>NC_134873.1:56252735-56552735 GCF_049852395.1 Peromyscus maniculatus bairdii | reverse complement strand
AAAAGAAAAAAAAAAAGAATGTTGTCTTCTTTAGCTTTAAAACTTTTCAAAACATGTCTTCTTTTTTTTTTTTTTGGTTTTTCGAGACAGGGTTTCTCTGTGTAGCTTTGCGCCTTTCCTGGAACTCGCTTTGGAGACCAGGCTGGCCTCGAACTCACAGAGATCCACCTGGCTCTGCCTCCCGAGTGCTGGGACTAAAGACGTGCGCCACCACCGCCCGGCTCTCAAAACATGTCTTCTTATATCAAAAGTACATGATTTCAGTTTTCTTGGAAACTAGGAATTACATAAAACAGCCTGCCTAATTCCAATCTTCAGGATCTGTGAGTTTGATGTATTAAGGGAAGGGTGGATACAAAACCGTTCTGGGCTCAGGATGGCAGCTTTCCACGTCTAAAATTATGAGCAAGTTATATTTTTCCTCTTTGTACAGCAACTATCTATCTTTTAAAAAAAGAAAAAAAAAAAACACTGGGTAAAAACTAAAGCTGTGCCAAGTCCAAGTCTGCCCCAATGTACCGCACTGTAGCGCTGCCAGGAGCGGGCAGCAGCCGGAGTCGTCTACGACTGAGCAAGCCTGCGCTGTGAGGAAGAGATGAGCTCGACAGACACACACTGCAGCTGCAGCACCATTGTGAGCATCCGATCTGACCCACTAACTCGGAGGGCTCAACGCAGGATCCACCCTGGGAACAGACAGCCTGCCCACAAACAGTGCTCCGGAAGGAGTCTCCGACACACCCATTTCTCTTACTTGCTTATATTCTCAACAAAACGAGGGCAGAAAGGGTTTTTGTTGTTGTTTTACTTAGTCAATTTAGCTGGACATCTATAGCTTTAAAGATGAAATCTAGATTAACATGTATTTAATTAATTCTTTATATTCCTTACTCCTACTACCAAATCTAGTACTTTAGATGATACTGGGGGGCAGTGTGGGTGACAGGAGATGGGGGGCAGTGTGGGTGTGGCAGGAGATGGGGGGCAGCGTGGACGACAGGAGCTAAATCCAGAGGTTCCTGCGTGCTAAGCATGTGCTCTCACAGGACTACATCTGGCCCATATCCTTCCATCATACAAAGGAATATGGGATAGAAATTCAAGAGAGAGAGAAGCTGGGAGCCAGGAATGGTGGTCCACATGTTTAAATCCCAGCACTCTGGAGGAAGAGGCAGGTGGATCTCCGTGAGTTCGGGGTCAACGCAGTCTACATGGTAAATTCCAGCCAGAGCTATACGGTGAGACCCTATGTCAAAAATGAAACAAAACAACCCAACCACCACCAACAACCAACCCAGGGATATTTTTTGGTTATGCTAAGAAATATGAACCAGTAAGAATGACCAATAATCAAGTACTGGAACCCTGTAGCGGAAGCCAGACTCATCATGGTTCCCGATACGCACAACAGAGGACCAGTAACTAAAGCCAAGATGACCGACCTCTCTTTCCAGGTAGCACTTCTTGGCAGGTGGTTCCATTTCATCCCGTCCCTGGAAGGTTCCAATGTTCTGAAACTCCTCAAGTTCCAGAGCTTTCTGTCTGGCGCACTCAATCACATGCCGAGGGAAATTAGCAAGCTCAGCCACGTGAATCCCAAAACTCTGATCACACACACCTACAGGAGACAGGGGTGGAAAGAACCAGCGGCTACGTTAATGGGGTGTCCCTTTTATTGTCTCGTCAGAACACGTGATTTTAGATCATTTCAAACACACTAGCCAAGCGGTTCAGAGCACCTCAGACAAAACTCAAGGACGTGACTCACATCCTCACCCCCACTGTGCCTTACCGCCTCAAGAACAAGTGAACCCAGAGACTGTGGCCGCGCTTACGTATGGTGATGCACCTATAAAGCTGCTCGACTCAATCAGCACCAACTGATTAAAAAAGACTAGATACTGCTATAATCAACGAGGCCATTCCACCTCATCTGGTAATTAAAAGAGGTTTCTTTCCGGGGTAACTTACAACCAATAGGGGGTGGATTACAGGACCGGGGAGAGATGAGGTGCAGTCCAGTGTAGTTCTCTGGGGAACTCTGACTTGGTCTGCAAACCCAGCCACCAGGACCACGAGGAGCTACGCATCTCGGGTCATAAGGGGTCTCCTCTTGCCACACCCCAGGGGCAGGTCATAGGCAGGGGTGGCAGTTACCTGCTGCCATACTGGGGCAGTGTCTCAAGGTCAAAGCTGGAAGAGCTACCGACTACAACTAGGTGTACTTATTTATTCCTGCACTCTGTCTAGAGGCAGACTGCTCAACTGGACACAAACAAAAGTCGACCATGGGCAAGTATCGGCTAGCACACCTGTGAGGGGTGAAATTGCTTGATTTCTCTGTGCCACACTTGTCTAAGCCCTGAGAATTCTGAGGCCACTTCTGTAGTATACAGCACACAAATAGCAGCAACTTAAAAACAGAACCAGAGTTTCATGCTGAATGCCAGATCTACCCAAAATACCGTTTTCTCTAACAAATATCAATAATGTGAACACAGTAGCTCAAAATAATTCCCACTGCAGCAAAACAAAGAGGAAACATCAAGACCATGAGAACAGTAATAAGAACAAAAACATGTTCGTGGGAAATCAAGACAGACACATGAAAAACCTTATTCTGGGAGTTGGAGAGATGGCTCCGAGGTTAAGAGCACCAGCTGTTCTTCCAGGTCATGAGTTCAGTTCCCAGCAACCACATGGTGGCTCATAACCACCCATAATGAGGTCTGGTGCCCTCTTCTGGAGTGCATACATGTAGGCAGAACACTGTATGCATAATAAATAAATACATCTTTTAATTAAAAAAAAACTTATTCTGATGACTGGTGAAATAATCATCCAACATGGTCAAGAAACCTTTCAGAAGGTTAGTACCATTGATACTGTAATGTGAGTGAGAGCCAGACCACAACCACCAGATTTTCTAGGAGGAGGCCACAGCATTAGCAGATGAACATTCCAGAGCCACTTCTAACAGCGCCAGAGCATCTGGACTCACCAGCTTTAAATGACCATGTTTCTAGAACACAATCCTAAAAACATGAAGAGCCACATATGGCTCAATGGTTAAAAGCATGGACTGCCTTTCCAGAGGACACAGTTCAGTTCTTGGCACTCAAGTGAGGTGGCTTACAACTCCCTACAAGTCGAGCTGGAGGAGATCCAACCTTTTCCTGTCTCCGTAGAGTACTCACATGCACTAAGCCACACACAGACAAGACATAAATACACAGTTCAAAATAAAATAAAAAAAATTCTACAAAAAATAGTTACGTCAAGGTACTTTCTCTCCTCCACACACATACTTCAAAAAACAGCAACAAGCCAGACTGTGATGGCCACGCCTTTAGTCCCAGCACTCTGTGAGTTCCAGGCCAGCCTGGTCTACAGAGCGAGATCCAGGACAGGCACCAAAAGTACATGGAGAAACCCTCTCTCAAACCCCCCCCACCCCTATCCCCCCGCAAAAGAAACCAGCAACCAAAACAACCTACATCTGTAACTGTAATAACTCAATCCCTCTTCCCCTTTATTATTTTGATGCAGTAATGCAGATAATGGAAACTGCTCTTGTCTAGACTAGAAAGCCAGCAGTAAAGAGCTCCTTAAAAACAATTAACAACAATCGAGAATAAATAACGTGATGGTTACTACTTCCGACACTGAGTCCCCGTCAAGCTGTGCATGCCCACCTTTTTTCACTTGGTAAAGCATAGTTAAGGTTTCTTCACTAGTTAGCGCTGTGACATGCAGATTGTTGACAGTTGGTATCTGGCTGGCCAAAGCCGTGAGTTCATGGAAATGGGTTGCAAACATGCAAAAGGCACCAATCTTCGTTGCAATGTACTCCGAGATAGCCCAGGCTAACCCAAATCCATCATAAGTAGATGTTCCTCTTCCCAGTTCATCAATGATTATTAAGGAATCTTTGGTTGCTGACCTGAAATGCATAATTACACGATATAGAATGTAGTTTGGAGTCTGGTATGGTGGCGCTCATCTTTAATTCCAGCACTCAGGAGGCAGAGGCTGGTGGATCTGTGAGTTCAAGGCCAACCTGGGCTACAGATTTTCAAGATAGCCAGGGCTACACAGAGAAACCCTGTCTCGAAAAACCACCACCCACATCCACACCCACTGTAGTTCAGAGATCAGGACAGAAGAGGGGAAAGAGCCAGAGGTAGTGGATGTCTGCAGCATAATATTCTTTGTTGAACACAGGCATGGCACACATGAGTCCACATTAGCGAGTGTTATCTCTCTCTCTCTCTTTTTTGACTTTTTGAGACAGGGTGTGTCTTTGTAGTCCTGGCTCTCCTAGAGTTCATTATACAGACGAGGCTGGCCTCAAACTCACAGATACCCAGCTGCCTCCCCAGTGCCGGGATTAAAGGAGTGCGCCACCGCTCTCCACGTGCTTCTTTTCCTGTCAATTGCCACTTCATTTCTTTAAAGGTAAAGTTATAGATTTATTGATCAATCGTTGGTGTTAAACTGCAACACCACAGAGGATTTCAGCACTCTCTACAACAGCAGCAGGTAAAAGAACAAATGAGCACAAGACATAACAACCATCGGGGAGGAAGTATTTTCACCATTAGAACTGTAAGACTGGACTGGAGAGGTGGCTCGGTGCTTAAGAGCACTGGCTGCTCTTCCAGAGGACCCAGGTTCAATTCCCAGCACCTACATGGCAGCTCACAACTGTCGGTAACTCCAGTTCCAGGGGATCTGACACCCACGGCAAAACATCAGCACATAAAACTTAAGGAACTTAAAAGATAGAGGAGGGTATGGGTAAAGGACAAGGAGGACTGTTCCAGGTGTCCTGAACAGTGGAAGCAATGACCCGAACCATTGAGAACGTTACTATGTATTTTATGTGGTGTATCTGTGTGTGCTCCACGGGCATAGAGGAACATAGAGGAACACGAGTTGGAGGCATCAGATATACTACAGCTGCACCTCTGCACCTAGAGTTACAGAGAGTTGTGAGCCGCCATGTGGGTGGGTGCTGGAAACCAGGTCCTCTGCAAGAGCAGAAGTACTCGGAACTGCTGAGCCCTCTCTGGTCCAAGAACTGTATTTTACAAGATTACAAGCCGCTTCCCCTCTGTGTTCAGACACTTGCTATGTTGCCCAGGCCAGTCTCAAACAACTAGGACTGAGTTCCTCCCTGTCCACAGAGCAGCCCAGGCCAACAGGTGTCCCCGCTCCAGTCACCCTTTTAAGATAACATAAGTGCATACAGCTCACAGGCAAACAATCACTAAACCAAGAATGAATCCACAAATATATTTCACACAAAGTGGGGCCACAGGTCTCCATTTTCAGGGGACGGAGACACACACATACCTGAGGATAGACGCAGTCTCCAGCATTTCAGCCATGAACGTGGAGACACCTTTCAGCTGACTGTCACCAGCCCCAACTCGAGCCAAGATGCAATCCAAAATGGACACCTCTGCTGACTCACAGGGCACAAAACACCCGATCTGGGCCATGAGCACAATCACCCCAGTTTGACGGATGTATGTTGATTTACCTCCCATATTGGGACCTATTAAACAAATTACATCAAAAAGCAAGACATTGATTTCTTTCACTAGCAGTTGAGATACTAGTCGTTCAAAACTGCAACTGAAGATTACTTAAGTCACAATGGTATGCAAATCAGACACACAAGCCATCGGAAAAACATGCACCAAGTCACCGTCCACACTGCATCCAAACGCAATGTTCCCGCCGTTTCTTCAGACAAACCTGCACTGAGCCCTTTTACAGGAGACAGGTCATACATAAAACACACGGCTAACCTGGAGCTTGACTCTGATGTATAAATCTACATATATTACCCTGGCTAAGTTACCTACAGGCTAATTTAATGATGTCAAGAGTAGACCCAACTGATTAGTCAACAGATTATTCATTAATAAATGGGCTAGTAATGAATAATCAGTCTGGGCAAACTCCTCATTATCACTTAAACTCCATGCTACATGATCCTTCTTTTGGCAAATGTACAATTTCCTTGTTTGGGTCAGGTTAAATAAACAATTTAAATAGCCACTTAGGGAAATGATAGAATGACGTCATAACTTCCCCAAGTTTATCTGCATAACTCTTCCTTATTGTTTTCTAGACTCTGGATCTGCTTACTATCTCTCAGAACAGCTCAGCTACTTTTAAATGAATATGAACACAGTGCTACATCTCAAAAGGATTGAGAGCCTAAGCTAAGTTTTTCCAGGAGACAATTCCTATCCACTCTTCTAAAGACCAACTCTGGTGAGCTTTGTGGGTGAAACAATGTTTGTTTTAAATGCTCTGAATGCCTGCAACAGAATTTTTTATTGATATAATATTATCTCCTAAAGTTTAGCCACCCCAAAAGACTTCCTTCTAATCAAGATCTGAAAGCATTACCAACCTGAGTAATACATTTTTTTTTCCTAATGTCAGAAACAGAGACTTTCTTCATCAATTTAAAACACATTATTTCTATTCCAGCATTTAAAAAAAAAAAGGGGGGGGGGGGGTAACCCTTCACAAAAGGCCCAGAAAGTAGGTTTTTGGTTTGTGCCTTTCCCCTCCTTAAACAAAGTTGAGCAGCTGGGTAGTGGTGGCGCAGGCCTTTAATCCCAGCACGGGGGGTGGGGGGGTGGGGGGGAAGGCAGGTGGATCTCTGTGAGTTCGAGGCCAGCCTGGTCTACAGAGCAAGTTCCAGGACAGCCAGGACTACACAAAGTAACCCTGTCTTGAAAAACAAGAAAACAACAACAACAAAAATTTACCAGTAATGATGTGAAACATCTGTTTATCCTTTTCAAAATGCACATCATTCGGAATAAAGGCAACTTCATCTTGAACTTCAACACAAGCGTGCCTGGAGGCTTTCAATATAATTCTTCCTGTTCCTTTCTCCAAGATGACTGGCCGTACGTAAGGAACCGGTGCGGCATTTGAGACGTGAGCAAAGCTGACCACGGCATCTAACTGAGCTAACACATCATTGAGCGTCTGCATTGGCTCCACATAGCCTGCAAAAACATGAATCAGGTCATGCACATGGGATTATCAAATAATAAACACACACCTTATAATGAAGACCATTCAAAAACTCAACAAGTCTGCTATGATGAAATTCAAAAAGAAGCCTGAAACTACGGACTGGAGAATTGGTTCAGCGGTTAAGCGCACTGGCTGTTCTTCAAGAGGACCCAGGTTCAATTCCCAGACCCATATAGCAGCTCACAACTGTCTAACTCCAGTTCAGGGGATCTGACACCCTCACACAGGCATACATGCAGGCAAATCACCAATGCACATGAAATAAATAAATCTTTTAAAAAAAAAGGCTGAAACTCAATGCAGTGTTAAATTTTTAAATATCCTCAATGCTTTCCTTATAAAATCCCAACTAACTAGCACAAAAAGGCACTTCCCCCTCCTGCAGGATATTAGCTGAGCCTCAGTTTGTGCATCTGGTGCACGCAGAGCACTTCAGTGTCGTGGGTCCTGACGGCCACTTGACACACATTCAGGATGCCACACTGCGGCCGCAGCGCTAGAACCAAGTGATCACACAAACTCGCTAGCACAGGCTAGACTAGAGACGTGAAGACGGCAATGTCAGAATTCAGGGCTGACTCTGAATGCTAATGGGGTGAGGACAAAGCCACCACGTGTCTCCTAACCTACCACACGGGTGTCAATGTCAGCAGAGTCCAGAACACAGCTTAACTTCAAGAATATGTAAGATTTTCTGTTCAAATGCCTGGAAATGTGCTTCTTTTTTATTTATTTATTTTTTTAGACAGGGTCTCACTATGTAGACCAGTCTGGCCTTGAACTAGGAGGTCTGCTGGCCTCTGCCTCCGGAGTGATAAGATTAAGAGTGTGTGCCACCATGCCCAAACGTTTCATTTTTCATTCTCTTGTTCTACATAAAAGTAATGCTTTGATAATTAACTTAAAAATGGCCAAATAAAATAATCATCTCATCCTATCATAAAATTATGTTCTTGTTGTTGTTTGAAAGGAAAAGCAAGAAAGTGAAGGCCTAGGAATTAACTGACCACTAACGCAGTACTTACTAAAATATACTGACTTCGAAATGACAGGACTCAAAGCCAGGGCTTTGTGTATGTCAGACAAGCTCTTCACAGCTGAGTATACAACCACTTGTTATTACCTCTAAACCTGGTAAGATTCCAGCCACACTGGGGCTGGGAGACGACTCAGTGGTTAAGAACACCAGCTGCTCCTGCAGAGGACCTGAGTTCAGTTCCCAGCACTCACACTGGGTAGCTCACAACTTAACTCCAGTTCCAGGGATTCCAATGCCCTCTTCTGGCCTCCACAGACACCTGAATGCATGTGTTGAATATGACTGTAATCTCAACACTTGGGAGGCAAGAGGGTGATGAACAAGACTAGCCTACAAAGTATGAACTATCTCAAACAAAATTAAAACAAGTAAACTTTTTTTTTTTTTTTTTTTTTTTTTTTGGTTTTTCGAGACAGGGTTTCTCTGTGTAGCTTTGCGCCTTTCCTGGAGCTCACTTGGTAGCCCAGGCTGGCCTCGAACTCACAGAGATCCGCCTGCCTCTGCCTCCCAAGTGCTGGGATTAAAGGCGTGCGCCACCACCGCCCGGCACAAGTAAACTTTTTTATAATTAAAAAAAAATTAGGCATTTATTTATTGTGTGTGCATGACTGTACACACGTAATCCACTGCACACATATGGACATCAAAGCACAACTTTTGGGGGCAGTCAGGTCTTCCCTTCTACCTGTGGGGCCTAGGGACCAAATCCAGGTCACACAGCCTAAGGCAGGCACCTTTATCCACCAAGCCATTTCACAGGCTCTGTAAGATCTGTATAAGCATCTTGTCTCAACTTTGAGGCTGGCCTGGGCCAAAAGCTGAACCCAATGGAGAAAGACAAGAAGGAGAAAAAGGAAATCTAAACTGTTTCCCTACATTTTAAAAGTTAGCATGAATTCAGGCTGACTCCAAATACGAAGCTCCAGGTTCAGAGGTTACAACCCAGACCTTTACTAGCAGGCGATGAACAGTTTCTGTTTTGTTTTGTTGGTTTTGAGGAAGACTCACAGTTGAAATAAACAGTATTTATAGGTTCTTTAAAATATAAATTAGATTCAAGAACACAAATCAACTAAATTACGGTGCTTCAGTTACCTGATATCATCAAGCAAAAATATAATCTTAATAAACCATCCCATTCATTTCTGCACCAATACATACAGCATGTTAAAATAAAACCTCAAGTTCTGCCTTTCTTCTGCTTTATTATGAACGCTCATAACAGTGAAACAGTTTACAGAATTAAACATGCACATAGCTTTTTCAGATTCATCACTCCTAAGAAATCAGCACACAGCCCTCAGAAAAAAACATCTCCGTTTCTTCACGCTGTCGTGTGTTCTAGACCACGATGACGGTATTTCCCCCAGCTGTCCGCTATGCTGGAGTAAGTGTGCTCTAGACCATGGTGGTGGGGGTCACAGGACCGTACAGTAGTTAGTGTTCCCATTTTCCCCAGCTCTATTCTCAACTGCAGCTCTGGGCCTTTGACTTGGTTGGTATGTTCCTTTAAGTCTCTCTTAATCTTGAACAGAGCGTGTCCCTCTTATGATTCTTGAAAGGACCATTTGTAAAGAGTCCACGCATGAAAAAGAATGAATGTCCCACGATCCAGATCCACCCAATGTTTTCCTGTTTCTACAGCAGGCTAATGTGTGGGGCAAGACTACAGCACAGTGCTGCTGTGGGTCTGAATCAGCTCAGCTCGTGCCGTCATCCCACGGCTGCTCCTGTCAGCGCTCACCTCCTGGGTGTTTATCTGTAAAGTTTATGTCTAAACCCTTCAGACTAACACACATCACTACCTACCCTGCACTAAACATACACTCTCGCCATTCTATAGGCAGGTAACATACCGCGATTCACATTGCCCCTTCAAAGAAAAAAAGACCACCTCCAGTGATGCATCAAGACTAGACAGAAAATCCATGTAACAGCATACCGAACTGACCACCATGTATAATCTGTACTTGGCTTTATAATTAAGTAAATATCACTTAAAAGGAACAAGATAATGACTTAAAGGAACAATGTACAGTGGTTCACACCTTCAATCTCAGCCCGTGAGAGGTACGACAAGAGCACACTTCAGCTAAGGAGTTCAGAGACGACCAGGACAAGTGATCCTGCCTTCAAACAATAAGAGCCAGTGAGAGGGCTGAGCGGATCAATGCCTGCCACCAAGCCTGACTACTGATTACTGGAGTCCAATCCTAGGACCCACAAAGTAGAAAAGAGAACCGATTCTTGCAAGCTGTCCTCTGGCCTCTACAAGCACAGGCATGCATGCACACATACAGATAAATAAATGTAATAATAAAAAATTAAAACAGAAGCAAAACTATCTTCAAACAGCCTGATGCTTTTCTATTAAACAAACAGGCCATATTCAAAACATTCCATTTACCTGAAGAAATATTGACAATTTCTTTAACAATGGCATCCTGGGCCTCCTCATACTCGCCTTTATTCTTAGTATATTCTTCATTTAAAGAAGACAGTTCACTGCAAATCAAAACATGGCATTATTAAAAATATCAAAATGTTTGCCAGAAATAAGGTTAATTACACAAAATACATTCATATTTGTCATATGAAGTATCTGAACAATGAAAATTAAAAATTGAAATACAAGTAGAAAAATGAGCAACCAAGCTGGGTGTTGTGGTGCATGCCTTTGATCCCAGCACACAGAATGCAGAGGCAGGCAGTTTTCTACGAGTCAAGGCCAGCCTGGTCTACACAGTGAGCTCCTTCCTGAACAGCCAGGGCTTTGTAAGAGACTACGTCTCCAAAAATAAATAAAAAACAAACAACAAGCTGGGTGGCGGCGGCGCACGCCTTTAACCCCAGTACTTGGGAGGCAGAGGCAGGCGGATCTCTGTGAGTTCAAGGCCAGCTTGGGCTACAGAGTGAGTTCCAGGAAAGGCGCAAAGCTACACAGAGAAACCCTGTCTCAGGGGAAGAAAAAAAAAAAAAAAAAAAAAAAAAAAAGCCAAACCAACCAAACAGAAAAACAACAAATAACTAAATGAAGGAAAATGGACAGCACAGAACACCAAAAGTATAGGTTAAAATACAAACTACTGAAGAAAATTGAAGATAAACCTAGGGAAAATGCTAGCCTCAAAGAAAAGGAATGGAAGCTGGCTGGTGAGGCGGCTCAGCAGGCAGAGGTGCCCACCACAATCTGACGGGAGAAACAAGTCACCCTCCGCCCTCCACGTGTGCAGTGTGGCATGCACCCCCCCCCCCAAACAAATAAAAAGCAGTAAGTGTCTTAAAAAGAAGACAGGGAATTAAGAGGAAAAAAAGAAGAGACACAGCGAAGTGGAAGGGAACTGGCGGGCCAAGGGCCTAAGAGCAGCACAAGGAAGGTCGCCATGGGGGATGCAAATGGGGGTTAAAGACAGGACGAGAAGGCGGCATCAAGTGAGACCGAAGTCCGACTGCACAAGAGGCGCCTGCTCCAGATCACAGAGGCCACAAGTCTAAGACTCTGAGTGACACTCAGGGAGCCTTTTAAGAAGAAAACCACAGAGCAAGCATTCCACCTGTTCCACAACTTGAAGAGCAAATGGATTTTTTCACAACTTTTAGTACCGTGTGGCCGTTCAGTCCACTCTTTTATATCTGAATAACCCATAGGTTCCTTGTTTATGTAACTTAAAATGTATTTTATTGAAACAGGAGTGATACAATGTATTAGAAAACAATATGCTTTTAATCACAGCACTTGGGAGACAGAGGTAGGCGGATCTGTAAGGTCCAGTCCAGCCTGGTCTACAGAGCAAGTTCCAGGACAGCCAAGGCTACACAGAGAAACCCTGTACTAGAAAACCAGAAAGAATTAAAAAAAGAAAAGAAAAAGAAAAAAAAAACTCTTCTATCTATGAATAATTCTATCCAAAACTTCCTGAGATCAGTTTTAAAAGAAAAAGAAGAAAAAAGTTAAGTTTTTTCAGTAGCAAACATAAAATAGCTGTAATATAGTGAACAGCCCAGTAAGGCCGTAAGTATCTACCTTAACTAATTTATACATTCAACTGAAACAGCAGATGTTTTTCTTTCTACTTGATAAATGACACCAAAACTTTCCTAAAGAAATAGATGAGGGGCTGGAGAGATGGTCAGCATTTAAGATCGCTTGCTGCTCTTCCAGGACCAGAGTTCAAATCCTAGCACCTAGGTCGGGCAGCTCACAGCCACCTGTAATTCCAGCTCCAGAGGATCCAAGGCCTCTGGCCTCTTAAGTACAAACCCATTTGCAGACACACTCACCTAAATATAATTTTAAAAACCAAAATAAACCTTTTTTAAGAAAACTAAACAGACAAATATGAAGCAGAGCACAGGGGAACCAGCTCCAATGGACACAGAAACATCAATTATTAATTCAATCTACTCGGGTTTTTAGAGGCTGTTTCTGTTGCTTGGGGTAGGATCTCACTCGGATGCTGGGGCTGCCCTTGAACTCATGGCAATCCTCCAGCCTCCGTGGAGCTGGGACTCCAGGCACGAGCAAGCCTCCTGGCTAACAGCTGAATATACGACGAGCTTCTTGGGAGAGAGAAAGCCTGACTCTTAGTTGATGCTTTTTAAACAGTGAACGCTAAAGTAAAAGCTCTCTGTCAAAGACATCGGAGCAGCATGCTCGCCCACCTGTTGGTAAACTTAACTCCGTTCTTCTGAATGTCCACTGTGCTGAAGTTCTTATTGTTTCGAAGGACTCTTTCTTCCTTGCAGGTCACACGAAAATAATATCCAAACTGTGCGCTGGAATCCAATTTAATCTGTTTGCCGGCATCCAATCCTTCATGATCAGAAAAAAATTAGGTCATAAACACATACACTTTTCAGTGTAAAAGGTCAAAATCATTACATCTGAATAGTGCAACACTTGGGACAAGGCAACACACTGGAAACTACTATATCTCACTGGAGAAGATTCAAAGCCCACTTCATTGGCGAACTATGTAAAATACACCTATGGAGTCCTTAACTTCTCCTATAAAGGCTGGCCACTAACATGGAAGAAGCTGCTCTTTGTACAGGTAAACCCACCCAAGGTGGCCAAGCACCAGCTGTGAACAGCACACACCGATTTAGATGTTGGACGCCTATGAGAATGGGTATGGTATGGCCCACGCTTAAGCAGTTTTGCATGCATAGGGCTGCTTTTATTTTATTTTTTAATATTTATTTATTCTCGTGTGTGTAACTGTGTGCCATGGTTCATGCGTTGAGGTCAGAGGACAAACCATGCGAGTTAGTTTCCTCTCTGCACCACGTGGGTCAAAGGCTGGCCATGAGGTGGTGAAGTGTCTTGACTCACTAAACCTCCATCAAAAAGGCCAGGCTTCTCTATTTAACCAAAGAATGGTTGAAAATTAGGGTAGAACTGAAAGTGGCCAAATGCAATTTCTTTTTTTTTTAAATGATTTATTTAAATTTGTTTTATGTGCATTAGTGTGAAGGTGTTGGATCCTCTGGATCTGGAGTCACAGATAGTTGTGAGCTGCCATGTGGGTGGTGAGAATTGAACCCAGGTCCTCTGGAAGAGCAGCCAGTGTTCTTAACCACTGCACCATCTTTCCAACCCTGCCAAATGCAATTTCTAGAACAACTAGGCTTTATTCTTGTTCAGTGCAGGAAATTTCAGAGCATACAACGATTTACCAGATCAACTTTAGGTATCTAAGATTTGTGAAATTTTCTATCCTGCCCTCTGCTCGTAATTTTACTCAAAATGATTATTAGACCACACTAAAAAACAAAATACTATACAGCAATTTGTTAGCTGAAGAACAGTAACTGAAATTAATAGCAACAACTACAGACAGCCCTCATCTGCGGAGAAAAGACAGCAGAGAGCCGTGTGTAAAAAAAAACAACAAGGTTTTAATAACAGAATCTCAAAATGGGAATCCCACAGTGACCATCTGCCATCAGCAACAATTAGTCTCAAACTGAAGCAAATGCCCTCTAGAGGGCAGAAACCAAGATTGGGTACCAATGTGATCACTGTACAAATGATTCAGCCCTCCATAACTCATTCTTACCAAGACCCCGGGCAGCACTTATTAATGTAGCCTGCATCTTCTTTTCCAGGCTATCCATTACTTCTCTTAGTTCACTCAGGTTAGGATCAAATGAAGGTTTTACAAGGAACTCATGGTTTTCCACCTGTAAACAGAACAAGGAGTCACTAAACTATGCAAACAAATGGGTGAAGACAGAATTTACCTATGGAAATGTGGCTGATGTTGGCAGGACTGACCGTCCCTGAGTCACTCAGACAACACTGAGAACCTCTACTTATTAACAGACTTTAACAGGAGCTCATGACGTCTAGATGCACAGGAATTACCCACTGGAAACAGCGTCTCCAATGCTAGCCTTACTGCTGAGGAACGTTCAGTGTTTGGAACCATCACCAAATTATAGCTTTTCCCAAAGCAAAGAGCTGTCTGAAGAACATCAAGTAACAGTCCTAACCCAGCACAGGACCCCACTCTAAGAACGCTGTATCTAGTTAGTGCTGGCTAGACCTCAGCGGGTAAAGAACTGTTACAGTTACATGTTCATCAAAATTTCATGATTTGAAAACACATTTGGGTGTGTGGGGTGACTGCTGGGTCAGACCCAGTCACGGCACTCTTAACTACCCTGCTTCTGTAAACTGCTCCTATGTTCCTTTTCTGGAGACAGGGTCTCCCTGTGCAGCCCTGGCTGGCCTGAACCCAGAACTTGGGGATCTGTGGTCCTCTGCTCCCGAGTACTGGGATTAAAGGTGTCCACCGCCACGCCTGGCTTTTGTACCTATTATTAAGTAACAAGAAACTGTAATGAAAAATGGATCTCATTTATGAGAGGAAAGACATACACGAAATGTTCAAGTCTTTATTATGTAGAGACCTTTACAAAGACAATTTATTTGAAGATTAAATAGAATTGGTTTCAAGTGATGGGGCAAACCATGGAAACAGGCACTTAGATGTTAATAGCTGTTCATGCCTAGTGATTGTTCTTTTTTTAAAACAAATGACTAAAAGTTAAACAAATAAAATTACAAAGGAACATTTTAAAAAGAAGTCTATCTGTACCAGGCATTAAAATTATTAAATACACAATTATACATAAAAGCTTAATATGAGAGTGAGTCAATTTTCTCAAACAAGACGACAAAAACATTCCCTAAATAAGGCTGAAACAAATTGCTCCTAATTATTATCCACTTAATCAGAGCACATCTTCACACTCCTAAAGTGAACTACCTAAGAAATAAAAATCAAATTACAGAAAGCTAGCAGAAAATGAGTATTAAAAATAAAACATGTTTCAACTATATAAAATATTAAAAGCTATAATTTTGAATAGTTTTTTTTCTCTCTCTCTTTCTTTTTCTTTTTCTTTTCTTTTCTTTTATTTTATTTTTTGGTTTTTCAAGACAAGGTTCTCTGTATAGACCAGGCTGGCCTCGAACCTGGAGATCTGCCTGCCTCTGCCTCCTGAGTGCTGGGATTAAAAGTGTGAGCCACCACCACCGCCTGGCTGAATAGATTTTTTTAAAGATGAAAGATATATTATCAGTTTTACCAAAAATATAAAAACATAAAGGGTAGTTTTTCTTTTTATCAAGGTACTTCTCTATATGTTAAGCATTAGGGTCATTGAATGGACAGGCATAAACACCTGAAATGAGCTGTAAAGGGGGAGGAGAACACTGTAATAAAGGATAGGACTATTTAAACAGCCCTGAGCTGTTCTCCAGCCTTCCTGATGCAGGCACAGTCCACCATAGCGTCTTTCCTACCTTCTGCCCCCAACCCTAAGAAAAAGAAACCGCAGCCGACACCAGTGAGGCTTCGCAGAAACCACACACCCCTTCTCTCTTTCACATCTGCTGAGAGTGGAAGTTGGGAGACTGTTTAAAAATGAAGAGGAGCAGGGGCTGGGCATGCTGGTACATGCATTTAATTTTAATCCCAGCACTCAAGAGACAGAAGCAGGCAGATCTCGGAGTTTGAGGCCAGCCTGGTCCATATACGAAACAAGTTCCAGGACAGCCAGGACTACAAGAATTTTCTTTCTTGAAAAAGAAAACAACAGATGGCTCAGAGGTTAAGAGCAGTGGCTACTCTTCCAGAGGTCCTGAGTTCAATTCTCGGCACCCGCATGGTGGCTCACAACCATCTGTACTGAGATCTAGTGTGAAGGCACACATGCAGGCAGAACACTGTATACATAAATAAATAAATCTTTCCCAAAAAAGTGGGGGGAAGGGAAAATGCAATAAGGATATGTGTTACTCTCTGACACTGCAATACTCGAAGATAAAATATGTGCATAAGAATTTATCAACAGAACAGAGTATCAATAGTCATTTAAACATATAATGAAGATTTTCTAGAAATAAGGACCAACACTTGAGACAACTACAGAGGAAAAAGCTACAAGGCTGTCCGGTGGACTGAAGTGTGCTACATAACTTGCTTCTTCCAGAGAAGTTCCTATTCTCAACCCCACCCCCCAGAAACCTAACGCTTAAGCAGAACCCTGAGAATTCTCACTAATTCCAAGTCTGGAGAGGGAATCCTTATCTCCTTCCTGAAATAAAAAAAAATACAGTTCTGAGAGCTGCTGGGAAGCTGGAGAGGTGGCTGGGTAGCCAACTGCTCCTAAAGAGGACCCAAGTTCGGTTCCCATTACCAGCACCCACATGGAGGCTCTCAATTACCTATAATTACAGTTCTAGGGACGCAATATCCTCTTCTGACGATTTCTGGCTCCTGCATACACACATAAAATAAAATAAATATGTAACAAGTAAATGTTTAACACAAAAACGGAGAAAGAGCGAGCTGTTGGGAAGACCTAAGCAAAGCAAGGGGGAACTGAACAAGTAGGTTTTAACTTCAATAAACGCAGCTAAAGGGAGCACATCAAACGGTCATCCTCCAGCAGTCTGTCACTTGCTTTACGGTACAGTCTTTCAAACACTAGTGTTGTAGAGTATTATTTTAAGGTGTGTTACTTTTGTTTATGTTGCATTTGTTTAGCTCTGTGAAGCTGTGTTACTGTGTCTGTCTAAAACACCTGATGGTCTGATAAAGAGCTAAACGGCCAATAGCGAGGCAGGAGAAAGGACAGGTGGGGTTGGTAGGCAAGGAGGATATATAGAGGGAGAAAAGATTGAAGGAGCCAGAGAAGGAGGAGGATTCCAGGGGCCAGCTACCCAGCCGCAGAGTAAGAGTGAAAGTAAGATTACAGAAGTAAGAAAAGGAAAAAGCCCAGAGGCAAAAGGTAGACAGGATAATTTACAGTTAAGAAAAGCTGACTAGAAACAAGCCAAACTATGGCAGGGCATTGATAATTAAGAATAAGCCTCCGCCTGTGTATTTATTGGGGAGCTGGGTGGTGGCCCCCCAAAAGAGCATAAACAACATCAATGCACTATCACCTACCTGGCCACTGAAACAAGCCACCAGGTCAGCAAAGGTGACAAACAGACAGGCAGGGAGCTCATAAGTGGGATGAGACCAAGAATCAAGATGAAAGAATGAGAAAGAAGCCGGCGGCAGCGGTGGCGGCGGTGGTGGTGGTGCACCTTTAATCCCAGCACTCGAGAGGCAGAGGCAGGTAGATCTCTGAGCTACAGAGTGAGATCCAGGACAGCCAGGGTTACATGGAGAAACTCTGTCTTGAAAAACAGAGAGAGAGAGAGAGAGAGAGAGAGAGAGAGAGAGAGAGAGAGAGAGAGAAGAAAAAGGAAAGTTAGGCCTTTATCTATCATTAGAGTGCATCAATACAACACAGCAGAAATTTTGCTGAAATGGAATTACCAATTTCAAAAGAGCATAGAAAGTTTATAGAGGATGCATATCAAAAGATAAAGGAATTACAAAGCAAATAAAGGTAAGATATTAAGCATCTTAATATTTTTAGGTTTTATGTATCTGAGTGATTTGCCTGCTTGTATGTCTGGTGACCTTGGAGGCCAGCAGAGGACATGGGATCCCCTGGGACTGGAGTTAGAGTTGTGAGCTGCCATGTCTCGTGGGTGCTGAAGTCAAACACGGGTCCTCTGCAGAAACAACATGTACCCTTAACTGCTGAGCCAGCTCTCCAGCCAGGGTATTTTAAATAACTTTAAAGGCTCCACTACCCCAGGAGTACTAGATAAAACGTTACAAGCATTCTTTTCCAAACAGGTGAGAAGCTGGTGAGCTTCCAGTCTAAGGGCTGCCAAGGGAAGACTCTCCAATACACAGCCAGGGAGGTTGTTTCAAATCTACTTCATGCCGGGCCCGGAGCACGAACCTTTAACCCCAGCACTCTGGAGGCAAAGGCAGGTAGATCTCTGTGCATCTGAGGCATTTTCTTAATTAGTGATAGATGGGGGGGGGGAGCCCACTGTGGTGGGCAGGTGGTCCTGGGGTCTATAAGAAAGCAGGCTGAGCAAGCCATGATGAGTAAACCAGTAAGCAGCACCCCTCCATGGTCTCTGCATCAGCGCCTGCCTCCAGGATCCTGCCCTGTTTGAGTTCCTGTCCTGACTTCCTTTGAGGATGAACCTCCCCAGCTGCACATCACAATAATAGTAGCCCTGACTAAGACTCAACAACCTTGCATCCACAGCCCTGAGAAGGGAGAGTGAAGGCAGACTCTCCCTGGACCAATAATGGGGTTTGGATAACAACCGTCTACTATTTATGCTGGCAGACAAATCGATGTTAGCTGCTGGCTTTTTTATTGCCTCTGCTTCTACTGTGATCAAAACGGTCTTTTTTAGTAAAGCATATAACCGAGATCAAAGATAATCTTTCCTAGCTTCCCTCAGAACCAGATGTGGGGTTCTGAATCAATCCAGGCCAAGGGAATGTGAGCAAAAGTCATGTGTACCATTTCCAAAATAAACGACACATTTCCACTGGCTGGAGAGAAGGTGAGTCACCTTGCACTCTGAAGATGGAGACAGGCACCACAGCGGTGGAGAACCAGGACAGGAGTGCTTGCCCGCCCCACTGGCCAGGGGCCGACATACCTAGACTTCTGTCAGGATAAAGCTAAAGGCCTAATCTCAGTAACAGGACCAGACGCTGCCATTCTGGTTCACACCACCAGTATTCACTGCTGCATTTTGTTTTCATTTTCATTCACAGCTACATCTTCACCTGAATAAATCTGGAAAGCCCCAGACTGAGAAGAAACCTTGAAAGCTCCACTGAGGCAGGGCATGGTGATGCACGCCTTTAATCAACGGTCAGGAGGCGCAGGTAGGCAATTCTGGGAGCTGGAAGTGACTTCAAGGACGGACAGTCGGGAAGATCTATACAATTTACACAAAATCCAGCTAAATACAAATGTACCAGAACATGGAGGGTCCGGGGAACCGCTAAAGGAAGACCCCAGACTCAAATAGTATGTAAGAACAGTGAGCATTTATTATACCAGCATGCATGTGGGGTTGTTTGCCTGTACCAAATGGCAATGACACCAAGGAGGATGTTTAAGCACAGCTAAGCAGAGTTTTAGGGGCAGTTAGGTCATCTCATACATAACTGGTTAAGCAGGCAGCAGTTACACTAGTATACTGTTAACTGGCCGAGGTTTGGTCCTATCATTTCTGGACACATCTGCACAAGCTTGGCCGTGACTCGGAAAGGGACTGCTGGGTTTGTCCTTGAGATGCCGTGACGCTGACTTAGACCCTCTCTGTTTGTTCTCCCGAGACCCTGAATGTGAGGACTTGGAGATAAATGGCCCTTTGTTGGGAGAGACACCTGTTTGTCCTTCTCGGAGAGCTGGAACCTAAATTCAGTTGTCAAAGTGGAGAGTTTAACTCCTTCACACTTGTAAAATGAATGAGGAAAAAAGCCAACAGGACACACATGTGCACACATATACACGCACACTCACAAAAAATTCAACAGGAAACATTGTACATCCTAAGACCCAAGACCCAAGAGAAGGCTATAGGCACCACTAAGGGTCATTCCCCAGCACCCAACACAAGCTTTAATTAACTTTAGATATGGAAAATTAAATATTTAAGATATTTAGGCAAATGGTAAAAAAACAGCTACTACTTACGATGTAGGAAGCTAAAACTGAACTGAAACACTTTTATAAATAAAAACACAAGCACTGGAAGGAAAAACTTCCTTCTCAAGTGTCCAACTGCAGTCGAGAAACGAGAAAGGAAGAACAGTGCTCAACACATCATGACGGGCGTGCGGCTTGGTCTGTCACCTGAGGGAACCTGGACGAGAAATGCCCTCCTCGGGATGGCCCTCAGGTGAGCCTACGGGACATGTTCTGGGCTGATGATGGGTGTGGAAGGACCCGGCCACTGCGCGTGGTGCTGTCTGGACAGGGGCCCTGGGGCCTGTAAGAAAGTCAACTGAGCAATCCAGAGGGAGAGAGCCAGTAAGCAGCCTTCCTCCACAGCTTGCTGTGATCGCTGAGGTGACATAAACCTCTGGTCATGGTCTTGACCACAGCAGCAGAAAGCAAAGGAAGACAGCTGCTAATTCTCCAGAGTTGATGAGAATCATGAACTGGCTGTAAAGAGGAGGAAGCCCCGGGCTGGCAGGCTAGCTCGGTCAGTACAGGTGACTGAAGAGAGGGCTCAGCGGGGAGGATGGCTGTCGACTCCTGCAGAGGACCCTGGGTCAGTCTGGAGCACCCACATCAGGTAACTCAGTCACCTCTAACTCCAGGTCTAGGCGTGTAAAGCCCTCTTCTGGCCTCCTCAGGTACGTGCACACACATGGCACATAGAAAATTCACGGACACACATACACATCTAAATTAAATAAATAAATCAATTTCAAAACAAGATTTGTACAAACTGTCCTCTGATTTCCACATCCACAATGTGGCATGCGCTTTCTCCCCCCCCCCCCCCAATAAATGTAATACAAAGAAAGAGAATGAAAGAAACAAACTTTGGGTATTCAGAAGTAACACCTGGAAAACCCCTAGTATCGGGAAGAAAGCACAGCAGAGCATCATCTTACACATCATCTTACGGCAGTTAAGGGAGAACACAGGCCCTGCACCTAAGTCTCCTCAGTAACAGGAGTGAAAAGCAGACGTCTCCAAGCAAATAAAACAGCCTGACTAGCAGACTCTAATCAATGAACTTCAAGTCTAAACTCAACAAGTACTGTGTGGAATGGAAATAAAGGCACAGAGCTAAAAGCACTAGCCAGTAATGAAGACATGTAATTTGATATCAGGTGTCTTAAGGGTCTAGTGACTTCTCAGTGCTAAGAAACCAACCAATGGCTCTATACACCAGTTCCCAAACCCAAACTTAGAGATAGATCCCAATCAGTGCAAAAGTGAGCACCACAGAGGCCGAGGGCACACCTGTGACCACACTGTGGGAAAGTGAGCACCACAGAGGCCGAGGGCACACCTGTGACCACACTGTGGGAAAGTGAGCACCACAGAGGCTGAGGGCACACCTGTGACCCACATGGTGGACCACAGCAGGAGTCTGAAGTCAGCCTAAGTTACCTCGTGGGACTGTTTCACGGAGACAATGGGCAAGGAAGACCCACGAAAGGATCTGGTGGAAGTTCAAACACCTGAGACATATGTAACAGGCTAAAACTGCTACTGACGGGATGGGGGGCGGTGTCAGCTACAGTCACAGCTCAGTGGCACAGAGCTTGCCTCGTGTGTGTTTACACACGACCCTTGGATGCAACACCCAGCACCGCCAAAACTCCAGAGTTACCACTGCACAGTGGAAAACCGAAGTCAGGAAACATGCAGGGTCCTCAAGTGTGTGAAGAACTTCTGAAAGCGGACACAGACCAAGCTTAGCAACTTTCTTCTAAATAAGTGATGTTGAAAATAAAGCATAACTGAGTACATTATTCCTTTCTGAACCTGTGGGGTGCAGGTTTAGAGGAGGGAAGCAAAATGCCAGACACATAATAACCTCCAGCCACGCCAGCCCCCTACCCCACCGCACACAAGTAAACATCAGACAAGAAAAGGGACCGGGGGTGCCGGGCGGTGGTGGCACACGCCTTTAATCCCAGCACTCGGGAGGCAGAGGCAGGCGGATCTCTGTGAGTTCGAGGCCAGCCTGGGCTACCAAGTGAGCTCCAGGAAAGGCACAAAGCTACACAGAGAAACCCTGTCTCGAAAAACCAAAAAAAAAAAAAAAAAAAAAAAAGAAAAGAAAAGAAAAGGGACTGGGGAAATGGCTCAGTGGTTAAGACTGCTTGCTGCGCTGTGTCTTGCTTCAACTGTGTTTGGACGGAGCAGACCCGCGGGCTCCCTTTGTTAGCTTCCAGCTGCCTTTCAGTCTTTCCAGTTGCAGCCTCTGGGACCATCTCCTCGCCACCTGGCTCCCAGGACCAGCCAGTACCGTCTCCTCACAGTTAGCTCCACACTGCGTATCAGCCATGAGCTCCCAGGTTCATCAGAATTATTCCACCTGAGTGGAGGCTGCAGTGACCTCCTGGTCAACTTGCAGCTGCAGGCCTCCCTCACCTACCTCTCTCTGGGCTACTATTCTGACTGGAATGACGTGGCTCTGGAGGGTGTAGGCCACTTCCGTGAACTGGCCAAGGAGAAGGATGAGGGTAGGGTACCGAACTGCTCAAGATGCAGAACGATTGCAGGGTCACGCTCTTCCAGGATGTGCAGAAGCCATCTCAAGATGAGTGGGGTAGAACCCAGGAGGCCATGGAAGCTGCCTTGGCCCTGGAGAAGAACCTGAACCAGGCCCTCTTGGGTCTTCATTCCTTGGTTTCTGCTCACACAGATCCTCATCTCTGACTACCAGGAAAACCACTTCCTGGATGAGGAGGTGAAGCTCATCAAGAAGATGGGCAACCACCTGACCATCCTCCAAAGGGGGGCTGGGCCGCCGCCATCTCTGAGTACTTCTTTGAGTGGCTCACTCTCAAGCATGACCAGGAGGCGAATTGCAAGGGACCCCCTCCTCTGCCCTGCACCAGCCAGCCTCAGGACCTTCACCTGAACCTCTCGGCCAACTAGGCAGCTTTGTAACTGCCCTGGAGCCTCCCAAATCTTAGACCAAGTAAAAATAAAGCTTTTTGAAACAGCAAAAATAAATAAATTTTAAAGGGAAAAAAAAAGAGTGCTTGCTGCTCTTCCAGAGTTCCCAGTAACCACAGCAAGAGGCTCACAATGACCTGTAACTCTAGCTCCAAGGGATCTGATGTTGTCCTCTGGCTTCCATGGATATCTGCACTCACATACAAATGCACACATGCATATATATAAAAACAATAATAATTATATATAACAGGGTATAAAAATGGTAATGTTTGAAATTAATGAGAGAAACACAACCCAAAAAGATTTTTTAAACATCTTAAGCTCTCCAAACAGAGGAACTACAGGGAGAGGGAAATGCTGGGTTGTGGGGGACCAGCCCCCACCTTTTTCCTCACGGTACTCTTGAGGAGTGATTTAGATAGAAGGATAGAGAAACACAGGACAGCCTCGGGAGGGCCTGGATCCTTATCCCCCAGCCCCTCTGGCTCTTCAGAAGGGCTTTTTAAAGGACTGCCAAGGGCCAAGGCAAAAGACCTCCCCTTGCTAGATCAAAGCACACCGCACCTCCAAGTGCAGACCCTTCCGATCACCTGGTAACCACACACATGGTCAAGCAATCCTCTAATGCAGCTCTGCTGGGTAAAGCAAGCTCAGGCCTCACTAGGAAACCTTTGTGGGCCTCCACGCTGGGGGAAGCACGAACATTTAATTAGTGAACATATCTTCAACAAGTAAAGCAGCACCTTTAAAGGTAACCACTGGGGGCAGGAAGGCAGCTAGCTCAGCAAGTGGAAGTGCTTGTTGTCAGCCTGACCCCCCGAGTCCGAGCTGCAGGACACACATGAACACTGACTCCCTCCAACTGTCCTCCAGTCTCCACTACACACACACACACACACACACACATACACTCACTCACTCACTCACTCACATCCAGAGTCGGGGGTAACTCGGGCAACATTATGGGAGAATGGCTGGAGAGAATGTAAGAGCCAGAAGATGGAGGATTGCTACAAATGCTTTCTGGACCCAACACAGCCATTGTTCTGTGAGCTCACAGCAGGCAGGTCTGGTTAGCTAAATAAGGTCAAGCCGGTAACATTGGAGCAGGATGCCAGGGGCACAGGGAGCTCCCGACAGATGAGGCACTCCTGACAGTCACAGCTACTAGGGAAGGAAGGCAGGCAGGCATTTGTCTTCTCCTGAGGCCACTGGTAGGTTGCTGGTGACGCTCCAGGGGATGGTGCCCACTCAGGAGCATGCAAGCAGGAATAACTAGACAGTGCATTATTGAAAAAAAAGGAAGAAGACGTGACAGGAGACCCAGGGGAAGTGGAAAGATTTGGGTTGGATTATGTTCAAGATAAATTGTATACGTGGATGAAACTGTCAAAAAAAATCTTTAAAAATTAATACAATTCACTGAAACACCAATAAAGGAAAAGTGTCTAGTTTTGTGAAAATCAATGCTTTTTGGAATCTTGGCTTAGGATAATTTTGATCTACATTTACTTCAAAGGTAGAGAAAAAAAAAGATTTATGGAAAGCAGCCACAGAAACACTTAGAAAGCTTGGGGGTGGCGGCACGGTACATTGTGTAAATGATGGATCCTTCATCACATGAACTCCTAAGAGCACAGCTGGAAAGCCGAGAGGCTTTCAAAGATTAGAAACGAACAACTGAAGAGTCCCCGGAGAACTTCTCAGAGTGGCTCTAAAAACGTAATTTAAATGCCTAAATTCATTACAAATATCTGTGATGCCGGTGAAAGCTTGGATCGATCTGCCTTGTAACCTGGGAGAAGGTTAGAGTCGTGTCGCTTGAAAGGAAGAAAGTGGACACTAGGTAAGCTCCCGAGGAAGTACAGGTTTAAATGAGGAGTGTGACTGTTTAAGACAGTATCCCACTACAGACCTGAGAGCCCGCAGTTACAGTGACGGGGAGGACCTGCTACCGGACATGGCAGTCCTTCCCCGCCCTGCGGTGCTCATGCGTAAGTGTCCCTCCTCCTCATGGAGGAGGCTGACCCTATAACCCCGCTCAGCTCAGGCCAATCACCCGGTCTATTCCTCCATCAACCCCCCCACCCCACCCCCACCTCCACCCCTAGCTCAGGCCAATCAATCACCTTGTCTACTCCTCACACTACACTCACTGCTTCAAATGGTCTCATCGTGGCAAATGGCAGGGCTCAGGATGTTGGCTCAACTGCTACTGGTAACCATTTTAAGGCCAAAAATGAAACTAATTTGATTAAATTAAAATCACAGAGTTCAAGAAACTAGGTCTTCCAGAGGGTCTCACTGGTTTTAGCAATTCTAATTAAAAACTATCCTATCTTAGCCTTTTCATACTATAATTTCTATTTTATTCTTTCTAGAATATGCTGTCACACCTGCATACACACACACACAAACACAAATATATACATAATCTAATACAATCAAATCAATCAAGATCACATAGAGCAAATTATCAACTCAAATAAATCTACAGGTACTAAGAGCCAAAGACTAACAATTTAGCCAACCAAATCGTTACCTTGATACCACTAATTTGAGTACAGATTTCCTGCATGGTCATTCATGGAAGACCAGCTCCCACATTTATTTACCCCATGGACTCTTGAAGAGCGAGGGATAAGAGATTTAGACAGAAATATAGAGAAGACAGACAGAAACACAGGGAGCCTTGGGAGGGCCTGGCTCAAAACCCACCAGCCCCTTCTGTCTCTACTAAAGGACTTTTAAAGGAACGCCAAGGGGTGGAGCAAAAGACCTCCCCCAGCACAGCCAAGTGCAGACACCTGGTGACCATGCACGTGGTCCAGCCATCCCCTAATACAGCCCTACTGTGTAAAGCAAGCTCAGATCTCACTAGAAACCTCTGTGGGCTCCCACAGTCATTTAATCAGAAATTTAGCTTAGGTTTTTATTTTTAAGTTTAGAAAATTTTCAAGCTAGATATTCCTGTAATCCTAGCACTTAAAATGGTAGGACTTGAGTTGGGAGGCCAGCCTTAGTAAAAGGGACATAGTAAGATCCTAACTCTATCTAGTTCCAGACAATCCGATGAACTCTTCTGGTTTCTATGGGTACCAGACACACGCACAGTGTACACATACATGCCGGCAAACACACACACATAAAATAAAAATAAATACATCTATTTAAAAAAAAGCACTTATGCTTATTTTATGGACAAATTAACCTCACCCCCTAAAACAACTTCTCTACAGGAAAAAGAGAACCGTTTTCATTTACCCTTACCCCTTCCACTTTTTGAGACAGTCTTACATTATAGGCCATTCTGAGCCTGAACTCACACAACCCTTTCGACGGTCTCCTGAGAGCTGCGCTTACATGAGCCACCATGACCAACTTTTCCAGTAACTAAAATTCCTTCCGCTTGGGATGAAAATATTGAACCTTCAGAATCATTTACGACACTGTTCTCTTTCAAGTTGGGACAGTGGCTCACTCTTGTAACCCTGGCACTCCTGACCCTCTGAACTGAGGCAGGTGGATACCAAGTGTGCACAGGATGTACACAGTCCACTCACACTCAACAATCACGGCTGCTGCCGACTTTACCTCACTCAAATGATTACTGTTTTAAAAGGGCTGGGCTGGGATGCCGCACTCGCCCCCCACTTTAAGGCCCCCTAGGTTTGATCCCCAGAACCGCCTATCAAATCCATTTCTTCCTTGTCTGTCACTTAAATTTACAGCGACTAGCTACAAAGTTGCCACACATAAACACCAAACTCATGCTTTTTTTAGTTTTGTTTCTGGTTATTCTTTCCAAAACTATTTTGCTGTGGGGATTAATGTAAACTGCATACCTGATCCATATCCAAAGTTGTTTCTATCATTTCTTGAAATTTTGAAAAATCAGAACGAAGATCAATAAGAGGAGTCACAAAAACGGCCGTCAACAATGCCTGGTGTCTTCCTAAAACAGAGCAAAAACAAAATAAAGACAACAGCTCATAACCAAATTAAAATAATGACCATCGTTTGACCACAATGCAGACTGTGCAGGTCTCCAAACTTAATTCTACTTTTATGTTTTAACGCAAAATTAACACAATTTATTCCATAGACAGGAAATACTGTGGTAGCACCCAATGCTCCTACTAATACGATGCCTCCCCCGCGTGGCTGCCATCTTTCATAAGCGACGCAGAAACATTCATTATGACTAAATGAACATTGTTTCTCGCAGATCTAATAAGACAGAGTCAAAGCTATTAAAATAGACCTCTAATTTCCATTTCTGATTTCCATTAACAGCAGTGTTCCAATCAAGAGAGGCTGTATTATGTCAAGTATTTAAACTGAACTTGACTACTCAAGAGTCACGCCGGGAAATTATGTGAGGAAGGGAACAGGACCAACAGTAAACTTCGAAGAACGCAGAGTTAGAGCTGGACGCCAGCCCCCAACCTTTCTGCTCTCGGGCTTTCTCCTCTGTAACATCTGTCCGCAGCCCCTTTCCTTGTCAGAACGACGCCGCCCAGCCAGAACCGGGGCGGGAGGAGACCCAGCACCTAGGCTGTGCTCCGCACCCGACCACTACTAGACGTTACCACTAACTGCTACTTGGGACACAAGGATTTTGTTCTCTCCTCATCACCAATAAATTCTTAATAGGAATTCTGCAAGTGATCCCTGGCACACCGAACTTTATTCCAATTTCAATAGCTCCTGAATGAGAATGATGAAAAGCTATCATGGAGTCATGTTTCATTATTAATCACACAGCCTCTAACACACTGAGGAAACAGTACGTATGTGTGAAACATTTAGACAGACTGTAAACAACACTTTGCCTACATAATGTCTGTGGTGTTACAATGCCTGGCTCTTTATCTCCACTTGGCTTAGAAACTGCTGGTAAAAGGATGAATGGCAGCCAGTCAAAACAGTGATGCTGAGTTACAGAATGATCTTTCCCCGTCTTCATTAATGTTTTCAATGGGATACGGCAGTGTGACCCTGTAATCCCAGCACTTTGGAGACTGAGGCAGGAGAATGACAAGTTTTGAGGACAGCCTAGACGATACAATGAGAGCCTGTCTCAAAAAAAACTAAACCCACTGCCACCAAGAATGACCTTAGCAATGACGAGCCCAGAGGCGTTAGTCCAATGTCCCTCTGCTTTCCATGTTAGGACATGCAGCTGAGGGGACAAACCATCAGCAATGTTTTATAAAAACCCCCAATGCTGACCCTCAGTGCAGATTTATAATTTGTCGAAACTAGACTCTGTTAAAAGCAAATCCCCCGCCACTGGGTATGGTGGCCTGTAATCCCAGCATTCGGGAGGCAGAGGCAGGAGGATCTCTGGTCTACAGAGTGAGTTCCAGGACAGCCAAGGCTGTTACACAGAGAAACCCTGTCTCAAAAACAAACAAACGCCGGGCGGTGGTGGTGCAGGCCTTTAATTCTAGCACTCAGGAGGCAGAAGCAGGAGGATCTCTGTTGAGTTCAAGGCCAGCCTGGTCTACAGAGTTCCAGGAAAGGTGCAAAGCTACACAGAGAAACCCTGTCTCAAAAAAAAAAAAACCAATAAATAAATAAATAAATAAGTAAATAAACAAACAAACAACAGGCCTCAACTCCAGCCTTACACCATCTCGGGTTATTTTCCAGTGCTATACTAATCTCTTTGCTTAGCTGCCCATAAGCACATCTAACCCCTGCTGGCCTGAAATGCTTCACTGGTGGTGCGGTGGGTCCCCAGCCCCTCACACCTAGGATCTGGCTGTTTCATCATTCAAGTCCGATGCTGGAGAGTAATCTCTTCTATTTTCCTTTCTCCTCGATTGTTTGGGTTTTTGAGATGGGGTCTCACTCTGTAGCCCAGACTTCTCTGAATTTACGGCACCCCTTCCTCCTGCCTCAGCTTATCAAGGTTTGGGATTACAGCTGTCAGCCAATCACTATATTCAACAATAACAATTTCTTTCTTCAAATTTTAAAACTTTAAGTGTACGGATGTTCTACCTGCATGGATGTCTGTGCACCACTTACATGCTTGGTACCCAGGGAGGTCATAAAGGGGCATCAAAGCCCCTGGACCTGGATTTACAGATGGCTATGAACCACCATGTAGGAGCTGGGAATCAAACCTGGGTACTCTGGAAGAGCAGCCAGTGCTCTAAGTGATGAGCTGTCTCTCCAGCCCTGATTAGCAATTTCGTAAAGAGGCCTTCTTTGACTGCATCTAGCAGCATTTCCCTAGGCTGCAGTTTACTATGTCTTTGAAATTCTTGCTTATCTATGTCCTTATTATCGCTTCTACCCTTGCATTCTCAGGGACTCTCCACAAAAGAAAGGAGGCAGCTGTCGCTGTCACTCAGTCTTGTGGAACAGTGCAGACAGTGACAGAGCAGACAGTTGACAGACATCTGTGAAGAGGACCGTCTTGAAAAAGAGCAAAGGAAACATGAAGCAATCACTGGTCATTAACTTCAACACTCCCATTTACCAAATCAGGATTTTGGGTTTCAAAGATCACGCTGGGAAGTGTAAGCTTCTTAAATGAATTACAGTGTGAAGTGTCACAGACCTGCGGACTACTGGGAGATTATAGTGTGAAGTGTCAGCGCTGGAGAGAGAACCTGGAGACCCCAGTGCTCACAGACCAGTGAACTATTGTGAGATTACAGTGTGAAGTGTCAGGGCTGGAGAGAGAACCTGGAGACGCCAGTGCTCACAGACCAGCGGACTACTGTCAAAATGGCTACGTTAAACAACCTAACAATTCAATTCACTCCCCATCAAATTCCAACGGCAGGGGCTGGAGGGATGATGGGTCCACGTTCAGAGCGCTGGATGCTCTTCCAGAGGGCCAGGGTCCAATGCCCAGCACCCACATGGAGTGTGACAACTGTCTGTGACTCCAGTTCCAGGGGATCTGACCTCAGAGGGCAGCAGTCACGAACACAGTACATATACAGACAGAGAAGCAAGTAAAACACACACAAATAATGCCTTTTTAAAAAGTAATTGTAGTAATATCTAAAACAAAAAAATAGAGGATAAATAGGGCACGAAATAATCTGTATACCTGATGAGTTGTTTTAGTCTGTTGGAAATTCGTCCAAATGCAGAATATTGTTATTTTAGATTGTACCCCAGTATTTCTGAGATAGAAATAAAGGCCAATTTTATCTTTTCAAAACCCCACATCTGGATGTGAGGGTGATCTAGCTTCAGCGTATCACCTTGCTAACAGCCAGGGTTGGTCTGGTTGGACAGGTACTGTGATAGTTTGAATGGAATTGGCCCCAATAAGCTCATAGGGAGTGGCACTACTAAGAGGTGTGGCCTTGTTGGAGGAAGAGTGGGGGCGGGCTTTGAGGTTTCTTATGCTCAAGATACTGCCCACTGAGTCAGCTGACTTCCTGTTGCCTTCTGATCAAGATGTAGCCAGCACCATGTCTGCCTTGCATGCCACCATGCTCCCTACCATGATGATAATGGGCTAATCCTCTGAACTATAAGGTAGGCACCCCAATCAAATGTTTTCCTTTATACGAGTTGCTGTGACTATTTGTAATAGCCAGAACCTGGAAACAACCTAGATGCCCATCAACGGAAGAATGGATGAAAAAAATGTGGTACATATATACAATGGAGTACTACTCAGCAGAGAAAAATAATGAAAGCATGAAATTTGCAGGCAAATGGATGGGACTAGAAAAAATCATCCTGAATGAGGTAACCCAAACCCAGAAAGACGGTTATGGTATGTACTCACTCATAGGTGGATTCTAGATATAAAATAAAGAACAATCATACCATAACCCATAGAACCATAGAGGCTATATATATAGTATGGAGGTCCCTAGGACGACTGTGGCATATAATAAATTTCAGTTTTACTCAATTATTGAAAAAAAAAATAGCCAAATGAATGGAAACACAGGAACAATGAACCAAAGGCTGAGGGGCCCCCAGCTGGATCAGGCCCTCTGAATAGGTGAGACAGTTGATTGGCTTGATCTGTTTGGGAGGCATCTAGGCAGTGGGACCAGGTCCTGGGCTCGTTGCATGAGTTGGCCGTTTGAAACCTGGAGCTTATGCAGGGACACTTGGCTCAGTCTGGGAGGAAGGGACTGGACCTGCCTGGACTGAGTCTACCAGGTTGATCGCAGTCCTTGGGGGAGGATTTGCCCTGGAGGAGGTGGGAATGGGGGGTGGGCTGGGGGTAGGGGAGGGGGTGGGAGGGGGGAGAATAGGGGAACCCGTGGCTGATATGTAGAACTGAATGGTATTGTAAAATAAAATAAAATAAAATAAAATAAAAAAAGAGTTGCTGTGGTCACAGTGTCTCTTCAGAACAATAGAAACCTGACTAAGACAGGTATCATCCCTTCCAGTCAGGCAGTGGTGGTGCATGCCTTTAACCCCAGCACTCAGGAGGCAGAGGCAGAGGCAGGCGGATCTCTGTGAGTTCGAGCCAGCCTGGTCTGCAGAGCAAGATCCAGGACAGGCTCCAAAAGTACACAGAGAAACCCTGTCTCCCTTCCCTACCACTCCCAACCGAGTGGGAGTCAACCCAATGGGATCCCAACTGAGACTATGCAGTCACCTTCCCCAGGAGAGATGCTCTTTTGTCAAGCATGCTGAGAAGCAGCATTACCCTGTTAGAGCCTCCAAATAAACCAGCAAGAATCACTGCTTACAGAATTAACTGCAAATTCGCTTTCCATACAGTTGCTGCCCCCTGCTGTCTGCGAATATACCTCACTTTCAGTGTTTTTTCTGAACAATAAGCCTCGAATTAATCAAAACCAAAAAAAATCACAAGACAACAAGTCGAATGTAATTTCTAGAAATAATATATGCTAATCTACCTTTTTAAGTCATGAGTTTGCTCTAAAAAGCATTATACTTGCTTTATTTTATTTTTTTACAAGTGAGTCTGTTTTGGAACTGTGAACAAGGACGTCAAGAACACAACAGAACAAGAGCTCAGCATAGTCTACCAGCGCAGGCTGCACCCATTTGCTGGACTGAGCAGCCGACAGCTAACTTAGCAGGTGTCAGCTTGGTCCTGTGACCAAGGACGGGAGCCGATGGGTGAACAGAGGACAGAGGACGAGAGGAAGCACAGGCTTTCAGAAAAACAAAGAGGAAGACACAGACTGGCACCAAAAAGGGACACAGACTAGACAAAATGATTAACAACACAGCAACGAAAAGCAAATGCTACTCATTTATACAATGGGGAAAAGGAGGCACAAAGAGGAGAAACGTATGTACATGGACGCACAGGTAGGTGCATACACTGCGTTTCCGTCCATGAACCACACAATGCACATTATACACATTTGTCAAGCCAGTTGACTTTACTCACTAATATTCTATCAATCAACCAGATGGACTTGGTTTATGTTAGAAACTTTTGTTTTCTGAGACAGGGTGTTGTGTGGTCTGGTCTACGCTGACCTTAAACTCACTGAAGGGATCTAGCAGGTCCCGGAGTGGCAAACAGGTCTTCCCCCTCCCCCTCCTCTTGCTAAAGCCTTAGATTACATTCCGAAAGCTAGTCACCAAGGTCTATCCCCTTATTTGGCCACTTTCTTATGCCTGATTAATTCCTAAGGCAGATCACTAAGGTCTAACTAGCAAAACATCCAGGTCCACCAATCAAAAATCCCCCTTTGGCTACCCTAATTAAAATACCCCATCAGAACTTACCAACCCATCTCAGATCATTCTAACAGACATCTCCCCACCCCCGACTTTCCCCCTCTTAAAATTAACTCTTGCAAAGCTATTTGCCAGATTCAGATTCAGTCACCTTGTCTCTTTTTGCCTTGCTTAATAAAGGATCTCTTTGTATTTGGGTGTGGTCTGTGCCTACTCCAGGGTCCAGCAAGGAGAACCCCAAAGTATGCAATACCTTCCCTTGCTCGAGTCCAGGACCACACAAAATGCCTGGTCTTCCTGCTTCTACTTCGCAGGGACTGGCTAACGAGCTTACGCCACCACACCTAGCTAGGAACTGCACTTTGACCCCCACTGTGAGAGTACCAAGACCCTCTGTCCTGTCATGGGATATGCACTAGGAGGTAATTCTACCAAGCCTTAAGCCAGCCTGTTGGCTTGCTATTGAGATAGGATTTTGCTGAATGGCCAGCCTTGGTCTCTGTTGGGGAATATTACTTTAAAGTGTGTTACTTTTGTTTATGCTGCATTTGTTTAACTCTGTGAAGCTGTGTTACTGTGCCTGCCTAAACACCTGATGGTCTAATAAAGAACTGAACAGCCAATAGCAAGGCAGGAGAAAGGATAGGCAGGGCTGGCAGGCAGAGAGGATAAATAGAAGGAGAAATCTGGGAAAGAAAAGAAGGAACTAGAGAATAAGGAGAGGAGGCCATCAGGGACCAGCCACCCAGCTACACAGCAAGCCACGGAGTAAGAGTAAGATACACAAAAATAAGAAAAGATAAAAGCCCAGAGGCAAAAGCTAGACGTGGTAAGGTAAGTAAAGCTGGCTAGCAACGAGCCAAAATAAGCCTCTGTGTGATTTATTGGGAGCTGAGTGGTGGTCCCCCCAAAAGAGCAAAAACATCCAACCACAGGTCTCAACCCCAAGTTAGTCCTCCCACCTAGCATCAGGAGGAACTGGGAATACAGGAGGTCTCTGGCTGAGCCAGTTTGCCGTTCTTTTGTTAGGGTTCGTGTGTGGTGATGACTGCTGGTTAAGGCAAACCACAACACACACACACACACACACACACACACACAGAAGCGTACACAGCGGTAGGCTACTCGGAGTGGTGACTGCTGGTTAAGGCATAACCACAACACACACACAGACAGAAGCGTACACAGCGGCAGGCTACTCTGAGTCGCTGCTGCGCTTCTCAGTGTGTACTGGGACGGCTGGACTGACTCGCACACCGCGGCAGGAAGTTCTCCTCAGAGTTCTGCAGTAGAAGCTAGTTATCAAACAGGAAAATGCTCCCTGACAGCAAACAAGTGCTTGTTTGGTTTGGTTTTGAGACAAGAACTCTAGCCCAGGCTAGCTCAAACTCAGTAGCTGAAGATGACCTTGAACTTCTGGTCTTCCTGCATCTACCTCCTGAGTGCTGAAATTTGAGGCTTACTTCTGGGAGGGTGCGTTCACCCCCATCTTTCTGCACTGCTGAGGACTGAACCCAAGGTTTTGTGCAAGCTAGGTAAGCACTCTACCAATCCTGTGCCCAGAAAACATTTCAAAGTCCCTGTAGGACTCCACCTTGTGTTCTGGGGCTCCAAAGACCACGGTGCACATCATGACATTTCAATAATCCTGCAGGACTACAAGGGAAAGGCCCTTGTAACCAACTACAACTGTACATACTGTCCTATGAGTCTTCAGCAATGAAACTGTTGAACTGCCCGCTACTCTGAATGACTAACCCATTAATAAATAATAAAGTCAGGAACACTAACACTGCTCTTTATCTAGGTACTAGATACTCTTATCAAAGTACTAGAAATTGTGTGTACTAGGCAAGTGCTTGACCACTGAACTATATCCGAAGCTATTTTTTACTTCCTTTTCTTGGACACAGGGTCTTCTTATGTAGTTAGCCCAGGCTGGCTTCAAACTCAAGAGATTCACCTGCCTCTACCCGTCAGTGCTGGCTCTAAAGGCTTGTACCACCATGCCTGGCTTGCTTCTTTTTGTTTATTTAGGTGGTTGGTTTTTATGAGCAGGGTCTCACTGCAGAGCCCTGACTGGCCTGAGCTGGCTATGTAGACCAAGCTTGTCTCAAACTTATAGAGATCTGCCTGCTTCTTCTTCCTGAGTGCTTGGACTATTTATTTATTTAATTAGCTGCAGGGAATCCCACTAAGATGCCCAGGCTGATTTTGAACTTACTCTGTAACCTAGGTAGGCCTTGTATTTGCTATTTATTCTCATGCGTAAACCGCCTAGTAGCTGGGATATAGGACTGAACCACCAACCTTGGTGAACATTCATTTCTAAGGAGTAAAAGCCATGCTTCTAACCACAAGTATTGCAAACATACACACATACAATGCTAAGCAGCGAACATTCCAAGTTACCTCAAGCCTTCTGGCTTCTGCCATTAAGTACTGCTCAGAACAAACCATCAGAAACCTATCATGAGAAGTACTAGACCTGCCCTCCCATAGAAACAGCACATTTGCCCAGCATGTGAGTGAAGATAAACAGGGCTGAAGGAAAGGTAAAAAAGCCAGAGTGAAGGAAAGCCAGGCTGCCATCACCTTGGTATTTCTTCAGAGCCTGTATGACGCTGGGGAGCTGGTTCACACCCTGATACAGCCGGTAACAGTCCTGTAAGTTCGCGGCTTGTCTCTGAAACTTCTTGGCAAGTCGGTTAAGATCTGGAAAGCGACGAAGCAAATCCTCCTGTAAAGTCTGCCTCAGTTCTGAATCTTCTACAAAAGCTTCCACTAAATCTAATCTGAAAAAAATAAATAAATAAACAAAAATAAACAAAAAAATAGAGTAAATGATGAGATGGCTCAATGGGTAGACACTTGCCACCAAGCTTGCTTTGAGTTCCTGAGTTCAATCCCCAGAGGATCCACATGGTAGGGGAACTGATGCCCCCAAGTTGTCCTCTGACTTCTGAGAGTGTGACAGACAGACACACACACACACACACACACACACACACAGACACACACAGACACACACAGACACACACAGACACAGACACACACAGACACACACACAGACAGACAGACAGACAGACACACACACACATTTTTCCAATACAGGGTTGGGTAAAAAGAAACTTTAAATGACTATCGTAGCTGCCTCAATCCCTTTAGTCTTGGAAGTACACCACATATGGGTTGCACTGAGGTTAGCTGGAAAAAAGAAGTAACTTTAAAAAATAAAGATGAAAGGATTGGGGGGGAGCGGGAGCAGGGATGAGAGGGGCTCAGTGGTTGGCATGTAAAATGAATAAAAAAACATTTAAATACAATTTTTAAAAAAAATGAAGAAGCAAGCCAGGGTGGTGGTGGTATAGGTCTTTAATCCCAGCATGGGGAAGGCAGAGGCAGATCTCTGTGAGTTCAAAGCCAGCCTGCTATACACAGAGAAACCCCCCTGGGGGTGGGGCACTGTAAGCTACCTCACAATGTCACCCCTGGGAGGTGAGGCAGGGTCAGGAAGGAGTTAAGGCTATCCCTTCCTAACAAAGTGAGTTTGTGGCCAGCCTAGGCTGCAACACGATGCCTTAAAGCAAAAACCAATACACTAGCACACAGCAATCCGCATGCTCCTTCAGTCTGGCCCAGATACCCTGAAAAGCCTAATGAATTGCTAGTTTCACAAGCCTACTCAGTAAACCACTTCAGAAGTAATTACAGTGTCAGTTTACATTTCTAGATAACAGATATCGTTAAAAAAAGAGAAAGCCTTCTGTTTCCTTGACAATGCCACTTTAAAAACCACAATTTTAGATATATCAAAGCTACTACTGGCATTAACAGAGTATACCTATCAGTCATATTAAATTCAATTTCTCAGCTGCACAAAATTAGATAGTATTGTATTAAATAAGTCACAATTTAACTGGAATACGTGATAAATTTTTAGGGTCACTTAATCCCTAAAATTCCAACAGGAGTCTCTGGAAATTAATCATAAAATACCTGTTATTTTTTTAAATTATTACGTTCATCTGTGTGTACATGTGCTCATACATACATGTACAGCACACACAGAGGCCAGAGGCAGAGTTGAAGAGTCAGTTCCCCCTCTACCGTGTGGGTCCCTCAGATGAACCAGGTCACCAGGCTTGGAAGCAACCACCTTGGAGTGTGGCATAAGAACTCAGCTGGTATGGAAAAACAAAAGACCCAGGATAGCTAAAAGAATCCTATACGATAAAGCAACCCTTGCAGGCATCACCATCCCTGACCTCAAACTCTACTATAGAGCTATAGTAATAAAAACAGCTTGGTACTGGTATAAAAATCGACATATGGACCAATGGAATCGAATTGAAGACCCTGACATTAATCCATGCACATATGAACACCTGGTTTTTGACAAAGGAGCCAAAACTATACAATGGAAAAAAGAAAGTATCTTCAACAAATGGTGCTGGCATAACTGGATGTCAATATGTAAAAGATTACAAATAGATCCATATCTGTCACCATGCACAAAACTCAAGTCCAAGTGGATCAAAGACCTAAACATAAATCCAGTTACACTAAACTTAATAGAAAAGAAAATAGGAAGCACTCTTGAACGCATTGGCACCGGAGACCATTTCCTAAATAAAACACCAACAGCACAGACCCTGAGCACAACAATTAATAAATGGGACCTCTCGAAACTGAGAAGCTTTTGCAGGGCAAAAGACACAGTCAATAAGACAAAAAGACAGCCAACAGAATGGGAAAAGATCTTCACCAACCCCACATCTGACAGAGGATTGATCTCCACAATATATAAAGAACTCAAGAAATTAGACATCAAAGTACTGAACAGTCCAATTAAAAATGGGCTAAAGAGCTAAACAGAGAATTCACAAAACAAGAACTACAAATGGCTGAAAGACATTTAAAGAAATGCTCAACATCCTTAATCATCAGAGAAATGCAAATCAAAACGACTCTGAGATACCACCTTACACCTGTTAGAATGGCTACGATCAAAAACACCAATGACAACCAATGTTGGAGAGGATGTGGAGCAAAGGGAACACTCCTCCACTGTTGGTGGGAATGTAAACTTGTACAACCACTGTGGAAATCAGTACGGCGGTTTCTCAGAAAATTAGGAATCGAACTACCTCAAGACCCAGCCATCCCACTCTTGGGCATATACCCAAGGAATGCTGATTCATACCATAAAGATACATGCTCAGCTATGTTCATAGCAGCACTATTTGTAATAGCCAGAACCTGGAAACAACCTAGATGCCCATCAACGGAAGAATGGATGAAAAAAATGTGGTACATATACACAATGGAGTACTACTCAGCAGAGAAAAACAATGAAAGCATGAAATTTGCAGGCAAATGGATGGAACTAGAAAAAATCATCCTGAGTGAGGTAACCCAAACCCAGAAAGACAGTTATGGTATGTACTCACTCATAGGTGGATTCTAGATATAAAATAAAGAACAATCAGACCACAACCCATAGAACCATAGAGGCTATATATATAGCATGGAGGTCCCTAGGACGACTATGGCATATAATAAATTTCAGTTTTACTCAATTATTGGAAAAAAAAAAAAAAAAAAAAAAGAACTCAGCTGGTTATGGCAAAGTCACTGCCTGAAGGAATCAGGGAATTCTTCCAGAGGAAGCCAAATTCCAAGGAGCTTTTGGTGTTACTTGGCTTGTTATATATCAGCTGTCTTCTGTTATGAAAATCATGTGTGCCTTCATAGTTTTCCCAATTGACTTTTCCCTAAGAAGGGCTAACAGTGTGGACTGATCACTCTCTGGACATACACATTCCAGGTATTTGGAGAACTGCCTCAGGAAAGGCTTTCTCTGGAATCAGTTATCTCCCTTGGTCACTTTAAAGGACTAGCAGTAATAACAGTCCACATGCAAGTCTCCTGATTTAAGACAAATTCCACAAGGAGACACCGCCTAGGTCAGGTGGATGTTCAGTAATATCTTTACACAATTTAGCTCGGATCCTCCTTTCTTACAGCCTTACTAACTTTATAGACCTCTAACTCCTTACCTAACCACTTCTAGGAATATTTAGATAACTTTCTGTGCTGACAGCTATGCTCAGCCAGAACCCCAGTTCAAGCCTCCCTGTAATTATCATCATTGGCAGCATCCGGCCAGGTCCATCCCCAGATGGAGGAGAGTACCTTATCAGAGATACCTCTGTATTCTCTAAGAACAGACTTAGCCATCCAGGCTACCTGTTTGAGAAGACCTGGCCGATGTGCCAATTAAGCTTAACTTCCTCCTTTCCCAAATCTTTCCTCTAGTTCCAGATCTCCCTTTAACTATCACCAGAGGCATCTAGCCGTACACAGGTTGCCTAGCAACTGAGCACTTTCACCGACCCTGCAGAAAAACTGCAGATAGCTTGGACAGATAGGAGCCACAGGAAAAAAGACAGCACTTTTATTTTCTACCAGTGACCTAGCAACTTATAGATTCTTAACATTTTCTACCTAACATTTTCTACCAATCACGTTTAAAACTATTGATTGAGCACATAAGATCCCTCTTCTTAGATATTACCCAAATTTAGCCTTTAGTTTAATTCATTAGTCACTTCCCTTTTGGGCTGCAAATGATAATGAACAATTACTGCCCCTCTGTGTGATTCTTATCACCCCTCCATTTGACCCTGGAAGCCTGACAATCACAGCCTGAGGAAACTCTTTCCTGCCTTTATGACCACACAAGAATTCAAGCCTGTGGGAATCGATCTACCTCAAGACCCAGCCATCCCACTCTTGGGCATATACCCAAGGAATGCTCAATCATACCACAGGGACACATGCTCAGCTATGTTCATAGCAGCACTATTCGTAATAGCCAGAACCTGGAAACAACCTAGATGCCCATCAACTGAAGAATGGATTAAGAAAATGTGGTACATATACACAATGGAGTACCCCTCGGCAGAGAAAAACAATGGCATCATGAAATTTGCAGGCAAATGGATGGAACAAGAAAATATCATCCTGAATGAGGTAACCCAAACCCAGAAAGACAGTCATGGTATGTACTCACTCATAAGTGGATTCTAGATATAAAATAAAGAACAATCAACTGCAACCCACATTACTTTTAATCCACAGATAATAAAAATGAATGTTTAAGAATAGCCAAAGATGTCTCCATGACGGGTAAGGTGACCTGCTGACGTCCCAGGCAACCTAAGTCAGAAGCTCATTTTCTAGTAAAAGGGGGGCCTGTAGGGCCCTGGCCCCCGTTTTGGATAACTGTTGCCTTGCTTGCTGACCTTGACCTTGATATCCTCCCTATGCTAATTCCCTCCTGGGTTCCCCCCTCCTGAATGCTTAAGGGAAGTTCCTTGTTTGTGTATCCTAAATAATGGGCGTTAACAGCTTAGATGCAAGATTATAAAACATCTGTAGGGAACTTCTGCCCTCCAGGGTTCTCCCATTGTGCTGTAAACCTGTATTCAAGACCTCCTCCCTCCTTCAATAAACGGCATTGGGCATTAAAAAAAAAAAGAATAGCCAAAGATGCTGGGTGGTGGCACATACCTTTAATCCCAGCACTTGAAACATTGAAACCCTGTCTCAAAAAAACATAAAAAAAAAAGAGTAGCCAAAGATGAAAAAGTGCAGTCACAGCTTTTCTTAACAAAAATAATTTTCCATATAAAGCTATTATGTCTTTTAAATTTCAGAACAGCAAAATAGGATCAGCAGGATGGCTCAGGTAGGGGCACCTGCTGCTCAGTACGATGACCTGAGTTCAACCCCTGGGACCTACGTGGTAAAAAGAGAGAAGTGACTCTTGCAAATTGTCCTCTGATCTACACAACGCACGCACGCACGCACAAAAAAATTAGAAATGGGGGATCAAAGCAAAGATACTAAGGGAAGAAACAAAAAATGTAACAAGTGACATAAACTAATTGAGGGAAGAATGATTCCTTTAGTTCTGGCAGAGCTGACTCTACGTACGTCACATAAGAACCTATACTGACACACTGTGGCTCACTCCCACTGTATTCCCAACACACTGGAGGCTGAAGAAGTGGGAAGCCAGCAGAATTACATACTGGGTTTCAGGCTAACCTAGACTACAGACAAAAAGAAACCCCCCATCTCACACTATATGTTAACTCCGTGTTATTTATAGAACTAAATAAACCACTCTTTTCTCAGTTAAAAAAAAAAAAAAAAAAAAAGAATTCAAGCCTGATGACCTTGCTCGACCAGGGGACTGCTACTGTTTGGGTTTATAACTGGACTCGGAGAGACTTGGGAACAGAGACAGAGGAGAACGGGGAGGAATAAGGAGGATTTTGACAAGAGAGTACGTGTAGATGAGATGGAAGATGAGGAAGAGTCAGATGGGGAAGTACTAGCTGGGTAAGAATAAGATGAGAAGGACCTAGATGAGGCAGAATTAAGGCAAGAGAATTAAGATAGAACTTACAGGGCAGCAGCAGATAAATATAGAGAGAAATCAGGCAAGAAAGGAGCTAGGCATTCGAACAGAATAGAAGCTGTGTAGAGAGAGAACTCACACCAAATAATGAAGAATGGACTAAGGAGTTTCCTGTACATAGATTCATTTCTTTTCATCAAAAATTAAGCCAGGCGGTGGTGGTGCATGCCTTTAATCCCAGCACTCGGGAGGCAAAGCCAGGCAGATCTCTGTGAGTTCGAGGCCAGCCTGGGCTACCAAGTGAGTTCCAGGAAAGGCGCAAAGCTACACAGAGAAACCCTGTCTCAGAAAACAACAACAACAAAAAAAAACTAATTATCAGATGGTTGTAGATTCTTCCCAGACCCTAGAAGGGGACTATCAAGAGGCTGGACCCCCATAGTCCAAGATATTGAAGCAAGGAGCCTTTCACCAGCCCAACATCTGGTTTTCAAAACCAGCAGCATTCTTGGAGTCTGGAGAAGTGACAGACAGGATGGTCCAGAGTACTGGCTGCTCTTCCAGAGAACGCAGTTTTGATCCCCAGTACCACGGAGCAGCTCATAACTACTTATAACGTGTTTCAGGGGATCCAACACCCTGTTCTGATATCCTCAAGCTCCTGCACATACATGATGCACGCACATACCCTCAGTTATGACCTGGATCATTCTTCAGTGACAGGGTCCTGTGAAGGAAGATCAGGGATGAGGAAATAAGAAAGATAGGGAGGTTGGGACCAGGAGGTCTTGCAGAAGCTGATAGCTTATGCCAACAAGCTTATTAAGAAGTAGAGCCATCCGGGCGGTGGTGGTACACGCCTTTAATCCCAGCACTTAGGAGGCAGAGCCAGGCGGATCTCTGTGAGTTCGAGGCCAGCCTAGTCTCCAAAGCGAGTTCCAGGAAAGGCACAAAGCTACACAGAGAAACCCTGTTTCGAAAAACAAGAAAAAAAAACAAGTAGAGCCATCGCCAGGCAGTGGTGACACACACATTTAATCCCAACACTCAGGCAGAGGCAGAAAGATCTCCGTGAGTTTGAGACCAGCCTGGTCTATATAGTGAGTTCCACGACAGCCAGGGGGTACAGAGAAACCCTGTCTCAAAAAGCCAAAGGGGGTGGGGGGTGGGGCAAAAAAGAAATGAAATAAGGTTGGTTGTGATGGCGCATGCCTTTCTTTGATGCAAGCTCTTTGTAGGCAGAGGCAGGAAGACCTCTAAGGTGTTCAAGACCAGCCTGGTCTACATATCAAATTCTAGTCCAGCCAGGCCTACATAATGAGACTCTGCCTCAAAAATCAACAGTATTCTGTCATTTCTTTAAAACCAGTAAAGGATAGGGAGTCGGATCTTCAGTTAAAATCACTTGGCTGCTCTAGAAGAAAACCCAGGTTTGAGTCCCAGCACCCTCACGGCAGCTCACAGCCATCTGTAACTCCAGTCCCAGAGGATCTGATGCCCTCCTCTGACCTCCATGGGCACCAGGCACACATGTGTACACAGACATATACACACAGGCACAACATCATACACATAAAATAGATAAATCTAAATGCAGCAAGTCTGATCTTTTAAAGAAAAGTTGTTGTGGCCAATAAGAAGGCTTACCAAGAAAAAAAGGACCTGAATTCAATTCTCAGAAAGAAGGGAGCAGGCAAAAGCACCTTGGCCTGAGTACTGCCATTTTGACTTCAGACTCCATTCTACCTGCAGGGTGAAATACAGTTCAGGTTCCCAAGCCCTAGGGGGGCTGAGAACTTTCCAAAGGCTGATCGATCTCCTCCCTAAACCATAGAAAGAGTCGTTACACATCTTCAGTTCTTTAGGAACATCATGGCTGATCCTAACCCCAGAAGGAACCCACGGACCTGACTGGACGCACTGAAAGGCCTGCACTGCATGTCGCTGACAATGACAGGAAACACAAGGGAAGTCCCTAATCTCTAACTTCTGACTGGTGAAATTTTAACCGTAGCCTAGCAACAAATGTGTGTGATTTCTGCGAGTCCTCGTCCTGCAGCCCCGCTCCTATAGGCGACCCGCTTACGTGGTGAATTATTAAAATCTTGGAACCTCGAGTGCTGTCCCTCTCCTTCCTCAAGGCACAGGTGTAAAGGAGGCAACAAAGCCAACCCCGGAGGGCTGTCCTCCGCCCTCCCTTGCGCTCCCCCACAGATAATAAATAAAAAGAACTTTTATAACACCAAGAGAAGTTAGCTGGGCTAGGGGCAGAGCTCAGCACAACAGCCTGGGAGGAGTTTCCAGTACTGCTTCAACCTCCAGCACAAGACAAACCGAGGGTGGCCCTCACACATGCCAGGGCCTGGGAGATGAGGCAGGAGGAGGAGGATCACAAGTTCAGAGTCAGGCCAGAGAGACGGCTCAGTGGGCGAAGGCCCTCGCTGAGAACCCGACTATCTGGAGTTTGACCCTGGGAATCTACATGAAGGTGGAAGGATCCTACAGATTTGTGTTCCACACCTATAAGCCCCCCCACACACACATACACACCATACACATAATAAAATGTTTCTAAAGGTTAAAATTCACCCTCAACTAAATGTTGAGTTCAAGGTCAGCCCAGGACCCCAAACAGAACAAAATGAAAAGAAAAATGAGTGTGAACTGGCTATCCGACCGAGTAAGCGGCGTTACCAGGAAGGGTTAACAGAGTAAGCGGCGTTACCACGCAGGGTTAACAGCAGACTGCTGAAAGGCAGGGAGAGCACACACTGAATGCCGTACCTCTCTTCTATTCTGTTCTTGTCCATGAGAGGCTGCTTGATCCACTGGTTGACCAATCTTTGTCCTTGAGCAGTTTTGCACTTGTTCAGTAATGCAGCCAGAGACTGGGACCCAGTGGTGTCTTCAACAGAACCCTAGTACACAAACAACAGAATAAAAACGTTCATCAGCAAAGCCTTTATTATGCCATGAAATAGAATTGGGGGAACAATAGTGAATACTATTCTCCAAATATACACTACGAACTGCCCACAAAAATTTCTCTAAGGTAAAACCTGTTAATCTACATTTAAATATGCAGTTTGCCCTCAGCTAAACTGCTTCATAATTACTGGAGTTTTCAAACAAATTCAAAATAGAACTTTAAAGCACTGCTGTAACACAAATTTACCCAAAAGACTAGGACAAGTATAAATATATATGCTGTTTGAGATTAGAAATCAAATACAACAATTAAAAACTACTGATCTAGTCTAACTACAATAATGATACAAAATACAAATTCCTTAAATAGATCATTATTTGTGAAAGGAAAGTTTTTTTTTTGGGGGGGGAGGACTTTTTTTTTTAATTATTCGGTTCCTCCGTCCCCGTCCCCCCCCAAGACAGGGTTTCTCTGTGTACCCTGGTTGTCCTGGAACTCACTCTGTAGACCAGGCCGGGATTAACGGTGTGTGCCACCCCCGCCTGGCTATTCAGTTGGTTCTGACCCTTGTTGTCTTTCTTACCTGGAAAAGGTTGAGGGCTCTGACTGCTGCCATGTCCAGTTTCATGTACTGGCTGAAGTCAAAAGTCGTCAGTTCAAACTGTCCAAAATTGGAGTCATCGGACAGGAGCTCTAAAAACTTGATGACTGCGGATAATGATGAAACTGCAACCTAGAAATACATTCAAAACACAAGATCCTTCCATCACCCAGACTAGAGACTAGAAATGCACGAGGAAGGTAAAATAAGACGAGCTGGGCGTGGAGGCTTATGCCTGGATTCTAGTACTTGAAGACCAAGACAGGAGAAGCCAGAGTTCGAGGCCAGCCTGGAATACATAGCAAATGAGGGGCAAATCTAGAATACAAAGTGAAAGGTTGTCTCCCACGCTGGTCAGACAGCTCAGTGGGTAGAATCACCTGCTCCCCAAGTCTCACAGTCTGAGTTCAAGCCCTAGAACCCAGAGCAGAATGAATTCCCGACTGTCCTCTGAGCACCACATATACGCTGGGGCATCCTAATGACTCGGCATGCACGCTCACACGCAGGAATTTATATATATATATATATATATATATATATATATATATATATATATATATATGAAACCCACCAGGTACGGCCGTACAGCCTTTATTCCCAGCACCTGAGAGGCAAAGGCAGGGGACTGTAAGTCCTCCTGGACTACATTTGGAGTTCCAGGCCAGGCAAGGATACACAGGGATTCCCTGTCTCAGAAAGGTAGACACCCAGTCGCTTAGACTGGGGACCCGAGGGGAGATGGTTTACATCGCCAATGGACAAGTGTTAGGACAGCTGGAATCAGTCCCCACAGAGACAGTCTTATAACAGATTTTCTTCTGGGGAATAGCAGAATTCATAGTTGCTTTTCTTTTCAAAATTCTGCTCCAGCAAGATGTGAAAAGAAGAAGAGCCTATGGAAGCTCATCTGATTCCAGGTATGATGGAAGAGGGTTACCAGTTACCCCTCCACAGAGGCCATCTTCACAGCCCCAGCCCAGCTCCAACGGCTGGTGGATGAGGAAGGGAACTGTACGGTCTAAGATGCACACAACTAGACGTGCACATGCGCAGAAGAAAAACATCAGCAAGTGAAGAGCGGCTCGTGCTGGACAAGATGACGGTGTGTGTCTAAACAAGGACTGCTCCCTGTCCTCACAGATGAATGAGGTCATGCCGGGAACTCCCTCCAGAGGAGCTGGACTGACTGGCATGCAATTCTATAAACAAACATGTGTGGATTCTTTGCATAGTTTACTGAAGTATTAGTATAGTTTTAATAAGTAAATATTTTAGGTTACAAAATTTGATTCATCTCTATATAATTAAAGCCCCAATTTCTGATCTGTAAGAAATACAGGCCAAGTATTCAGTCTTGTTAATGTTGCCTTTTTACAACTTTTTTCTTTTCCCAAGACAGGGTTTCTCTGTGTAGTCTTGGCTGTCCTGGGACTCAATCTGTACCAGGCTAGCCTGCAACTCAGGAGATCAGCCCACCTACACCTCCTGAGCACTGGGCCTAAAGGTGTGCAGCAGCTGCAGCAGCTGCAGCAGCAGCAGCAGCAGCAGCAGCAGCAGCAGCAGCAGCAGCAGCAGCACCACCAGCACCACCACCACCACCACCACCACCACCACCACCAGGCTGCATTTTTACACCTGCTAAAATACTGCTCTTTGTTATTTTGCTCATTTATTTAAAAACAAAAACAAAAACAAAAACATTTTTTTATTATCATATGGACCTTTTAATTATATAAAATAATAAAAAAACTAAACAAATTTTTTTATATTCTACGTTACTAATATACAATAAAAAATTAAAACAGTAAGAAGTTCAAACATGCAATAATGACAAATACTGATTTAAAATATACTTGAGAGCCAGTGAGACGTCTTATTGGGTCAGTGTTCCCACCTGCAGCCCAAGGCTGATGAACTGAGTTAATCTGTGGAACTGGAGCAAAGTTGTCTTCCGACCTCCACACTCAAGTCAAGCAATCACCAACACAAAATAGTAATATATAAAATATACCCAGCAAGCCAGACACAGTGGCCCCTACCTACAAACCCAGGACTCAGGCTATGAAGGCAAGATCTAAGTTCAAAATCAACCTTGTCCATATGACCAGTTCAAGCCCGGCCTGTATGAAACCCTCTCAAACATAACACTGGTTCATTTTAATACACCTGTTTTTCCTATATGATAATAATAATCTAATTGCCTACGTCAAACTAATTAACATAGAAAGCTGTCCAAAGAATCTCCCCTTATGTCACCAGAAGGCACACATCAACATTCTTTGTTTTGGTTATGAGACAGGGAGACATTCTGTGTGTTCAAGGCCAGGCTGGTCTATATAGTGTGTTCCTGGCCAGGCAGGGTTATATAGTAAGACCTTGTCTTTAAAAAACAAACAAACAAAAACAGAAAACTCTAAATCTCTACAAGCTTCTTTACATTTTTAGTAAGGAAGATCGTTTTCTAACTCCTGGGATTTTTACTCATCCTTGTTGGTTTTTTGAAACAATTTCATATAGCCATGGATGGCCTCCAACTTAATATATATTTCAGACTGCCTCCATCTCCTGGCCACACTGGTTTCTTTTTTCTTTTCTTTTCCTTTTTTTTTTTTTTTTGTTTTTTTTTTTGTTTTGGTTTTTCAAGACAGGATTTCCTGTGTAACGGCCCTGGCTGTCCTGGAACTCACTCTGTAGCCCAGGCTAGCCTCTAACTCAGAGATCCACGTGCCTCTGCCTCCCAAGTGCTGGCACTAAAGGTATGTGCCACCACGTCTTTAACTAAATTAGAAAGAAAGAAAAGAGGGGCTGGAGAGATGGCTCAGCAGTTAAGAGCCTGTCCTGCTCTTCCAGAGGACCCAAGTTCAGTTCCCAGCACCTACATAAGGTGGTTTATATCCTTCAGCTCTAGGGGAAGCCCACGTCTCTAACCTCCAAGGGCAGCATAATACCCCTACACACAGAGAGACAAAAATTAAAAAATAAATCTTTAAATATAATACTTTAAGGTTATGTTTCAATTTCTCTAGTCATTTTCTTGAGTTTTTCCACAAAGTTTATTGCACATGGAATAAACAGTATCGCTAATGTAGTTTGGATTCAAGGTAGGTGTGACAGAAGTGTGGGCCAACAAGACGGCTTGCAGTAAAGAACCTGCGGCCACGCCTGACAAGCTGAGTTTGATCCCCAGGATTCATGACAGGAGAACACTGACTCCTCAAGGCTGTTCCCTGACTGCCAGCTGCATGCTGTTGTGTGTGCACATGAATGCACATGAGCATGTGTGTTGCAGGACATATGATCACACTGTGAAGCCTGAAATTGCGTTACTGACCGGAAAAACCGTATCTAGTGTGGTGTGGCTCAGCCCTCGCACACACCTTGACTACTGTAAATGGGATTGAATCAAGTCAACCACAGGTCAAGATGGGAGCAGTAACCAGGTGACAGGAAGCGAACACAGGACTATTAGGGAAAAACCAAAAGCACAGAGAGTAGGGGGTCAGGGGACTCCTGTTGAGACGGCATAGGAGAAAGCAGGGGCTTCTGGGATGTCAGCTAGAGAGGAAGGTCAGCGGGTGCGTTCTCTGCCTGAGCTAGCCGGCTTTGACCCCAGCATCTGGCTCCCGAGTCTTTATTGGTAAAATCCACCGATTTGAGATTTTGTTAAAAACAACACATGTGCTCACACACATAATAAATGAAGGCAATTTTTGAAAGTGACTAAATTAGCCTTTTAAAATGTCACTGTCCTGATTTATGAATGCACTCACACTTGTAACCCACATACCTGATTCTCCATCTCTGGTAAGACAGCACTATTGGTCTGCTCTCCTTTCTTGCCTTTTAATAACCGGTTGAGATCCTGACAAATGTCTTTAGTGGAAAAGTCGGCTCTCTTTCTTTCTGTGATCAGAACCCCTCCTCTCTGAACAACCTGTTTACAGGAAACATTTCAAATCAGTACAAAGAAACCAATGAGAAAAGGGAAATCCTAACACTAGCAAACAGAAAGTTAGAACAGATTAGATGACGTCACTGTACACGTCCCTAGGAACATCTTTTAAATCTATGAACTCTGAGGCAGAGGTAGATGCCTAACCTGGTCTTCAGAGGGTGTTCCAGGCTAGCCAGAGCTACATAGGAAGACCCACTCATTCATTAAAAACAACAACAACAAAGGAACAAAAAACTATGAACTATTAATTCAACTTTCAAGTTATGAGAAAATAAACTTTCAAAAACAGGTGCTTACTTGGTGTGGTGATGCACACCTTTAATCCTAGCAGTGAAGAGGCTGAGATGACTGAGTAGCAAGCTCTGGGCGCCAGCCTGAATAACAGAGTGAGACCCTTTCTGAGAGAGAGATGCTGGGGATAAGCTCAGTATAGAGAACTTTGCCTGGCATGCTGGAAACGTTACCAATGCCCAGTATTGCGCTGGGAGGGGAGGGGTAATCAGGTGGGCATGGTAGTACACACCTGCAGCCCTCAGGAGGCAGGCCAGGCTGGACTATACAATTAGTATATAGAACATCCCTTTAAAAAAGTACCTACCGCCGGGCGGTGGTGGCGCACGCCTTTAATCCCAGCACTCGAGAGGCAGAGGCAGGCGGATCTCTGTGAGTTCGAGGCCAGCCTGGGCTACCAAGTGAGCTCCAGGAAAGGCGCAAAGCTACACAGAGAAACCCTGTCTGGGGGGGGAAAAGAAAAAAAAAAGTACCTACCAGGGTTGGGGAGATGGCTCAGTGGTTAAGAGTACTGGGTGCTCTCCCAGGAGACCAAGGTTTGATTTCCAGCACCCACATGGTGGTTCAAAACCACCTGTAATTCTAGTTCCAAGAGACTCGATGCCTTCTTCTAACTTCCATGGGCACCAGGCATTCATGTGCTGCACATACACACATGCAGGCAAAACATTCAAAATTTTTAGCTGGACAGTGGTGGTGCACAGCTTTAATACCAGCACTTGGGAGGCAGAAGAAGGTAGATCTCTGTGAGTTCGAGCCCAGCCTGGTCTACATAGTATGCTTCAGGATAGCCAGAATTACAATAGACCCTGTATGATGGTTTGAATAAGACTAAGATTCACGTGTTTGAATGCTCTGTCACCAGGGAGTCACACTATTAGGTGCAGCCTTCTTGGAGTAGGTGTGGCCTTGCTGGAAGAAGTGTGTCGCTGGGGGTGGGCTTTGGGGTTTCAAACGCTCAAGCCAGGCCCAGTGTCTCTCTCTTCCTGCTGCCTGAGGATCTGGAAGTAGAACCCTTAGCCACCTCTCCAGCACCATGGCTGCCCGTGTGCCGCCATAGCAATAATGGTCTAAACTTCTGAACTGCAAGCCAGCCCCAATTAAATGTTTTCCTTTGTAAGAGTTGCTATGGTCATGGTCTGGTCAATAGAAACAATGGAACAGAAGCAATAGAAACCCTAAGACACCCTGTCTCAAAAAAACAAAACAAACAAACAAAAAATCAATTTTTTTTTTGAAGTTCAAGGCCAGGTTTGGCTACATGAGACACTATCCTACGCAAATCTAAAATAGGAATAAACTACACACACACACACACACAAATGACACAAACAAAACTTTGATAAAGGTTAAATAATAAAAATCAGAAGCCACAGGTGGTGGCCTTCACCTGTAATCCCAGAACCCAGGATGCTGAGGCAGGATGACTGAGTTCTAGGCTCACCTGGGCTGTCAAGTAAGACTGACTCAAAAAAACTTAAAAAAACTGGGGCTGGAGAGATGGCTCAGAGGTTAAGAACACTGGGGCAGGAAGTAGGTGGGACAAGGAGAGAGGAGAATTCTGGGAAGCGGAAGGCTGAGGCAGAGAGAGACACTGCAGCCGCCGCCATGACCAGCAGCATGTGAAGACACCGGTAAGCCACGAGCCACGTGGCAAGGTATAGATTTATGGAAATGGATTAATTTAAGCTATAAGAACAGTTAGCAAGAAGCCTGCCACGGCCATACAGTTTGTAAGCAAAATAAGTCTCTGTGTTTACTTGGTTGGGTCTGAGCGGCTGTGGGACTGGGGGGTGACAAAGATTTGTCCTGACTGTGGGCAAGGCAGGAAAACTCTAGCTACAGGGTACTCTTCCAGAGGTCCCGAGTTCAATTCCAGCAACCACATGGTGGCTCACAGATCTGGTGCCCTCTTCTGGCCTGCAGAACACTGTACACATAATAAATGTTTTTAAAAAATTAAATTAAATTCTAGGTCCGAAATGATACAGCTCAGTGCTACAGTAAGTACCTGCTTAGCATGTTCCTGGCCAAGATCCCAAAAAATATGCAAAATAAATATATCCTAAATAACTATATGCTATTTATTTGATAAATCATGCTAAGTACAGTAATATTTACTACAGCAATTGTTGTTTTAATGAAGACAGAAAAAAAGAGGAAAAGATCTAAGGCAGAGCAAGTCTTATACAAACATTGTCCTGATGACATTAAGGATTCCAAGTTTCTTTCAAAGTTAAATATCAAGATGGTCCTCAAAATAAAACATTATTGTAATTGGAATTTAAATTATTTCTTCTCCCACAAATCAGGCATCATCAGCTGGTATCACAGCTTAATGGCAGAGCACTTGCCTAGCATTCTAGAGGTCCCAGGTTCAGGAAATATGAGGAAAGGGGTATTAAGGATTTTACTAGACTGGATTCCCTTACCTGCCTCAGTTTCCCCATGTCACCGGAAGTCTCTCCTCCTGGTAAAACACATTCCTTTGGTCCAATCTGAATCAGAAGAGCCTCAAGGTTGGAGAACTGATCGTTATCAGGAAACTCGCACAGTCCCAGTTTCCTCTGGATGGAATCAACATACCCAACTCCAACCTGTCTTTGGCCATCGACCATGGACATTTTAATACCCACGACGCCAACAGACGCTGACATGTCATTGTTACCAAACAGAATGTCTTCAAACTGAGAAAGATTGCCAGGAGAAGCCTAAGCAAAAGTAAAGGCAATTTTTAAGAAGTTTTGAACATATTTAAAATTTTTGCTAGTGAATAAATTATTTAAACTTGATGAATTTTACGTTTTCTTACAAAACGTGTGTGGTTTTTCAAGGCAGAGTTTCTCTGTGTAACAAACAGCCCTGGCTGTTCTGGATCTCGGTCTGTAGACCAGGCTGGCCTCCAACTCACAGAGATCCGCCTGCCTCTGCCTCCCGAGTGCTGGGATTAAAGGTGTGCGCCACCACCGCCCGGCTGCAGTTACCATTTTCTATCCCAACAGGCTTCTCTTGAAGCTTGGCCTGGCCTGAGAATAATGACACCATCCTACCTTAGACACACTGAGTCACCATGCCTGGCTCCAGGTGCCTGTGTAACACTTAGGACATCTAAAAATCATTCTGCCAAAAGTGATTTTCAAACCACCCAGCCCAGCACATGGGACTGAGGCACCAGGATGACAGAGTTCAATTCAAGGCCAGCCTGGGCTAGGGAAAGATGATACCTCAAAAAAAAAAAAAAAAAAACACAAAAAGAACATCTAGTGATTCTACACCTTCAGTGAGAAATGTACATACAAAGACATAAATGTAGTAGTTATAAAAGAGATACTAGGAACAATAAAAACTAGAGGCTGGAGAGATGGCTCAGAGGTTAAGAGCACTGGCTGCTCTTCCAGAGGTCCTGAGTTCAATTCCTAGCACCCACATGGCAGCTCACAACCGTCTATAATTTGACCTGGAGCCCTCTTCTGGCGGGCAGGCAAAACACTGTATACATAATAAATAAATAAATCTTAAAACAACAACAACAAAAACCTTGCTTGACATCCTTCAGAAATAGTAAAATCAAAGCCGGGAAAGGCAGAGCATCCTCATAATCATGTCAGCAAAGAAGAAACTGAGGCAATATGACCAGAAGTTTGCCGATAAACTGAGCTGCTTTAAAAAAAAAAAAAAAAAAAAAAAAAAAAAAAAGACTTATTACATATACAGTATTCTGCCTGCAGGCTAGAAGAGGGCTCCAGATCTCACTACAGATGGTTGTGAGCCACCATGTGGTTGCTGGGAATTGAACTCAGGTCCTCTGGAAGAGCAGTCAGTGCCTTAACCTCTGAGCCATCTCTCCAGCCCATTGAGCTTGTTTCTAATAAAATAAAACATAAGAGGGGTCCTTTAATCCCTGAACTCAGGAGGCTTGGTTAGGCACATGGCCAGCCTGGGCTACATAGTGAGACCTTGTCTCCCAAGGAAAAAAAAAAAAAAAAACTAGAGGGTGGAAAGATGTCTCAGAGCTTAAGACCGCTGGCTGTTTAGAGCAGACTGCTCACAATTGTAACTCCAGTCCCAGGGACCCAACACCCTCTTCTGGCCTCCTCTGACAACAGGCACGAAAGTGGTGCCCTGACAGACAGACAGACAGGCAGACCGACCAAACATTAAAAAAAATAATAATTTCAGATAGACAGGCCTAACATAAAGAAATGATTTTTTAATTAAAAAAAGAGTGAAACTAACCCCTTGTTTAATAATATTTATGTTCAGCTTATCATCCACAGGTTTTATTTTAGGAACAGTGAGAGACAAGGCTCAGTGTTCAGAAACATTTTATAAGAACTGCTGAACTTCTAAACTGTGATTAAACTGTAACTTTTAAAAACCAACACTAAGCCGGGCTTGGTGACACCCGCCTGTGATCCCAGCACTCGGGAGGCAGAGGCAGGCAGATCTCTGTGAGTTTGAGGCCAGCCTGGGCTACAAAGAGAGTTCCAGGACAGCCAGGGCTGTTACACAGAGAAACTTGTCTGGAAAACACCAGAAAACCCACTGTATCAAACTTTTTCCAAAGCATTTTGCTATCACAACCTAGTTCATATCGTGAAACATGCACCGGATTTTTTTTTTTTTACTTTCTAAAACAAATAAAGTAAAGTAATTACCTTAAATGCCAAGTACCAGTCGTTCTCCTTGGTGGCCTTACTCCCAGCTTTGTTCTTATAAACTTCAACTCTGTACTGACGAACCAGAAGCAGGTCTTTCACAAAGGACTCAAAATTCATTTTACTAAGTACAACACTCTGCAGTGTCTTGGCCCCTAAAATCAACAACAAATAAACGGAATTGAATGTTAAAGACGAGGACTCGAGGTAACCAATGTTCAAGCCTCCAGAAGAAACCTGTAAATGAACAACCACTACAAGCTGGGGCAATGGAGCACAGCTACAGGTCGTTACTTGGAAGTCTGAGGCAGGGGGATCACTTCAGATCAGGAGGGCAGCCTGGCCCAAGAGCAAGACACTGTCTCAAAACAAATGAACACGGGAAGGGGGGGTGGGGGTGGCGCACGCCTTTAATCCCAGCACTCGGGAGGCAGAGGCAGGCCGATCTCTGTGAGTTCGAAGCCAGCCTGGTCTACAGAGTGAGTTCCGGGAAAGGCTCAAAGCTACACAGAGAAATCCTGTCTCGAAAAATCAAAAAAAAGAACATGGGACAATCAGGATAATTCGGTAACTGAAGACACTTGCCACTAAGGTGATCTGTCAATCCCTGGTACCCTCGTGGAGCAAGAAAAAACCATTTTCTGCACACCTATTACACTTTATATGCCCATACACACAGCACAAAAAATAAAGAGATGATTAAAAATAAAGAAATTTATGAAGGACTTTGGAGCTCTTTAAAATGAAATTGCTAGGAGGACTGGAGAGATGGCTCAGAGGTTAAGAGCACTGGCTGCTCTTCCAGAGGTCCTGAGTTCAATTCCCAGCAACCACATGGTGGCTCACAACCATCTGTAATGAGATCTGGAGCCCTCTTCTGGTGTGCAGGCATGCATGCAGATTGTATACATAATAAATACACTGTATAATAAATGCATGAATGAATAAATAAATAAATAGTTAACCCCCCCCACAAAAAAAAAAAAACCCTGAAATTGATTAAGGCTGGGGTCAGTGGCTCATCGTTAGAGCATTGTCCAGCACCTGTGACTCCTGGGTTAGCTTCTCGGAGACACAACACAAAACAAAGCCTAGTCGTGACCTAGTCAGAGAACCACCCAGGATTCAAGAGTTCACACAAGCGGAGCAAGGCCTCCCGTCTAGCACTGCCCCACAGAAGTGTCCAGTCACAGGTGCAGTTCCGGTCTGCACTGACCAGCAATACAGAGCTTTGTGTTCCCCCGTGATAGAATCCCACAGCAGACACACCATTCCGGATCACTAAGTTTGACACCCATGAAGTCGGTTCCAACAGTCCATCACTGGCTTCCATGTGCTGGTAGATAGGTGTAGTGATTTACAGTCGCTTCAGCATCGAGATGCTTCATGAAGAGCCCTGGAAATGCTTCAGGCTCCCACTGTGTTGAGTGTGATAAACCTTATCAAACTCTTAAACACGGTAAAGTTCTAAAACCCAATTTTATCACGTGTGATTTTAATAAACTGCCAGGCTACCCCCCTCTTTTGGTGATGAGTAATCTATTTTCCTACACAGAGTTCTCAGAGAGCTGGGTGTGGAATATGCCTCTAATCTGTAATGAGATCTGGCGCCCTCTTCTGGCCTGCAGGGACACATGCAGGCAGAACACTATATAATAATATATACATAATAAATAAATAAATCTTTAAAAGAAAAGAAAATACTAGGTCTAACCGGCAAACACATTGCAGGAGAGGACACAAACGGTCTGGTTTAATCCTGGGACGGACATTGAGAGCTACTCCAATGTGGCAGAACGGTTTGGTTGGGCTCATCACTTCACGAAGCCCTCTCAGACATACAAGCCCTGTTCTTTTTTGTAGTTAGTGTTTTTGTTGTTTGTTTTTTGAGACGGGGGTTTCCTTATGTAGCCCTAGATGTTCTAGAACTCTCTATGTAGACCAGGCTGGCCTTGATCTCACAGATCAACCTGGCTTCTGGGGTTTTTTTGCCTAACTACTGTGCATAGCAATTGGTATTTCCCTGTCACTAGCTAGAAGCCAGAGAAATGTTTCTTGGTCTTTTCACTAACAGGAACTCATTGTGAGGTGTGATTTCTAATGAATGGGAGTGAAGGGGTAAATGGGGTGATTCTCCTCTTCTAATCCTAGCATCACAGAGGGACAGACTTCCCAGGCAGGGAGGCTAAGGCAGCAGGTTTGAAGTCAGAGGCCATCCTGTGCTAGGTTACAGTGCTCATATCTCAAAAAAAAAGTTATCAGGCTGTCCACTGAAGATGTCACTTCTCTAGAAGGTGGAGCATGTGTGACACACTGACCGGCAATGCACACCTGTTGACAAGCATCTGAAGGGCCTGTCTGTGCATACTCCATGTTCCCGAGGAGCCAAACCCTATAGGGAAAAGGATGGATCTTTCTGCCATGAAACAAATGATCAGAATTGCCATGAAACAAATGATCAGAATTGATAACTACTCATGTTCTGCCCAGAAGGAACAGACTCAAATTCATCCAAGATTCTCTTGAGAATAATTTGGAATTGCCGCTTGCATTCAATTGTGCCAGGTAGTGTGGACAGAAAAGAAACGGTGGTGCACGCTTTTAATCCCAGCACTCGGGAGGCAGAGGAAGGAAGATCTCTGTGAGTTCGAGGCTAGCCTGGTCTACAGAGTGAGTTCCAGGACAGGCACCAAAACTACACAGAGAAACCCTGTCTCAAAAAACAACAACAACAACAACCAAAAAAAGCTAAATAAAATGTGGGAAATGCATACAATTATTTATGAAAAGGAATGAAATACTGATAACACAGATAAGCCTGGAAACAAAGAGAAAATGTGACTTAATTTCCATTTTACATCCCAGGATATGAGAAAGAAAATAAACTAGTGTTAAGGGCCAGGAAGACTGTGGGAGGAAATGAGCAATAATGGACACAGAATTCCGTGTGTGTGTGTGTGTGTGTGTGTGTGTGTGTCTGTCTGTCTGTCTGTCTGACTCCTCAAGATAAGGAGTAGCTGTCTAACAAAAAACACATACTACACACCCCTCACTGGCTGTCTGTCTGTCTGACTCCTCAAGATAAGGAGTAGCTGTCTAACAAAAAACACATACTACACACCCCTCACTGGCCAGGTAGAAGCAGAAGAATAAGGCTATCTTTGGTCTCCAACATCGTTTGCATGGACAGCCTAAGAATTAGAACTCGAGCCGGGCGGTGGTGGCACACGCCTTTAATCCCAGCACTCGGGAGGCAGAGGCAGGCGGATCTCTGTGAGTTCGAGGCCAGTCTGGTCTACAGAGTGAGTTCCAGGAAAGGCGCAAAGCTACACAGAGAAACCCTGTCTCGAAAAAACAAAAAACAAACAAATAAACAAACAAAAGAATTAGAACTCACAACTCCAAAGTGTCCTAGAATGCTCTTTCATTATAATTGAAAGAAAAGGCAATGGAGGGGGGGGACTAGATTATCTACCTAGGCTACGAGTGAGGTCTGCATTCTTTTAGGGGCAGATGATGCTAGGTGGCAGAAAACAATGAGTTCTGAGCACAGCTTTCCAACTAGCCCAACCGCACACAGCAAATGGTGTGCGCATGTTGGGGGTGGGTGTGTGTGTGTGCAACTGAAATCTGGGCAGTTCAGCTCCAAGACAAGCCCCTGGTCCTGACCACTGAGCCATGCTACCGTTCAACAATGCTCCATCGCAGGGTCTCAAGCGGGACCGTAAATAATAATAACAATAATAATAACAATAATAATAATAATAATACTGCTATGTGGGCAAAATGAGGGTAACGTAAAGGAGTCTCCCAAGGCGCCCGCCTCTCCTCCCTCCGACACTGCAGACTGCAGAGATCTGGAGCTCAGCAGGGAGGCGCGCGACTTCAACCCTATCAACTCTGGAGACTGCAACAGGAGGAGGGTCGGGAGTTCGAGGCCAGCCGGGGCCAGGCGGTGTGTTATCAGGAGCTCTTCCGGGCCTAGCCAAGCCCACCCCGCTCTGGGGTGATGGGTGGGAATACCCGAAACGAGTGGCACCCGGAGCCACCTCCCGAGCGCTGGGGAGCGGCGGCGCCGCCGCACCGCCGGGGGCGGGATGCGCGCAGGTCTCCGGCCGGGGGCCTCGGGGCTTGCAAAGCGGCCCGGCGCGCTCCCGCCCGGAGCCGGTACCGCCGCCGCCGCCGCCGCCGCGGGCTGCCCTGCCTCACCTGCCGGCCCCATGTACTTGATCACGCCCTGGGTCTTGAACACCTCGCGGGCCGCCAGCAGCGCGTCCTCGCCGTGCGCCGTGTAGAAGTCGCCGCGGTCGAAGAGGCGCACCGTGGTGCTCGGCTTCTCCGGCATGCCCTCAAAGAAGCGCACGAAGCCCGCCTCGGCCGGGCCCTCCAGCTGCAGCGTCTCCTTCGGCTGCACCGCCATTTCCGAACCGCTCCGCACCAAAACCCCCCGAAGACACAGCGCGACCCCGCGCCCGCCGGGTCGATTCCCGCCACCCCTCCCCTCGCCGCTAGGCCGCGGCCGGCCCCCGCGCCGTCGCCCAATCAGCGCGCAGCGCTGCGGCCGGGGGGCGGGAGTCTACCGCGGTAACCAATCACAAGCGGACGGGGCCCCCGGCTTCCCGCCTTCTCCGGGACTCTAACTACTGCGCATGCTCGCTAGGCTGGGGGCTGGCGGACCTGCAAGCCGCAGCAATGCTCGCAGGTCCGCCGCAATGCTCGCATGGTTCCCAGGTAGATGGGTGACTCGGGTAGGCGGGGTCATCGAGTGACCGGAAACGCGGGAGTGAAACCCAAACAACTTGTAAACCAAGACCAGCTATTCTTTATCCTCAACCCGGTCTTAGCCATGTGGCAGACACTCACCGTGCTCTTCCTTTACAAGTAAACAGCCTACCTTAAGATTTCAGGGTTACTCCCCACGGCCTCCCACGATCCCAGTTTCTCATTTCATCCATCCGTTGGCTGATTTATTCAAAAGACACACTGGAAGCCAGGTGAGGGAGCGCACGCCCTTAATCCCAGCACTAGGCAGTCAGCGGCAGGCGGATCTCTGTGAGTTCGAGGCCAGCCTGGTATACAGAGAGAGTTCCAGGACAGCCAGGGTTACCCAGGGAAACCCTGACTTGAAAAAAAAACAAACAAAAAAGACACTTTGGGGACTGGAGAGATGGCTCAGCAGCTTCTTAACCTCATGCATGGTGTTTTTACAGCTGCCTACCTGAGTTCATTCCCCAGCACCCACGGAGTTCACCATGACCTGGCAGGGTGGGGGTAGGGGGGAGCTTCAGACACCTGCATTCACACTGACAATAATTTTTCACACACACAGTAATTTTTTTTAACAACTTTTGTTTGTTTGGTTTTTGGGACAGGGTTTCTCTGTGTAGCTTTGGTTCCTCTTCTGGAACTCGCTCTGTAGCCCAGGCTGGCCTCGAACTCACAGAGATCCTCCTGCCTCTTCCTCCCAAGTGCTGAGATTAAAGGCGTGCGCCACAGCTGCTCTTCCATAGGTCCTCAGTTCACTTCCCTCCAGCCACATGGTGTGGCTCACAGCGATCTATACTGGGATCTGATGCCCTCTTCTGGCATGCAGCTAAAGCACTCATATACATAAAAAATAAATCTTTTTTTTTCTTTTTTTAAGATTTATTTATTTATTATGTATGCAGTGTTCTGTCTGCATGTCTGTCTACAGGCCAGAAGAGGGCACCAGATCTCATTACAGATGGCTGTGAGCCACCATGTGGTTGCTGGGAATTGAACTCAGGACCTCTCTGGAAGAGCAGCCAGTGCTCTTAACCTCTGAGCCACCTCTCCAGCCCCCAAAAATAAATAAATCTTTAAAAAATAAATAAATAAAAAGATCTAAGGTCTCTAAGAGCCCCAGCCCACCGCACCCCTTCGCTGTAACTTGCCTACCTGGTGTTTAATCAGTACATTGGGAAAATGCCTTGATTTTTTTTTTTTTTTGCTGTACACTGTAAAGATTTGTCACTTGAATTGGTTTAATAAAATGCTGGTTGGCCAGTAGCTAGGCAGAACGTGTAGGTGGGTCGACCAAACTGAGAACTCTGGGAAGACAAAGGGCAGAGTCAGAGGGTCTCCAGGCAGATGCAGAGGAGGCAAGATGAGAATGCCATACTGAGAAAAAGTACCAAGACATGTGGCTAAACATAGATAAGAATTACGGGCTAATTTAAGTGTAAGAACTAGTCAGTAATAAGCCTGAACTACCGGCTGAACGTTTAAAATTAATATAAACCTCTGTGTGGTAATTTGGGGAGCGGAGGCTGGGTATCTGGTAGCTACTGGTGGGACAGAAACTTCCCCTTACAATGTTTAACTCTCTTTGTTCTGTTACTATAAAATTTCCCGAGGGCCATTGAGACGGCTCCGGGTAAAGGCACTAGCACCAAGCCTGACGACCCGACTTCCATCCCTAGACCTGTTGGGGAGTATCCACCAGAGAAGATTACTAGGACACAGGTTTAAGTCAATAGACTAAGAGCCAGTTTATTTTGGTACCAAATATGGTGGCCATGGCCCAGGAATTCAGTTTATTCCAAATACCATGTTCCAACATGATACCGGTTCCATGAGGTTGTTTTTAATTAAATTCATAATTTATTTACCTACCTTGTGTTATGTATGTATGCGTGCTCATATCCTTAAGGACATGAGTGCCATAGCATGGCGTGTGGAAGCCTAAGGATGCCTTGTGGGAGTTGGTTCTCTCTCTGTTTGTGGGTCTGTAACAGGCCCCCAGACCTTAGTGTTGCAATTCCCAGCTACATGACCGCACATGCGCAGTTCAGTAGCCAAGTGAGGGGCCTTATGTCGTCCTACGTAATCCATGCACTGTGTGTTCATGCAATCTACGTGAGTGCTTGGTGCAGCTCAGTAAGCTCACATGCGCATGTGCAGGGGAATCCATAAGAAGCAGATCACATACTCTCCCCCACCCCCTGCCTCTGCACATGTCTTCCACAGGCCTGATCACACCCTCTCCTACCCCCTTCTTCTCCTAATAAACTCTGATAGTGGGTTTTGTCGTGCCTCACGGCTTTTCTCGCATGGTAACAACACTGCTTAATGAATAACACAGAGCGCTGCTGTGGCATTAAAACCAACACTTAGGGGAGGCTTTGCCCTGGAGGAGGTGGGAATGGGGGGTGGGTTGGGGGTAAGGGGAGGGGGTGGGAGGGGGGAGAACAGGGGAACCCGTGGCTGATATGTAGAACTGAATGGTATTATAAAATAAAATAAAAGGATTACTGTTTGGGGACTTTTCATTACCATTTCTGACAGATGTTAATGGATACAAAGTGAAGAACATGAGCTGCCTGTCAACGAACACGGCCATGGGGTTGGAGAAATGGCTCAGTGGTTAAGGGCACTACTGCAATTCCAGAGGACCCAGGTTCAAATCCCAGCACCCACATGCAGCTCACAACTGTCTGTCACTGCAAGATCCGCCACCCTCACACAGAGAGCGCAACAAACAACCGCAAACAAAACACCAGAGCACATAAAATAAAAGTCAAAAAAACAGCAACAGTGTCCAGTCTTAAACGACAGCAGCCCAGGCTAGCCTCAGACTCCACATATAGACAAGGCTAACCTTGAATCCCTGCCCTCTTGCCTCCTTTCTGGAGTGTCGGGATTACAGGCATGTGTCCGCCCTGAGAGGCTGTTTAATGTATTTTTTTTTTGCCAATAATATGCATATATTAGTGGCTGATAAACTCCTACGTAAGTCGTTACCAGTTTCAAATTCCAGCCTGGGTTCTTTTTCCCCCGTGAAGTTGGGCAGTGAAGGAGACTTTTATTCCTGGGCAAGAATAGTCTAGTCCTTAGCCTGGCATAGTGGCGCACACTTTTGATGGCAGCACTCAGGAGGCAGAGGCAGGGGGATCTCCGAGGCCAGCCTGGTCTACAGTGAGTTCCAGGACAATCAGGGCTACACAAAGAAACCCTGTGTTGAAAAAACAAACAAAAAGAATAATCTACCCTTATTTACTCTTTGTTATTCACACCAAGGCAGGTGGTCAACTGGAAATAATCCCAGCGCTTGTGAGAGGAGGTGGGAGCAGATGGAACAGGAGTTCGAGGCCAGCCTCAGCTGTGTATCGAATTTGCAGCCTGGGCTCCAAGAGACCTTCTCTCAAAACAAACGAAACAAAAACGGAGCAGGAGAAAGCTCTCAAGCCACTGGGGGCTGGAAGGTCACAGACACAGGGTAAGAGAAAGCTGAGCGTGCGGCCCTCAGGAGGCCAAGGCAGGGGTGTTAGTTTGAGGACAGTCTGGGCTATGTTATGAGACCCTGTTTCCGGAAAAAAAAAATCAAACCAACCAAGAGCACATGGTGCACACCTGAGATCCTATTGCTCTGGATGCAAAGACAGGTGCATTGTTGCAAGTTCAAGGCCATACGAGGGGGCTACACAGGGAGACTTTTCCTAAAAAGTAAGGAAAAATATGGGGTAGAAAATTAGGGACAAAGGATAGGCTAATGAAGGGAAAGAATATTCATGTATTTTCCAGAGATTTTTCTCGAAATTGAACACCACCTCTTTTCACACAGTGTTGACATGGGACAGGAGGGAAGATAATGTTTTGGTTGCAAAGGGATCACTGAAGACAGACTGAGGGACACGTATTTCTCATGAAGAATGACATCTAGTGACTGAAAAAAAAATGTAGATTATAGAGAATTGGGGACTGGCTTCTTGGTGACACAATCAACAGGTCCTTGTTTTTGTTCTGTGTTAGTGTTTTGTTTTTGAGGGGAGGTCTCACTAGGTAGCCCTGGAGTTCACAATGAAAACCCAAGGGGCTGTAACTTCCCAGGGACCATCTTGGTTCTCTGTCCTAAATGCTACCGGCCTGTGCCACCAAGCCCAGCTTTCCATGAAATGGTTGAGAGGAAACAGGCCAGGGAGATCGCTCAGTGGTAGCACACCTGACTCACACACACAAGGCCTGAGTCCAGTCCCAGAAGTGAAAAGAGGAAGGTAGCTAGCTGAAGGCTAGCTGTGTGAAGCAGCTTGGAAGTCAGGATAAAGGTGAGAAATGCAGATCGTTTTCCTCTACCTAGCCTTAGATGACAGGTGACCGAGGCAAGAAGATGGACAGAATCCCCCAGCAGGAGAGACAAATCCTGGAAACGTTAATATTTCAGAATTGGTAAGAGCAGAAAATCACCAGGAGCCACCGAAGATAATGTATAGACAACATACTGGGTAGGCTATGGGACAAATGTCCCCAAAGTAGGCCTTGGAGAGGATGTACTGGCCATGCATGGGGCACGCTGACCTTAGCAGTAGCTTCAGAATAGAAAGCAGTGGGTTAAATAACATACCAGTTCTGAATGCGCCCTTTTGGCCAGGTTTGTGCAAGTAAACACGAAGCTGTGTCAGCAGAGGGCACTAGAGAGCCCCAGCAAGGGAAAAGGGTTATTCCCTTAGTGCTGATGGAGGCCAGCGGCCGCGTCATCATCCCGCTCCTGCAGCATGTGTGGCACTCACAGCCAGCAGCTTCTCCAAGGGCCCTCAACACACCTGCTGGTGCAATTTCATAGAATGCCATTTATTATTTTGTAACCGGAGCTTCTCTGTCCCGCCCCGTTCCACAGCTGCTTCCAAATAATCATGCTAAGGCTTATATTAAGTATGTTTGGCCGGTCAGTGGTGGCGCACACCTGTAATCCCAGCCCTCGGGAGGCAGAGCCAGGCAGATCTCTGTGAGTTCGAGGCCAGCCTGGACTACAGAGGGAGTTCCAGGAAAGGCGCAAAGCTACACAGAGAAACCCTGTCTCGAAAAACCAAACAAAGGGGCTGGAGAGATGGCTCAGTGGTTAAGAGCACTGACTGCTCTTCCAAAGGACCTGGGTTCAATTCCCAGCACCACATGACAGCTCACAACTGTCTGAAACTCCAGTTCCTGGAGATCTGACACTGTTATACCAATGCACATAAAATAAAGTTAATAAATTAAAAGAAAAACAAAACAAACAAAAAAAGTATGTTTGTTTGGCCAATGGCTCAGGCTTATTACTAGCTAACTCTTACATTTAAATTAACCCGTTTCTAATCATCTATTTATTGCCAAATGGCATCTTGTTCTTGGGCAGCTGGCTGCCTAGTCTCTCAACGTCGCCCTCCTTCATCTCTGTCTTCAGTTTGAATGTACCGCCTAACCTTATCCTGGCCAAACAGCTTTATTTACCAACCAATGAGAGCAACACATATTCACAGTGTACAGAAAGACCATCCCACAGCATTATTATTTATTTTTTAGAAAGGGTCTATGGAGTAAGGTAGCTCTCTCGCTGACTGGCCTGGAACTCAGTATGTAGACCAGGCTGGCCTCAAGCTCTCAGAGACCCATGTGTCTCTGCTTCCCATAGCTGGGATCAAAGTGGGACCCTGTCTGAAGAACGCCTGAGGTATTCAAAGTGAGACACTTTCTGTGAACAGCTTTCTCCCCAGGACTGTGGCGGAGTCAGCTGCACCATCGTAGTTGTGTCCCAAAAGGCTTTGCTTATATTTCACATCATTTTCACGTGCTAAGTAGCATTATTATGATTTTGTTTTCTCCAAAACATTGAAAAAACACAAGTTTTAGTCACTTTTCTCATTGCTACAGCAAAAAATACCCGACAAGAGCGACTTATAGAGGGGAAGGCCCCCTTCGGCTCGAGTCCATCATGGTGGCAGGACTGCTGCAGCCAGCCCACTTGCTGTGTGCACACATGCATATTAAGGTAGTCTTGAGTGAAGACCTACATGATGGGTGGTCTCACGTCCTGTATGTGTAAGGAGTCAGGAAAAGCCCTAGCTTGTGATAAAACTGTAGCATGCTTCCTAGTAGTGCAAATTGAACCCAGGGCCTCTCACATGCATGTACCACCACTGAACCCTCCCCCTACCAACCCCCCCTCAGCTCTCAGAATGTTATTGATGGTCAGGGTCTCACCGTGTAGCTGCAAACTCTGTCTACATAGCCTGGGCTGGCCTCAAAACAACAATCATGCCTTATAGTCTCCTAAGTGTTGAGATTATAGGCATGAGCCACAACAGAGTTTTTTATGTTTTGATTTTTATTTCGTTCAGATAGGGTCTCAGATAGCCAAGGGCAGTAAGTCCTTAAGTGGATATGTAGCAGAGGATACCCATCAAACCCTAATCCTCTGGAATTGAAGGGGTTAAACTCTCCACTTTGACAACTGAATTTAGGTTCCAGCTCTCTGAGAAGGACAAACAGGTGTCTCTCCCAACAAAGGGCCATTTATCTCCAAGTCCCTCACATTCAGGGTCGAGGGAGAACAAACAGAGAGGGTCTAAGTCAGCGTCACGGCATCTCAAGGACAAACCCAGCAGTCCCTTCCGAGTCACGGCCAAGCTTGTGCAGATGTGTCCAGAAATGATAGGACTAAACCTCGGCCAGTTAACAGTAGACTAGTGTAACTGCTGCCTGCTTAACCAGTTATGTATGACCCGGAAACTCACCTTAGCTGTGCTTAAAAAGAGCCTGCACGCTCATCTCAAGGTCGTCTGATAAACGCTCTTTGCTCCTGCATACTATTTGAGTCCGGGGTCTTCCTTCAGTGTGTCCTCGGACCCCACAGCACCTACCCCCCAAGAGCAAGAATTACAGGTTTGTGCCACTTTGCAGTACCCGATCATTTAAAAATTTATTATCTCACATATGCATATGCTAGGAAATTTGATTCAAACAAACTTGGAAAACTCGGTTTAAAAAATGTTTTATTTCATTAAAAAAAGTTTATTATGTACAAGACTCAGGCACATAGAAACTCAGCTTTAATCAGAAAATGAGACTAGTCATCGCATTCTACTGAGGAATGTTTGTGACGCACACTCTTCAATACTAAGCATAAATTATTTTAACTATGCAGGCTAAGTTCTGAGTTCCACACCACACCTGCACATAAGACATTTGTCTAATTTTAAGATTGGTAATGCCAATGACAAGCTGCTTGTATTTATAAGTACAAATTTCATTATTACAAATATGTGATGATAACTAACAAAACAGAAATCCTTTAGAGGTCTTGTCCCATGTTTATACTTTTGCCATCTGAGGTCTTTCGCCAATTCCCCTTTGGTGGTTCCATTCTCAAAGCAGAGCAGTTAGGCATTGAGTTCTCTATGTATCTCACCCATCTCCTTTATCTGCAATGAAAAGGAGCATGCAAGAAAATGTAAGTAACTTTCAATTCTTTGTTCATTCAGAAAAGGGTTTTTTGTTTTGTTTTTGTTTTTTTGTTTTTTTTTTCCCCGAGACAGGGTTTCTCTGTGTAGCTTTGCGCCTTTCCTGGAACTCACTTTGTAGACCAGGCTGGCCTCGAACGAACTTACAGAGATCTGCCTGGCTCTGCCTCCCGAGTGCTGGAATTAAAGGTGTGCGCCACCACCGCCCGGCTTTTTTTTTTTTTTTTTTTTTTTAAAGATTTATTTATTTATTATGTATACAGCATGTATGACTGCAGGCCAGAAGAGGGCACCAGATCTCATTACAGATGGTTGTGAGCCACCATGTGGTTGCTGGGGATTGAACTCAGGACCTCTGGAAGATCAGTCAGTGCTCTTGACCTCTGAGCTATCTCCCCAGCCCCAGTAAAGGTTTTTTTGTTTGTTTGTTGTCCCCCCCCCCCAAACAGAGTTTCCCTGCATAGACCTATACCTGGCCGTCCTGGAATTTGCTCTGTTGACCAGGCTGCCCTTGAACTCACAGAGATCCGCCTGCCTCTGCCTTCCCAGTGCTGGGATTAAAGGGGTGGGACACTACCACATATCTTTAAGTTTTAAGACAAGGACTCACTAGGTAGCCCTGGCTGACCTGGAACTCAATATATATAGATCAGACTGGCCTTCAACTCAAGGTGATCCACCTGCCTCAGCCTCCTGAATGCTGGGATTTCAAGTGTTAGCCACCACACCTGACGCAGTCTTTTATTTTACAAGCAAAGAAACTGAAGTACAGAATTAAGTGGCCTCCCAGACGAAAAGCCTTAGTTCCAGGCTGACCGAGACAATGAAGTAGACCACCACCATTGGTAAACATCTCACAAGAGATAAGCACAGGGCCAGCACGTGACAGAGTGCTCGGTCAAATCCTTAGGGACAGGTTTGCACTTTCCATTTTGCAGATAAAGAAGCATGGAGATGTACAGAAGTCCTGGCACTTGACTAGCTGATTAAGTGGTCAAACTCAAATCTTACAGTTCTTCTAACACACTGCTGTTCTGCCCGAGTATTACATTTCAATTCAGGGTCAGTCCTGTGCTGACTGAGCCAGATGAACGAGATCAAGCTATGGCACTTGGAGACACTTCAGAACTTTCTGGTTCTGTCAGATTATTAATTCTGTCTTTTATTTGTTATTTTGAGACAGAGTCTCATGCAGCCTGGCCTGGTTCTCCCCCCATGGTTTTGACCTCCTACCACTATCTACCAGGTGCTGGAAATACAAGAGCGGGGCACCAACACTCTTTGCTGCTGTTGTTTGGAGGCAGGGTCTCCCTCTAGTCCTGCCTGACCCAAACTCACAAGGATACTCCTGCTGGGCTTGAACTCACAGGGAACACTCCTAGCTCAAGTACTGAGATTACAAGTATGAAACAGCATGGCCCACCCACCTCTCTCTTTTCTTTGTTGTTTTCTTAGGAAGTGATACATACATGACTACAAATCAAGAGACGTACCAGAATTGGTGTGTGCATGCACACACACACATTATCCTCGGAGTTCAAGGACAAATTCAAAATTACCCATTTCCACACCATCGTCTGTGACTAGTTAGCATCTAATAGATTTACCAGGTCAACTTAAGTTCATCTTAACTGATTTTTCTTCTTTTTTAGGTTTTTTGAGACAGAGATTCTCATTTCTGTGTGTGTAGTTGTCCTGGAACTCACTCTGTAGACCAGGCTGGCCTCGAACTCACAAGAGATCTGCCTGCCTCTGCCTCCCAAGTGCTGGGATTAAAGGCGTGTGCCACCACTGCCCAGTGCCTCTGTGATTCTTATAAACTGGTAGAGACATAGGAAAACAGCAGTCATACTGAGTTTCTCCAACACTGCTCCACTGGAATGTGCCTCCACAAGACTCCAAATGCGCTGAAACTAAAGCAACAGGTTTGTATAGCACTCGTCTAGGAAGCAGAAAGCAGTATGAAGTGGCCTGTCATGGAACTCAAAATTAGGTAAGTTCTCATCCCAAGACTGTCCCTAAGACAGCATGAAGGATGTCAGTGAAAATGTCTTCTTGTCAGTATCTAGGAAAGGGCAGTGATTACTGGGAGTAAGACATCAGCATAGCCCATTATCCACTTACCTCTGCCTTCTCATATTTTGTTGATTTCTTCCTTGTAGAAATAACCTGGAAGAAAAATGGTCACTGTTTTAGAAAATACTACTCAAACAAAATGAACATATGTGCTTTAAACGTATGTAAGCATGCGTATACAAATTTGGGGGTCCTAAAAACTGGTCATACAGTACCAATTCTTTGAACAACTATATCAATACCGTAAGTACCCTTCTGGAGCAAAGGCTTCTAACTGAAAGCAGATAAAATGCCCCACCCCATATATGCGTTTACCCATCCATTCTCCATCCAGATAATGAACGCTGAGGTGGCCTCCTAGATTATTCAGATAACATCAATACATAACCCTTAATGTGTTTCTTGGTCTTTGATTGGTTGGTTGGTTCTCCTGAAACAGGATCTCTCCTGGCTGGCCTGGAATTCACTATGGAGACCAGCAGGCTGGCCTTGAACTCTGATCTGTCTCCTGGAGCGCTGGGATTGAAAGCGTGTGCTACCACCGTCAGTGAAGCTTCTTTACTAAAAATATCTCGGGGCTTAGCGAGACATGGCTTAGCGATTAAGAGCACTGACTGCTCTTCCAAAGGACCCAGGTTCAATTCCAGCAACCATATGGCAGCTCACAACTGTAACTCCAGTTCCAGGGGACCCTCACACAGACATACACACAGACAAAATACCAGTACACATAAAATAAAAAATAAATAAATTTAAAAAATTTTTTCTACTTTGGTTTCTGTGACAATTAGATTTCTGTCTGTTCTGGGTGTTTACTTGCCAAATGAAGTTCCTCCTCTATAAACCACCGATCCCTACTTATTACTAGTCTTTTTTTTGGAGCTGAGGATCGAACCCAGGGCCTTGTGCTTGCTAGGCAAGTGCTCTACCACTGAGCTAAATCCCCAACCCCACTAATCTTTAATTAAAGGGAGACAAGGCCCTGCTATGTAGCTTAGGCTAGCCTTGAACCTTGACCTCACAATCCTCCTGCCTCAGCCACCTTGCTGGAATTACGGGTACATGCCACCCTGTCTAGCTCTGTGGCATTCATTTCTATTTTGTGTGTGAGAGAGGCGGGCGAACAACTCTCGGGTATCAGTTCTCATTTGCCACCTCGTGAGATCAGGATTAAACTGTGCCCAGGCCTGAGCACAGTGCTCTGCCCACGGCATCCTCTGCTGCCGATCCTTTTTGTAGGATCCCTCATCAACTTGTAAGAATTCTTTACATGTCATGCATAATATCCATTTTATTTTATGCATCATATACATTTCCCCAACTTATTTCTGTTTTTGTTGTTGTTGTTTTTTGTTTTTTCCCCAGACAGGGTTTCTTGTGTAGTCCCAGCTGTCCTGGATCTCACTCTGTAGACCAGGATGTCCTGGAACTCAGAGATCCACCTGCCTCTGCCTCCAGAGTGCTGGGTTCAAAGGTGTGCGCCATCACACCCGGCCATTTCTATTCTTTGCAATATCTTTGCCATGAAAATGTGATTTTTTTTTTTTTTTTTTGGTAAATACCTAAGCCAACCTCACTCTCAATCCCCCTGCCTCAGCCCCTTGAGAATGAGAACTACAGGTGGGAGCCACTAAGCCCAACCCAAAATGTTAAAACGTTTAATGTTAGTTGGACATAGAGGCACACTCTTAGAGTCCCAGCGGAATGGGATGATCAGTGGAACCCCGGAATTCTATCCCAGCCTGGGTAGACTCCTGTCTGGAGAAACAAACAAACAAACAAACAAAGCAACCAACACAAGGGGCTGGAGACGGCTCAGTGAGTGATGTACTTCTTAAGCGAGCAGGAGGACCTGAGTTCTGTCCCCAGGACCTCTGTAAAGAAGCCAGGTGTGGCTGCGTGTGCCTGCAAAGCCTAGTGCTGGGAAATAGGGACTGAAACGCTGAGCTCCAAGTTCAGAGAGAAACCTTATCTCAAAAATTAAAAGATGGTTCAAGGCCAGCCTGGTCTACATAGTGAGTCCCAGGATAGCCAAGGCTGTGTAGTGAGACCTGTCTCAACAAACCTAAATAAATAAATAAAAATAATAAAATAAAAAATTGGGAAAATATGGAGGAAGACTCCCAGTGTTGACCCCTGACCTCCATGCATGAGGATACTGAGGGGCAGTGTACCCACAAACCCTTTCACACACAGGCACACACCACAAACACCCCATCCCACCCCGCCCCCACACAAACACACACACACACACACACACACACACACACACACACACACACACAGTAAAAACTGGTGCTGCAGAGACGGCTCAGCAGCTACAGTAATCCCAGCACAGGCCACAGGCCTGGAGTTCGGATCCCCAGACCCCCCAAAAATCCTGGGTGGGGGTGGAAAGAGCCCTGAAGTTCTGGCCTTCGAAGGCAGAGATGAGATCCCCAGGCTGAGCACAAGCTGGCTGGCCGGCCTCGCCATATCAGCCTACTCTGGGTTTGATTGACAGAGCATGCCTTAAGGAGTAAAGTAGAAAGCCGCAGCATTGACCTTGGGCCTCCATATGCTCCGCATACGAGCACTTGTACACACATGTATCCCCACATGTGAACACATAACTCAGGCATACCACACACACATACATATAAGAAAATAATGCTTAGTTCAAAGTTGGTGGAACTGTCTGGTTAGGAAGGATTAGGAGTGTGGACTTGAAGGAGGTGTGTCGCTGGGCTTTGACAGTTCAGAAGCCCATGTCATATCTCTCTCTCTTTCTCTCTCTCTGCCTTGTGATTGTAGATCAGACAATTGGAATTGAATTACAGATGGTTGCGAACTCTCATGTGGGTTCTGGGAACCAAATCCAGGTCGTCTCCAAGAGCAACAAGTGCTCTTAACGACTGAACCATCTTTCCAGGCCCTAGCCTTAAAGTCTTGATCCTCCTGCCTCAGCTTCTCAAGGGCTTGGAATACACAACTATGTCATCACACCCCACTGTAATCGATTTATGAATTCTGATACACTGATGAGACCACCTGAAGCCAAGCACCCTTACTTAAGGCCCTGGGAAAAAGCTCACTTCTTTAGATCCCTAGTACCCCAGCCTTCGCCTCCCAATGCTGGGATCATGGGTATGTGCCTTCGTACCCAGTGCAAAGTTGCTATTTATTTAGAATCTCTGCTACGTGTACTGCTTTTGATTCTTTTCTTGCTCACTTAGCTTTGTGTTGTTTGGGGCCAGGCAGGCGTAGCTCCGTGGTGTAGTGATAACCTGGAAGGCTGCAGCCCGAGCTCAGCCCTCCAGCGCCACCACAGACAAATACAAGGGCTGTGTTGCCCAGCTCAGGAAACGTTTTGGGAGTTCTCTATTCTACTGTGTTCCGGCAGGAGCACTGAGTTCCTTACAGAGAGCTCTAGGCCAGCTGCTGCTGGAAGGCTGTGGGGCCAGGCGGAGAGGTGTTCGCTGCAAGCGTCTTTCTTGTGAGTAATCCTTTCTGACTTTAGAAAGTGACTATTTTGTAAAAAGGAACCTTCACTAACATTTTTAAACATAGATAGTTCTTGTGTTTGTTTCTTGTGACTTTTTTTTTTTTTTTTTTTTCTTTTTTTTTTTTTTTTTTTTAAGATTGATTTATTTATTATGTATACAGAAGAGGGCGCCAGATTTCATTACAGATGGTTGTGAGCCACCATGTGGTTGCTGGGAATTGAACTCAGGACCTCTGGAAGAGCAGTCAGTGCTCTTAACCTCTGAGCCATCTCTCCAGCCCTCTTGTGACTTTTTTTGAAACAAACGTTTCTCTGTGTAGCCCTGGAACTCCCTCTGTAGACCAGGTTGGCTCAAATGCAGAGATCCACCTGCCTCTGCCTCCTGAGTGCCGGGATTGAAGATGTGCGCCTCTCCCCCGACCCCCACCCCTCCACACCTCCACCATGGCTATGATCCTCAGCAATCCCCTTTAAGAAGACTTCCTCCCGTGAGCCCCAGCTCACTCTGTACTCACCAGCACCACTACCCCTGCGATGATTGCCAGTGCCACCACCACAATGACGGCAATGATGCCGGCCGTGAGACCCTGCATGGAGAACTCAGGTGGTTTTTCATCAACATAGTAAACGATGGTCTGCCCAGGCTCCAGCTCCAGCTGTTCTCCATTTACCATCAGGTCCATTTTCGAAGAATGGAACAAGGATTCCCCTTTCACCTGCGATGGAGAGAAACAACGAATCAGCCATGGGCACCAATAATTACATAGCAATTACATGCCAGAGGGAAAACCTGCCAAGAGTCCTTACAGTTAACAATCTGATCCAGTGAAACGTTACAACACTATTTATTACAGGAAAATGCCATACACAGGAGCAGTAAGGAAGCCATGTTCCTCCCCTCCAGATTAGCAAATATCAATCAACACACGGACAGTTTAGTCTCATCGCTCTTTCTTCTATCCCTTCGTCTCCCACACCCAGAGTATTCTAAAGTAAATCTCAGAGGAAAATGTCTCGCTGTAAGAAACACAAGTTTAGCCAGGTACTGCATCTTCCATCTGTAACCCTAGGGCCTAGGCTGAAGCAGGAGGCCTACCCTCTACCATGACTTCTAGGTCAACCTGGGCTACTGTACAATTCTGTCAAAAAAAGAAAGAATGAGAAAAAACAGCAGGGCGGCGGTGGCGCACGCCTTTGACCCCAGCACCTGGGAGGCAGAGCCAGGAGGATCTCTGTGAGTTCGAGGCCAGCCTGGTCTCCAAAGCGAGATCCAGGACAGGCACCAAAACTACACAGAGAAACCCTGTCTCGAAACACCAAAAAAACAAAAACAAAAACAAAACCATATGCTTATTAAAAAATTGGCCTTGAACTCAGTCCTCCTGCCTCAGTCTCCAGAGAGCTAGGACGACAGGTACCAGGATATAGCATGCACTATTACCTCTGGCCTTTACCTAAACGTTTTAAAAATGGAGACGGACTTGACATCTCAGCGATGAAGAGCATTTAAGAGGACCTGAGTTCAGCTCCAGCGCCCACAGCAGGCGGCTCACAAGCAACTGTAATCCAGGTCTCTGGGGTCCAACTGGCCTCCGGTCTCCAAAGGCCCTTGCACCAGTGTGTACAATGTGTACGTAGATACACACAGACACAGAATTTGAAAAATTAGTCACATGGAGACTGACTCCTCGTCATAGAAATTATTGGAATAATAGGTGGAGACTATATATACACCAATGTAGTAACTAACCAAAGAGAAAATAAGAATTCTAAGAGAAAGCTAGGTGGACATAGCTTAGTATAGGCAGTTTTCCCAGCCTACCTGGGTACATACTGGGTTCAGTCCCTAACACAGCAAAGATTAAAACAGAAGAGTCAGAGGGGCGAGAGGTTGGCAGAATGCTTACCTAGCATGTGTAGGTCCAGGGTTCAGTCCCCAGCATGACGGAGACTAGTCAGTGTCACACACTTGTAATGCAGCACTTGGGACTATTACATCACAGACCCCTAGCTGCCCCTCCTCCCCCTAAGATACCAGGCATGGATTTTCGGCCACCTGTATCCCCTGCCAACAGAAACTGTGCTTCTCTGCTCAGATCTGCTGCTCCTAATAAAACAACTCTGATGTCTGGACACACTCCCAAACTGGCTTGGAGCTCTGGTCAGGCTCCCCAGTCCCCAGGAAAGTTATCTAAGGGTTCTTTCTGGCTCTCTGGCTCTTGAGTTGGTCTGCTCATGCCATGCCAGCCAGGGTAGATATCTCTATTCTTTTATTTTACGTTTTCTTTGCTTTGGATTTATTTTTTTATTATTCTTCACTTCCTTTCAGTTGAGAGCTGCCTGATGTGCTCCCTGGGGATCAAATGCAGGTCCTTTGGAAGAACAGTGCATGCTCTTAACTGCTAAGCTGTCTCTCCAGCCCTACTTGACACCTAATGTTTTACAAAGTCTATATATAATGTTCTCCCACCCCATGGCTTCCAGAATGATGCACCATCCCTCATAATGCTCTCCTACCTCACAGTCCAACCACAGCCCCATGCTTGCATGGCCCCCTCTCCTTGTAAAGCCCATCTGCGGAAGGGTAATTTCACATCACCTCCTTTCCTGAAAGGCTACTTCTCTGTTTTTCTTACTAGAGCTCAGTACTTGGGAGACGGAAGCAGAAGGATCAGGAGTCCAAGGTCTGCTACACAGAGAGCTTGAGGCCTCGACTGTGTGAGAGCCTGTCTCAAAAAGAACATGGTGGCATATGTCTTTAACCCCAGCTCTGGAAGGCAGAGGCCAGCAGATCTCTGTGACTACAAGGAGAGCCTAGTCTACACATATCTTGAGTTCCAGGACAGCCAGGGCTATATAGAGATCCTATCTCAAAACGAACAAGCAAACAAACAACAAAATAGTAAGCTTTAAAAAAACTTATGGTTTATACTTACATCTTTTTCAAAATAGTAAGCCACATCAGCTATGTCCACATCATCTTGAGTTTTTTGAGAAGAGTTTTGCATCAGATCAATAGTGATAATATTGTGTTCATACTGGGTGGGGGGTGAAAAATACAAATTAATATAATTAAAATATATGCAAACTTTGTTCAACAGTCGTCAGAATGTTTAGAATTTGATCTTCCATAATCTACATCCACCAGGAGCTCTTTCCATTAATGAATAATTAAATTTACCACTAGCAATTGGAAAAAAATCTTTAAGAGGTCTTCCAATCTATCTAAGAGAATAAAATAGCAATACAAACAATTTTTTTTAAAGAGCAAGGGCTACCTGGGTAGGATGGTTAGCTGGGTAAGGTGGTTAGCTGTCGGTGTCAACCAAAACAAACCATCTAGTCACCTGAGAAGAGAGTCTTTTTTTTTTTTTTAAAGATTTATTTATTTATTATGTATAGTGTTCTGTCTGCATGTGTCCCTGCACACCAGAAGAGGGCACCAGATCTCATTACAGATGGTTGTGAGCCACCATGTGGTTGCTGGGAATTGAACTCAGGACCTCTGGAAGAGCAGTCAGTGCGCTTAACCTCTGAGCCATCTCTCCAGCCCCCAGAGAAAAGAGTCTTAATGAGGGACAGTCTAGATTGGGTTGATCTACAGGCTGGTCTTTATTATCTTTCTTATGTTAACTGAGGTGGTAAGACCCACAGATTGTGGGCTGCACCATGTCACAGGCTGGCACCTGGACTGAACGAAAAGAGAGAGAGAGAGAGAGAGCTGGCCACGGCGTGCATGCATTCATTCTCTCTGCTCTTGATGAGGATGGGGCTAGCTGCGTAAGTTCCTGCCACTGTGACTTCCCCACAGTGACAGACTCTAATCTGTGAGCTAAAACCAACCCTCTGGGGACTGAAGACACGGCCCAGCAGTTAATAGCACGTGTTGCCCTTGCAGAGGACAGCGGTTCAATTCCTAGCTACTAACCATCCGTAAAACCACCTCCGGGGGTTCCAATGCCCTTTTTTAAACTCCTGGGGACCAGGCAAACCCATGGCGCACATGGTACACGTACACACGTGCAGGCAAAACATTCATTCATACACACAAAATAGACCTAAAAGTGAAATAAATAAGCCCTTTCTCCCCTAACTCGCTCTCCTCAGGGCAATGTGTCACAGTAACAGGAAAGGAAAGGAAGACACTGAGTAAAGATAGCCTAGGGCAGTATGTGCTGAAGATGATCACAGAGAGGCCAGGCCCTCTAGGGTAAGAAGGGCGGGCAGCACGATTCAGGCCTCTTCAGAGATAGTACAGGTCCTCAAGGGCAATTGAGGCTTTCAAAGTCTATGGAAGAAAACAACTTGGATTCCATATTAGGTGCCCAGGATTTAAACTGTTACTAAAATTCATTTGGCTACCATTAAAAAGCACTGGCTGTTTCAGGCAGTGGTGGCTCACACCTTTGATCCCAGAAGAGGCAGGCAGATCTCGGAGTTCAAGGCCAGCCTCGTCTACAGAGTGAGTTCCAGGACAGCCAGGGATACACAGAGAAACCCTGTGTGAGGGACAGGGGAGTCACTGGCTGTCATTTATGAACCATACTACCCTATCAACTTGCTGCTAAGGCTAGCTCATTTACCAAAAAACAAACCCAAACAAACAACTTACCAGAACATTTTTGATAAATGCTGGATTCAGTTTGTATCGAGATGTGAATGTGTCCTGAAGTGCACTGCAAATAATTTAAAAGTATTGTTTAGAAAAAAAAATTGTAACACACAATAATAGAATCTCTACTTTTTAGGCAGATAGCTCAAGGACTGTTATTATTATTACTATTAATTTTTTTTTCTTTTGAAACAGGGTTTCTCCATGTAGTTTTTGGTGCCTGTCCTGGATCTTGCTCTGTAGATCAGGCTGGCCTCGAACTCACAGAGAACCACCTGGCTCTGGCTCCCGAATGCTGGGATTAAAGGCGTGAGCCACTGCCGCCCAGCTATTATTTATTTTTTTAAGAGAGGGTCTCACTATGTATCTCTGGCTGGCCTGGAACTTGCTATATATGCCAGGCTGGCTTCAAACTCAAAGACCTGATTGTCTCTGCCTCTGGGGTTAAAGGTATGCATCAGCGGCTAGGCTGTATAATTTGAATGTTATTTTGTAACTATCATAGCAGTAAGTGGTTTAAGCCAGGGTCAGTCATTTGATCCTAGAGCTGTCCAGTGTCAGTTTGATGAGAAGCTGAACAAGTGTACACAGTACCCACGAATCTGCCAACAGATCATTCACAAATTCCAAAGGGGAAAATGGCAACTTGACAATGGAGAAACCTGGCAGACCTGGCTTGTAAAGGGACAAAGGACATCATGATTTCCCGCTATGAGTACTGAGAAAGGACACAAGATAACTTCTGTAGTTTTCCTGTCAAGGTACATAATAACACCAGTATAGATGTAATTACCATCAAGGTGCATAAACACAATAGTATGTGATTGTGCACATCAAGGTGCGTAAGTACACGAGTATGTATGTAATTACTTACGTCCTCAAACTCTGAAGGTTGTAGGGGCTTTCTCTTTCTTTGTGTTTCAGTTGGATGGCGATCCAGCTGTAAGACAAGATGGTACCGTGTATAACTCAGTCTTTTATGCTGTTTTCCAAAGAGGCAAGTATTCAAAATTCCGAAACAGAACTAGAGCTAACAGAATAGGTAAAGTGTTGTGGTAAACAGGCTTCACATATCCTTTACAGAGAAGGCACCACCCTTTCTAACATTAGCCTGCTGCTGACCATTACAACACACTAGGCCGTTCAAGTCAAGGCTGATCGGCCATGCTGAGCCCTGTTCTAGAGAAAAGACAAAATGGACGGGCCCGGGGGTGCAGACTGTGAACTGTGGAGGTCGGGCCCGGGGTGCAGACTGTGAACTGTGGAGGTCGGGCCCGGGGTGCAGACTGTGAACTGTGGAGGTCGGGCCCGGGGTGCAGATCTGCACTGTCAAACTGTGGAGGCAGAGGCAGGAGATGACCCAGATTTGAGACAAGGCAAGATTCCAACATGAAACCATGTCAGAAAGAGAAGGGGAGGGGTGTGGCAGAGAGAGGGAGGGCGAGAGAGTTTGAGGGAGAGAGAGAGAAGGAGGGAGAGAGAGACAGACAGAGAGACAGACAGACAAAGAGAAACAATTGTCCACAAGGCGGCTCCGGAAGCCGGAGGAAACGAAGCACAGGCCTTGGGCTGACTCCTTTCCAGTTTCTTGTGCCTTCCGCTAGTCTTCTCTGCTGAAGCAAAGCTTGAGTGCGTCTGTTTGTTTTCAGGAACCTGTCTCCTAACCCCTCCACCATGCTAGGGTGGACCCCCAGCTTTTCTACCCCTTAAGTCTCCAGCCGAAATAGCTCATTTTTAAGACGCACTAAATGAGCAAATACATTTTAAGTCATTCATAGTCACTTAACATGAATCCAACTTCAAACTGCAGGCCAGAGGTTAAGGGAAATGGTGGCGGTATACCATGTTCCTGTAAAACCCAAGAGCCACCTGTCTGTCTACACCGGGACTTCACAAGCCAGTTCCGGAAACGTAACGTCAAGCCGAGAAACAACTACCGTTCCACGTGCATAAGGGAAAACTAAAGTCACAGTCAGGCCAAAGATTATTTCATGCTTCCTTCCATTTTCTCACACTTAATTATTTGCCACAGATAAGCTTCAGGAGTCAGATAATTTCCACAAAAAATAACACAGTTGGACTAGAGCCAATAAAACTGACACAATTGGATTAGGGCCCATAAAACTCAACTCAAAAAACTGGTGCCACCAGTTTTGAGGGATGGGACAGGATTACTTATCACTCCGTTCCCTTTCCCTCTCTCCGGCTTTGTTTTGAGAGGGGTTTCTCAAGCAGCCCAGAATAGCCTCAAACTCACCATGGAGACAAGGCTAGCCCTGAACTCCTCATCCTCCAGAGCGCGGGGCTCCAGGGTGTGCATTACCGTGCCCAGCTCTTCCTAGCTTTTGAATTCCAAACCACGAAGTCTTAGTCCATAGCCAAAGCTACATTTAACTAAACAAATGTGAAGGGCGGGAAAATGGTGACGAGAAAAAACACTCACTAGGTCCTCACTCGCTCGGAGCAGGTTATTTCTGTATCCTTGTCGGTTCTTCGCACGCCCGCGCTGTTCACGCACCAGCACGTGGCGGTTCCGTTGCACTGCTTGGCTTTAAAGAGCCCTTGCTCGTCGCACTCAGGATCGTATAGCCCATCATTGTCCTGGATGGCGCCATCAGGTTTCTGCCTCCTCCCAGACTTACTGTGAGACATCTCCGCCTTCATCACCAGACATTTGGATGCCACTGAAAAGAAAATGTGACATCAAACTGAAAAAAATAACTACCGTTTTCACGTGCACCGCGGAAAAATTTTTTAATTTAACGTCAGAGTCCCAGGCCAAAGATTATTTCACGCTCCCTTCCACTTTTCCCACACTCAAATTACTTGCTGGAGATAAGAACCTCGAGTCAGGTAATTTCCACAAAATAACACAGTGGGACTAGAGCCAATAAATTTCAACTCAAGGTGCTTCATTTAAAAAGTATTATCAAGATCAAACGTCCAGGCAATTAGGATCTTTTACTCACGTTTGGAGCACACGACAGTATTCGGTGAACCATAGGACGTACACTGGCATTCACCTTTTTCATTCAAAAAACAGCTCGTTGCCAGCTTGTAGCTTTCACAGACACAGCCTAGAAAATTGTAAAAATTCAGTTTAAAACGTAGCTACAACTGTCAACTCCTTCAGTCAATCATGCCTTTAGGAAACGGTCCTGGGCCAGGTGGTGGCGGCACACACTGTTAGTCCCAGCACTCAGGAGGCAGAGACAGGTTGGTTTCTGAGTTCGAAGCCAACCTGGTCTACAGAGTGAGTTGCAGGATGGCCAGAGCTACACAGAGACCCTGTCTCAAAACAAACAAAAGAACAAGGGGAGGAAGAGGAAGAGGTGGACCTGGGACTGGTGAGATGAGATGGTTCAGCTGTTAAAGGGGCCTGCCACCAGGCCTGATGACCAAAATCACACCTCTAGACCCACATGGCCAAGAGAACTGTCAAACTGTCCTCTGACCTCCACACATGTGCCTTGTCACACAAATGTGACACACACACACACCCAAATTAATAATTTTGATGGTGGTTCGTTCTTTTAATCCCAGCACTCTGGAGGCAGAGGCAGGTGGATCTCTGTGAGTTCAAAGCCAGACCTGTCAACACAGTGAGTTTCAGGACAGCCAGGACTGTGTAGGGAGGCCCTGCCTCAAAAATAAAATAAAATAAAAATCCAAAATAAATAAATAAATGGAAAAGATAAACTTTAAAAAAAAAGAAGAAACATGTAGCCCCAAATTCTTTTCAGCTGTAATATAAGTGCTTGAGTGTCTCATTCATCAGTTTGTGCCATTAGAGTGTCTAACCTGCTTGTTCCCACCTCCACTTTTCTGTATTGCTTATTTTGGGGAGAGCAGAGTGAATTAAGATTTTTCAGCTTTTTTTTTTTTTTTTGGTTTTTCGAGACAGGGTTTCTCTGTGTAGCTTTGCGCCTTTCCTGGAACTTACTCTGTAGACCAGGCTGGCCTCGAACTCACAGAGATCCGCCTGGCTCTGCCTCCCGAGTGCTGGAATTAAAGGCGTGCGCCACCACCGCCCGGCCGTGAATTAAGATTTATTAAGGAGCCGGTGGTGGTGGTGGTGGTGGCGGCGGCGATGGTGGCGCACGCCTTTAATCCCAGCACTCAAGAGGCAGGGGCAGGTGAATCTCTATGAGTTCGAGGCCAGCCTGGTCTACAGAGCGAGATCCAGGATAGCCCGGCCTGTTACACAGAGTAACCCTGTCTCGAAAAACCAAAAAGATTTATTAAGGAAATGTGACTAAGAACTCCCCAGACTGGGAGGGGCCCTAAGGGAAGGATACTTAGGGCGGTGCTGAGGATACAGCCTGGGGCCCCACTCTAGCTGCCTGGGCCCCTCCCAGTGAGCTACACCCTGGGCCTGTATTTCATTGGTGTTGAGATAGCCCGAGTTGGTGTCAAACCTGAGGTTCTCTTTCTTTTTAAATGTATTATATTTATCAACTTCCTGGGCGCAGGGGATCCCTGTGGTATGTGCACAGAGGTCAGAAGATAAACTTAGAGTTCTTTCTCCCTTTCCATTACATGAGTCCCGGGGATCAAATGCGGATCATTAGACTTGGGGAATCTCCCTTTCTACCTGTGGGGTCTGGGAATTTAATTCAGGAGTAACGTGACACACTGAGACATTTTAATGTCCCTGTCATTTAAAATAAATCTTTTCCCTTCCTTCTCGGCACCCCGCCCCCGCCCCTTTCTGGAAGAGCCTAGTTCTACAGCCCTGGCTCACCACCGCCCTCCAGCCTCAGCTTGCCAAGTGCTGGGCTTGCTTCCGACTGAGGCTCACTCTCCAGTGTCTTCCTCCTTTCCTCCTCCCACACCCTGGTCTGCTAGTTCCTTTATCTTTCCCCAACAGGTCAACAATTCCAATTCTGAGATCTACGGTCCCTCCCGCCTTATCCCTCCCGCACCCAGTTTTCTTAAGGAATGCCTGCCTTGGGGGCCCCAGAGGTATCTGTTCAATCTTTTCTTCATTAAACGGGGTCTGGTAGCCCAGGCTGGACCCCAGCGACACACCAGGCTGAAGATGACCTTGAACTGCCAAGCTTCTCCTTCCCCAGCGCTGGGGGTTCCGGGTACACACCTGGCTTATGGGGTGTTAGGGAATCAAAGCCCAGGGTTTGCCAGGCACGCTACATCCCAGCCCTCAATCTACAATTTAGCCCCAGGTTGAAGTTAGAAAAGTACAAATTGATTAAACTGCATTACTTAAAGCGTCACCAGTGAATATTGGCCAACCTCTGCCAGTAGAGAATGAAATCCTTCCCAGAAAACAAAAACTAAGCTATGTTTAACTTAAAAAGTGAGGGAGAAACAAATTCCTTCCAGAGGGCTTTGTTCAGTTGTCTCCACCTCCAGACACGATTCTAGAAATAAATCAAAAGTCACAGCAAACTCTCCAGTAAGAACACCTAGGGTCAAACTCCATGTCCTGCTCTCTACAGACGGTTCCGTCACCGGCTAAGTACAGTTCCCAAAGTCTAACGAGAGAAAAGGAGAGCAGCGCCGTGACTCAGGAGATAAGGGTCCCTGACCACCTGAGTTCGAGCCCCCGGACCGACGTGGTGGAAAAACTGACTCCCACAAGTTGACTTAATGCAAACGCACACCACACACACACACACACACACACACACACACACACACACACACACACACACACGCACACACACACACACGCCCACAAGCCTAAAAGGAAGTGGAAAACTTCCTTTATGAATGTTGGATCACGATATAAATCTACTTGTTTTACGAAACCACAATTTTTAACTAGGGAAGTCTTAAGAATGGAAAGATTACGGGATTGTGTTTTTAAAAGGTCCTGACAGTTTATCCTTGTATCTGTCCTCCCCACAATAATATGGCATTAGTCACGATTCTTAGAAAAGGCAAAACACCGCCGGCAGGTAAGTCCCAGCAGGCCCGCCTCCGACGCGCAGGTGCATAGCGGCCTCTGGGGAGCTACCCGTCCCCTCCCGGGGCCCACATCCGGGGACCGTGGCAGGTACGGGGCGGGGGGAGGACTGGCGGGTCGCAGCGACAAAGGCCCGCGCTTTGGGACCTGGAGCCCCAAGTTGGAGCCTCTAGACCCCGGGCGGTGGCCGCTCCGTCACCCTGGCCACACACACACGGCCAGGTACACCCCACCGCCGCCCGATCGGAGCGCACGTCCGACCCGAGCCGTCGGGTCCCGGGGTCCCACCACCGGACCAACCCGACCCGACCCCACACCTCCGCTCCAGGTCCACGCCTCACCTTGCTGAGCCGCGGCCAGCGTCGCCGCGACCACCGCGAGCAGGAGCCCGAAGGCGAGGGCCCGGGGGAGCGCCATGCTGCGCGCAGAGCGGCGGGGACTCGCGGGGCTGCGGCGCGGGACGGCTCCGGGGGACAGACGTGCTGCGCAGCGGCCGAGGGACGGAGCGCTCTGGGCGCGCGGCGAGGCGGGGACCCACCTGCGGACTTGCAGCCCCGGGGCCCCGCCCCGCGGTGAGTCACCCGCCCCACGCGCCCGCCCCGCTTCCCCGCCTCCCTCTCCAGGTGAGAGCCGCCCCGGTGCTCCAGCGGGGGACGCGAGGCGGGGACTGGAGTCAGGCGGGGTACCCAGGGAGGACCGGATGTTGCCGACGGGATGACGAGACTGGACGTGAACGCCGAGAGGGATACCAAGTCAAACCCAGAGCCTCCCCCGAAACAAAGACAGTTAATAACAAACACTGTCTTGGCGCTACGCCTGCCACTTGACTTTTCCAGGACTTTTTCAAGCTCTTTGAAGGTCTATGTTCAGTGTTTTGCTTGCTGGTGTGTGCACCATGTGCGTGCCTGGTGCCCACGGAAGTCCGAAGAGGGCTTCGGATCCCCAGGAACTGGAGTTATGGAGGGCTGTGAGTGTTAGAGCAACAGGTGCTCTTAACCGCTGAGCCATCTCTCCAGCCCGACACGTTTTTTAAACTAAAGTGCTTCAGTTTTGATTATTATATATTTTTAAGTACTTTTTATGGCATGAGATTATTAAGGAATTACGTCATTTCCCCCTTCCCGCCCCTCCCTCAATCCCTGCCATATACCCCCTCCTTGCCTTTCCGAGTCATGGCCTCCTCGTCGTACATTAAAGAACAGTAGTGATAAATCCAATTTCTTCGAAAATTTAGGGAACGTCTTAGAAACAAAGGACAGTTTATTTCGCTGGAAATGAATTCAAGGCATGCTCTTTCTACCATCTTAAAATAACTGTAATGACCTGGTGGTTTTTATTAACTATTAAAATGTAGTTGGGAGAGTGAATGCCTAGAATCTTGCACAAGACCTGAGTTTGCTACTCAGCGTCTATATGATGGTTCACAAACACCTGTACCTCTATTTCCAGGGTGTCGTTTTCCAGGGTATCGGCTGCCTTTCTGAACTCTGCTAGCACTGTGTGCTGACAGTTACATTCAGGCAAACCAATACACATACCAACATACACATAGTTTTAAAACACCAATATATTTGTGAGGTTCTATACCCAAATGTGGTCCTAAAATTACTCTCAAAATACTAATTTCATTTCTAAATTTGTGTGTGGGGGGGGGTGGTTTTGTGGGGGGGGGGAGTGGTTTTTTAGATTTATTGATTTTGTGTGTATGAGGGTTTTTCCTGTAGACGTGTATGTGTATCACCTGTGTGCCTGGTGCCCACGGAGGTCAGAAGGAAGTGTTAGCGATCCTCTGGAACCGGAGTTACAGATGGCTGTGAACCACCATATGGGTACTGGGAACCAAACCAGGTCCCCTGCAAGAGCTGCAAGTTCTCTCAACCATAGAGTCATCTTGGCCCGCCCACCTCCTTTTTTGAGATAGGGTCTCTATGAAGCCGGCCCTGGCTGCCTTTTATCTCACTGTGTAGATCAGGCTAGCCTGGCCTGAAACTCCCAGCTATCCACCGGCCTCTGCCAGGAGTAAGGGCTGCTGTTTTCGAGACAGGTTTTTATGTAGTCCCGCGGCAGCTTACTACGTGGCCAAGGATAACCTTCAGCTTTCCCTGTATCTACTTCCCAAGTGCTGGAGTACAGGTGTACACCACGCTTAGCCTCCTGTGAGCACTCTTACCTAACTCTTCCAGTATGAGAATGCCTTAGGGGCTGGCAGTATGCTCAGAGGATAAAGGCTCCTGCTGCTATTATCATCCTGGGGTCTGATCGGCTTCATTTTTCTCTGCCAATCAAGGGTTTAAAAGGCAGGGAAAAAAAAAAAATCTCAAGTGAAACCAGAAGCAGCAGGGGAAGATCTCAGACACAACAGACAGAATCAGCCAGGAGTGGGAAAAGGCTTTTCTTAGGGGAGAGGAAACATCAGGAGCCCAAAGTCCTGGGTCTCCTCCAGGGCTGGGTTTTATGGGTCTTTGGGGGAGGTCCTCATGCCCTAATTTGGGGTTGGTCAGTTTGAACAAAGACGGCGAGGCTGATAGGCTCAGAACTTTGTGGCAAACTGTTCAGATCCAGTCTTGAACTCGTCAAACCGGTCCGCCCGCAGGGGGGCCTACGGGCTGGAGGAAAAGCTGGCCCGGGCTCCTTTAGCTGCCAGGCTTTTGTCTCAGGTCGGGAAGGCGAGGAAGAAGCCGGAAGTTTGCCCTCTTCATCCGCTTTTTGTGGGCCCCTTCCCTAAATGTCTGCCGGTCAGAGATCCTCACTGAGAACCTGGTGACCTAAATTCAGTCCCTGGGACCCACGGGGTGGAAGGAGAGAGCCAACCCCCACTAGTTAACCCTTTGGCAGGCAGGGCACTCCTCACTAAAATGAGGAGGGTGAAGTTTTTACAGAAAGTGTTAGACTAGGTATCTCTACAGAGAGCACGGATAGAACTTTGGATGCAATATTCTTTCTAGCATTTCAAGAATAGCCTCTAACTCCCTGCCTGCTTCAATCTCTCAGTCAGCTCACAGCTCAGAAACTGCACACACTTCCAGCTCTCTGGGGTTGTAGATGGCTTTAAAAATGTGTTTGTCTAGCCGGTCGGTGGTGGCGCACGCCTTTAATCCCAGCACTCGGGAGGCAGAGGCAGGCGGATCTCTGTGAGTTCGAGGCCAGCCTGGGCTACCAAGTGAGATCCAGGAAAGGCGCAAAGCTACACAAGAGAAACCCTGTCTCGAAAAACCAAAAAAAAAAAAAAAAAATGTGTTTGTCTAGCATGCTTGAAACCCTGGGTTTGGCCTCCAGCATTTCATCGGTGGCACAGGCCCACAATCCCTGCATTGGGGAAGGATCAGAAGTTCAAGGTCACCCTCAGCTAGTTATGCTGTTGGAGTCCAGCCTGGGCTATCTGAGATCCTGTCTCTAAAACACGAAACAGGGGCTGGGGATTTAGTTCAGTGGTAGAGCGCTTGCCTAGCAAGCACAAGGCCCTGGGTTCAGTCCTCAGCTCAGGGGGAAACACACACACACACACACACACACACACAAAATTGGGCATGACGGCACAGGCTTTTAATCCCAGCAACCAGGAGGCAGGGGCAGGTGAGTCTCTGAACTTGAGGCTAGCCTGGTCTACATATTAATATGCTTCAGGACAGCCTGGACCACATAGAGAGACCCTGTCTCAAAAAAAGACCATAGAGGAGGAGTCTGTCATGAAAAGCAAATGGCAGCAGAGGCATCTACCTCCCTTGAGGGGTTATGTGCTGATTCCTCCATTTTATCACTGACAAATGAGAAAGGACTAAATGGACAATTATTTGTTTTTTTTATTGTTGTTTTATTTGTTTGTTGAGACAGTGCCCTATTTTTTTTTTTTAGTATTTTATTTATTTTTATTTTATTTGTATGGGTGTTTTGCCTGCATGTATATCTGTATACCACATGTATGCAGTTCCCACAAAGGCCAAAAGAAAGCATCAGGTCCTCTGGAACTGGTGTTACAGACAGTTGAAAACTGCCATGTAGGCGCCAGGAACCGAACCTGGGTCTTCCGGTCTCCTAACCACTGAGCCATCTCCCCAGCCCCAAGGAAGTGTCTTATGCAGCGGGGACTACACTCAAACTCACTGTGTATCCCTCCCCTCCTTCCTCCCAGGTACTGGGCACAGGCATGTGCCACAAGGCATTGCATGATTCCGTTCATATTACAGAATTTTACAGCTGAGAAAATAGTGTGGGCATGAGGAGGAGGGGAAGTTGTTTCTGTAACCAGAAGCGATACAGATACACACTGGAAAGTTTCCTTTTGTGTTCACGGAGTTTTCCCTGTCTTTGACATCTTACAAAACCATGGAGCTTTATCAAAACTAAGACGTCAGTAGTGGTGCAGTATTACTTATTATTATTACAGATTTTATTTAGAATTCCCCAACCTTTTTTTTTTTTTTTTTTTTTTTTAACTATTTTTCCCCCTATTCCCATGTTAAAGTAGCAAAAAGGCCTTTTTAGGGAAAATTTCCAGTCAAGAGAATCAGTGGCCTGGGTAGAGACGTCCCATTCCAGCTGTGCTGGGTCAATCACCTGGCCAAGGGGTCACCTTTAGGAAGGTGGGTTCACCTTGAGCATTGCTAGACAGAGAGGTGGGAAAATTAGCCCCTTAATGAGAGACACTTTCTTCCCAGAATTCCCTCTCTGGTCCAGGCCTTCCTAGCTGAGCAGTCCTGAGGTTCTGCCGGGGGAATAAAGGTGCACTTTTTCCTTTTTCTCCTGTCTTTTCTTTCTGTGGCTGGCCAGAGCATGAGTATGCTTTTTAGTGAGACGTGGAGTTTCCTTAGTCTTTCCTCTGGAGTCCCCCTCCCCACCTTGTGGCTGTCTGCTGCCAGGTAGCTGCCTCCTCTGCTGGCCTGACTCTCAAGGGGCCATGGCGGTTTCCACTTCTCCCCTCCATCCTCCTCCTCGGGAAAGCTGCCGAGATTTACAGCTTGCCTGCCCTGGCATGTTTTTCTTTTAAACTCTAATAAAGGTGTCCTTGAGCTTCTAATTGAATTCATTCTGAAATTCTTTGACTAATGAGACTAAGAACTTGGAGCGGATCCCAATCTCCCCCATCCCAGAATCCCATATTGCACTGTCTGTTGTTGCTTGTGTTTTGAGACAGGTCTCAAGTAGCACACACTGGCCATAAACTCACCATGTCGCCAAGGATAACCTTGAACTCTTGAATCTCTTGCCTCTGGCTGGCAAGTGTTGAGACACAGGCATAACATACCGGTAGGTAATTTTGGGGGCAAGGGGTGTTTGTTTGCTTGGTTTGGGTTTTCAAGACAAGGTTTCTCTGTGTAACAACTCTGACTGTCCTGGAACTCGCTTTGTGGACCAGGCTCACCTCGAACTCACAGAGATCCGCCTGCCTCTGCCTCCCGAGTGCCGGGATTAAAGGCGTGCACCACCACCGCCCAGCTGTTTGTTTTGAGGAGGGGTCTCAGTATACCAAGTGGGAGTCAACTCGTGGCAGTCTTCCTACCTCAGCCTCCTCATTGGCACTAGAATCATGGTCCACGGTGGCTGGAGAGGGAACCCACAGCTTTGCACATGGTAGGCAAGCTCTCTCCATATTATTAGGTACTATATCACTGCCGTCTCCTCCAACCCATGGGGGTCCAACTCTTAGTCTTTTTTTCTGTCCTTTCCTGAGCTTGATGTTTTTGAACAGTGCTGGTCAGGTGTTGGACACACTATTCCTTGACTGGGGTCTGTCTCACGTTTTCTCACAAGTGGACTGATGTAATGAGTTGTGTGTATGTGTGTATGTGGGGGGTGCCACAAAGGTGTAATGCCCACATAAGCAGGTTGTAGCAGGTGTATGATATTATTACACAACCTTGATCACGTGGATAAAGTGGGGACTCCCAGGTTGTGGGTTTTTTTTTTTCACTAAAAAAAAAAAAAAAAAAAAAAAGCAAGGCGGTGGTGGCACACGCCTTTAATCCCAGTACACGGGAGGCAGAGGCAGGCGGATCTCTGTGAATTCGAGGCCAGCCTGGTCTACAGAATGAGATCCAGGACAGCCAGGACTGTTACACAAAGAAGCCCTGTCTTGAAAAACCAAAAAAACCCAAACAAAAGTGAGTTGATGTGGTGGCACATTCCTTTAATTCCAACACTTGTGAGGTAGAGGCAGGAGAATCTGTGAATTTGAGGCCAGCCTAGGCTACCCAGTGACACCCTGTCTCACAACAAAGAAACAAACATAATAAATAAATAAATAAATAAATAAATAAATAAATAAATAAATGGATGAGCCAGGGAATTAAGGGTATTAAAATGACAAAAATCTTAAGTGCCTGAAGAGAAACGATACCCAAGGTTGTTCTCCGACCTCCACACACATGTACCCCTGCCACACACAAAGAATTGCATGTTAAAACCGTCAGTGTTATAAATACCCTGCAGATCTTTCTTTCTAATATTTATTTTTATTCTATGTGTATGAGTGTTTGGCCTGCCTGTGTGTAAATGTACCGTGTGAGTGTAGGACCCATGGAGGCCAGAAGAGGCACTGGATTCCCCTGGGCTAGGGTTCCTGATTGTTATTAGCTATTATGTAGTTGGTGGGAATCGAACCTAAGTTCTCTGCAAGAACAGCCTGTGCTCTTAATCACTGAGCCATCTCACCAGTCCCCACAGATAGAGATTTTTTTTTTTAGGCTAGTAAATAATATGCTGTTGTTTCTTAAAGATTTTGTTGGACTCAAAAAAACAAAATAAATAATAAATAAATAAAACCAAATAAATAAATAAATAAAAGATTTTGTTGGAGCACGAATTCTAATTGGTCTTAACAATAAAAATCCAGAGCCAGATATCGGGGTAAATGCTGGAAGATCAGTAAAGGAGCCAGCCGCTAGAGAGACTTCTTACCTCTACCAAATCCTCAGCCTGAAAGGGCGAAGTTCCTTTCTCCACCCCCACCTTATCACTTCCTCTCTCTGCCCAGCCATATCACTTCCTGTTTCCTCCTCCCAAGTGCTGGAATTAAAGGCATGTGCCACCACTGCCAGCCTCTACTGGCTAGCTCTGCACTCTGATCTCCAGGCGAGCTTTACTTGTTAAAACACAAACTATCACCATGATTTGTAGTGTAGGAGGCACTGTGTGTGTGTGTGTGTGTGTGTTGCAGTATTCATTTTAGAGTGGGAAGGTAAGCAGTTCAGGCAGCGTCAGTGTTCACTTGAGGTACAGGGTTCCTACTTCCAAGGAAAATCTGTCACCTACCTTGTGTGGGTGACTCCAACAGATGCTTGTGTGCAGCCTGTGACGGGGCCTGTCCTTGGGTCCAAGTTGAATGGGGTATCACCCAGGTCAGTGGATCAATCTGACAGAAGAGATAGGAAAAGGTGGTCGAGGGAGGGTTTTAAAAAATCGGGGTGGAATGTTGGGCTTTAGAGCGTAGGCAGGGTTTGTAAGTGAGGATAAGAGAGTCAAGAACAGTTCTGAGAAGAGGTTAAAAGATGGGAACAGAACTTTTTGATTTCTTTTGTTTCACTAAATCAAGGTCTCACTCTGTAGCCTGGGCTGGCCCGGAACTCACTATGGCCCCAGATAGAGTCTGAAGCCATCCTCCAGTCTCTGCCTCCTAGTGCAGGATCACAGGCATTACTCGCCCCTCCCACCACCCCTCCCCATGCCCTACTCAGAGAGTCCTTTTGAGAAGAGAAGCAGAAGGAAAGAAAAGTGATCTCAGGGGCTGGGGGCTGCAGAGGAATCAGGTAATTGATGGGAAAAGTAAAGACATATTTGGAGACCAGCAAGCAGACATTTTTCTGAAGCTGGGAGTGGTAACACAACTATAAACCCAACATTTAGGAGGCTGAGGCTGGAGGACTGTGAGTTCAAGGCCAGCTTGGGCTATGTGGGCTAGAGCATATCTCAAAAAGAAGGAAGAGGAGACAGAGGAGGAGGAAGAGGAAAGCGACATTCAGTGGGTTAGGCTAGTATGGCGGTGACAGGTCTGGGGTTGCCAAGGGCTCAGAGCGAGTCTGGGAGGGGATCAGAAAGGACTTCTATGGGTTTAGAGGAAGAACCAGACTAAATACGCAGTGCTGGTACTGGATAACCTGAAGACCCTTCTGGGAGTGGCTAGGGCAAGAGGGACTATGGCACCATGGGATTAGCGTGAGGGGCGATGAGAAATCTGCTTGAACGGGGGTGGGGGGAGGATGTTAAAGGGTTGGTCTAAGGTCAGGAATCTGTGCTCTGCTGCAGAGTACAGGGTGGTGACTTCTATATACGGAGAGGCGGAAGTGCTAGCTGGGAGCAGATGGCACTGTGGAGGCAGCTGGTGACGGCCCCAGCTCAGTGAGGACTAGAATGATTGAGTCATGTCACCATCATCAAGAATGGTTTATTAGAGCTGGGCGTAGTGGCACACACCTTTAACCCCGGCCCTCGGAAGGCAGAGGCAAGAGGATCTCTGTGAGCTCAACGTCAGCCTGGTCTACACAGAGTTCCAGGGCAGCCGGTCTCAAACAAACAAGCACAGGGAATGATTTATTCAAACGGGATGTGGCAAAGCAAGCCTTTAAGGCTCCCTGAACTTTAGGAGGCAGAGGCAGGTGGATCTCTGTGAGTGTCGGGCCAGCCAGGGCTACATGGTAAGATCCTGTTTCAAAATGACAAAACAAAGAATTATTCACTTGGTGTATAATTTAACTCTTCTACACTGTAAAAAGGGATTCACTGTCAGCCTGGCATGAGGCTGAGTCAGGAGGTTTATGAGTTTGAGGCCTCTCTGAGCTACGTAGTAAGAGACTGTTTTTAAAAAAAAAAAAAAAAAAAAAAAAAAAAGAATGGGGAGAACAGGGAGAGGCGAGGCTGGATAAATGGTTAAGAGCACTTTCTCTTCCAGAGGACCCAAGTTCCTTAGGCCCACACGGTAGTTCACAACCGTGCATAATTCTGGTTCTAGGAGATCTGACCACCTTCGCTGACCTCCACGGGCACCAAGCATACACAGTTGGTTCCAGAGACCGCTCTGACTTAGACAGAAGGAAATAAGAGTGTGGCAAACAGAATTGGACCTTCACCTCTGTCTTATCAGGATCCGAGAGGGTGGGTCTTTATGAAGGATCATTTACAGTGTGTACCCTGAAGAAACGTGAACTCTTCAGACAGGACATCGCTGCCGTGTGTTTATAGGACACTACAAGGAAGTTGCCCCTCCTGGTAGCCGGGTAGCAGCAAACAGTTTCAACTCTACAGTTTCTCACAAAGCTGGTCGGGAGTTAAGGCATCGGCTGTGTGCAAGCCATGTTACAGAGACAAGAAAAATAAAACACATGCCTAGATGACTGTCCTTTCTGGAATAAAATGCCCCAACTCTTGAGCTGTCCCTATAAATCAAGATGTGTGTTAAGATTAAACGTCACAGGGCTGGAGAGATGGCTTAACAGTTAAGGACCCAGGTTCAATTCCCAGACCCATGTGGTAGCTCACAACTGTCTGTAACTCCAAGATCTGACACCCTCGCACAGACATATATGCAGGCAAAATACCCATGCACATAAAATAAAAGTAAATAAATTAAAAAAAAATAATAAACATCACAATCTGAGTTTGCAGCGCTCCTCAGGAGGCCCGAGTTATATGTCATAGTCCAGATGAATCACACACAAAACACTACATCAGTGATTCAGAACGTGCGTAGCTTGACAATGTTCCTGGGAGTGTGCCTATACCATCCTGGACCACTGATGGGCAGTCCTTAGGACTAAGGGAGAAGAGAGGGAATTAGAGACAGAGGAGGGAGAAGAAAATCAAGAGTGGGGGTGTGTTTGTGAGAAGAAGGGACTTCTGGGAATCTCAAGAGGTGGCTTGTTTTGCTTTGTTGGTTTCAGAGAGGGACTCACTCTGTAGTTCAGGCTGGCCAGGAACCAGCTGTAGAGGCCAGGCTGGCCTCAACCTTGAAGTGACCCTCCCAGGTTCTGGCATTACAAGCATGTACCTCCATATTCTGACCCTCCCGTTTTTTTTCTTGGCAGTACTGGCCTCTCCATCTCATACCTCCTACCTTTGCTGTCCGAGTTCTGGGATTGTAGGTCTATACCTCTATTTGAAATGCTTCCATTTTAATGAGCAATTAAACAGTTCTGTGGGGTTCAACAAGATGGTGTTCTTGTCTTCATACATTTTCTCAAGGAATTTGTTGCTTCAATGGCCAGACTGGCAACTTCAGTGTATAAAACAGAATTGGTATCAGTCAGGTTGCTACCCAGTTCTAGATCATTGTCATTTTTCTTTTATTAAGATGTATTTATTTTTATTGTACGGGCATGGGTGTTTTATGGATATGTAAGTTTGTGTACCATGTGCATACAGAAGAGGACACTGGATCCCCTGGAACTAGACTTACAGATGGTGGGTAGGTATCACATGAGTACTGGGAATTGAACCTGGGTTCTTTGGAAAGGAATCCAGTGCTCTTCACTGCTGAGCCATCTCTCCAGCCCCGAGATAATTATAACTCTTAATGAGATATACTCCTTGCCTTTATTACAGATTTACTCAGATTCTTGTGTCCTTGGGAGCAGTGACATGCCTCGGCAGGCAAAGGCAACGGCCACCAAGCTTGAGATATGAGGTCAATTTCTGGGGCCCTCCTGGTAGAAAGAGAGAACTGAATCCCACAGGTTGTCCTCTGACCTCCATATACACACACAGTAGTGTACAGCAACACACACACACCAATAAGTAAAATAGATATGCTTAAAAATTAATTAAAAGAAAAAAAGACTCTCAGAGCTGGAGAGATGGTTCAGTAGTTAAGAGCATGCACTGTTCTTGCTGAGGGCCTATTAACCATGCTGACCATCCATGCTGATCATCACTCATGTCAAGCACCCCACAATGGCCTGTAACCCCAGTCCCAGGGAGATCTGATACCTCTGGCTTCCATGGACACCTGCATTCGAGTACACACACACACACACACACACACACACACACACACACACACTAAACCTTAAAGATAAAATTAAATAAATAAGATAAAAAATAAATAAGATAAAAAAAAAATTCCGGTCAGTCGGCGGCGCACGCTTTTAATCCCAGTACTCGGGAGGCAGAGCCAGGAGGATCTCTTGTGAGTTCGAGGCCAGCCTGGTCTCCAAAGTGAGTTCCAGGAAAGGCACAAAGCTACACAGAGAAACCCTGTCTTGAAAAACAAAAATTCCTGGATTTTTCAGGGCCTTATGGTCAGAAATCTTCCTTAGCCGAGCATTTATCAATCGGGAGAAGGGAATGTTAGGAGCATTTATCAATCGGGAGAAGGAATGTTAGGTGTGTTCTCACAGCATACCTCCTTCTCTATTTCACTTAGTCTTCCAACTGTGAGCACTTATCATTCATCCCCAGTGACATGGGAAAACTGGTTACAAAGCTGTCTCATTTGGTGCGCGGAGCCTACAAGACCTGGTCCTAGGTCTGTGGACTACAATGCCTATAGGCAGCCGTCCGTGTGGCCTCGCTGCTGCCAACCTGGAAGCCTGTGTCTCAGCAGGCAAATGTTGGAAAGACTTCTGTATGTCTGATACACCTCAGCGCATACTCTGCAGCTGAACCCCACAGGAGCGTGGGGATCACAGCTCAGCTTTACCCAGAGCCTTTATTTCCCCCCACTGGTATCAGTCTTTCTATCCGCCTGGCTATAAAACAGCTGTACTTTGCCTACACCTTATAAAAACAATCACTCATCAGAACGAAAGCCATAAAGCAGAATAGCCCTTGTAACCATAGGAACCTTCCCTGTCTGCTTCCTGCTCAGGGTTGTGGGAGGACAGAGGATCCTGCCTGGTGGCTGTCACCCACCCACTCCCTTTGGTTGGCTGCTAACTTCCGCCTTCTCATCACCCCAGAAGGCAATTCTTAGAAAAACACTCTGGGATTGTTAACACCAGGCCCTTACCGTGTGACAGACAGGCATGGGTGTGTTCATGTGTAGATCCCGGGATTCAGACAGAGGCATTACATGTGTCAAAGGACATGCTTTTTCAACCAGTTCCTACATGATTTTTTTTTTGGTTTTTCGAGACAGGGTTTCTCTGCGTAGCTTTGCGCCTTTCCTGGAACTCGCTTTGGAGACCAGGCTGGCCTCGAACTCACAGAGATCCGCCTGGCTCTGCCTCCCAAGTGCTGGGATTAAAGGAGTGCACCACCACCGCCCGGCCCTACATGATTCTTTTATTTATTTATTTATTTATTTATGTATTTATGTATTTATGTATTTATGTATTTATGTATTTATGTATTTATGTATTTATGTATTTATTTATTTATTTATTTATTTATTTATTTATTTATTTATTTATTTATTTATTTATTTATTTATTTATTTATCTTTCTTGAGTTTCTTTCTTTCAAACTCCTGGACTCAAGCAATCCTCCTGCCTCAGGCTCCCAAGTAGCAAGATCGACAGGTGAGCACCCCTGCACCCAGCCTCCATTCCCACATGATTTTTTTTTTTTAAGATTAAAAAATGTTTTTAATGTGTATGTGTTCACAGGTGAGGACAGGTGAGTACATGCAGGGACCGGTGCCCATGGAGACCAGAGGAGAGTGCTGGATGGTTATAGGTGCTCGTGAGTCACCTGATACAGATCCTGGATGTGAACTCAGAGCCTTTAGGATCATTATCCCCGAAGTTGGGCTCAACTCTCTCTAGTTCTTTCCCTGGACACAATCCTTGACCTAAACTCACTGATAGAAAATTGTTAAAAAAAAAATTAAAATGAAAACAAACAGAAAACTAAAAACCAAGTCTAGGGCATAGTGACTTCCAGGCCAGTCAGGGCTAAATAGTGAGATCCCCTCTCAAAACCAAACCTGCAGCAACAAAGACCCAACAAGCATGCTAATGAGTTGTACCTCTCTGCTTAGTTTTTATTTTTCTAAGTTCCGGGTATTGAACCCAGGGCTTTAGGCAGGCACTCTTTCACTGGTCCACATCCCTCCTTCAGCTCAATCTTTCTATCTTTTTTTTTTTCCTGTGATTTTCTAATTATTTACGAATGTTCACACGTTTTATTGTGTGTATGTGAGCGTGAGCTCACGCATATGCACACATGCCACAGCACCATCAGAGGACAACGTGTGGGAGTCAGTTCTGTCCCTCTACTCATGAGTTCCAGGATCAAACTGGGGCCATCAGACACACACGGCAGGAAGTACCTTAGCCACCGAGGCAGCCCTCTTCCCTCCTTCCCTCACCAGGGCTTTAACACCAACAACAAAAATGTCTACCAACTGTGCACAGTGGTGCTTGCCTGTAATCCCAGCACGCAAGAGGTGACGGCCGGCCTGGGATCCATGAGACTGTGTCAAAAAGAACAGAAAGAGCTATTTATTATGGGCAATCATACTAGGGCACAACTCGGAGTTCTTTTAGAAAAAGAAGACACCATGGTAACCAAGCCCGTCATGAGTCTGGGGCTGGTGTCGTCCACAAACTTATTCCCAGAGGCAGCTTTCAGAGAGAGTTAATAACAATTCCTTCAGAGCTCCAAAGTTCAGGCTGGCTACAGATCACATCTGCGCACCAAAGAGAATAATTATTATTCGAAAGTGTCCACAACGGGCCAATGTGCAAATGTTTCAGCTGGAAAAGCACTTTGGCTAATAATTAAGCACCACTGGTACTGTTCTAATTTTCTATTCAAATCTATTTAGCGACTTGTAGTAATTTGTGCCTAAGACTGCAGCATTTCAGTGATTTGTGGAATCATAGCTGGTGTGTGTGTGTGTGTGTGTGTGTGTGTGTGTGTGTGTGTGTGTGTGTGTGTGTATTGACCAAGTTAATACTCTTGTCCACCCTATGTGGATGTCTCAAGACTTTGAAAATGTTTCTATATTAAATAAGCTTAGGTACTTCTGATTGATTCCAATGGGACTTTGTTCCTGGGTGTTTGTCTTTATAAGGGACCTTCACACTGCTGAAAAGAGATGGATAATTCATGCAATTATATTAGAAAACATGGGCTACATATTTACTGATTTCTTTTTCTTTTTGTGGTGCCTGGGATGGAACCCAGGCCTCACACATGTTAAAGTGAGCATTGTCATTGAGCTCCACATACATCCCCAGTGGGTTATTTTTATTTTACTGATTTTGGCTTCGCTATGGTCTCACTATGTAGTCTGGGTGAGTCTCAAACTGTCAATCCCCGCCTCAGCCTCCCAAATGTTGGAATTACAGGCATGTACCACCACACACAGCAGGGTTACTCGAAAAACTCATTAAAGTCCTGATATCACTAACTCCACCTCAAATGACAAAATCATCTTTAAAAACACTAGACAAGGGCGGGACGTAGTTCAGTGGTAGAGCACCTGCCCAGCTCCTGCCAAACCTGACCGTCGCTCTCCAATCCTGGAAAGGAGTGGTGGACTGCTTTCTATATGTAAAAGTAATACAGATGTAACTAACTGGGTAGAAAAAAGAGATGCCTGTAAATCAAATATAATATAAAATAGGACTGGAAAAGTGACTCAGAGGTTAAGAGGGCTTATTGCTCTTACAGAGGAACAGAGTTGGTTCCCCAGCACTCAAATTGGGTGGCTCACAACCACCTGTAACTCCAGAGCCTTTCTGGCTTCTGAGGGTATTCACATATGAATGTGTGTGCTCATGACTCACACACAACTCTCTCTCTCTCACACACACACACACAAATAAATAAATGTAAAATAAATATGTAATGGATTGAGGAAAGTGTTCAGTGGTAGAGTGCCTACTTAGTGTGCAAAAGGCCTTAGGATTCATTCCTACATGCCGAAAAAATAATGCTAAAATAAAATGACCCAAGTTGTGTTTTATTATACAATAAGTTGTGGTATTTTATTATATAATAGATTGATTATGAATAATGATTATGTGCTATTTTTACATTTATTTATTTTGTTTTATGTGCATAAGTGTTTTGCTGGCATGCAATGTCTGTACTTCACAAAGCAGGTTGGATCCCCTCTGATTGGAGTTACAGATGGTTGTAATCCACCATTCAGGTGCTGGGAACTGAGCCCAGAAGGTTATAAGCTGCCATGTCCTCTGCAAGAGGAACAAGTCTTTTAACCACCGAGTCATCCCTCAAGAACCCCACCCCACCTTTTTTCTTTTAAAGATAAGGTCTTATTTTATTCAAGCTAGCCCTAAACTTACTAGGCAGTTGGGGCTGACCTTGAATTTTGGATCCTCCTACCTCCAGCTCTGAAACTCTGGAGTGTAGACAGATTTTTCGTTGTATCACCAGCTCACAAAAAAAAAAAAAAAAAAAGACACAAAGACTTATTGTTAATCATGAAAGCTCAGCTGATAGCTTAGGATTGTTTCTAACCAATTTAAAGTAACCCATTTCTTTTAATTTTCTTTCTGCCTCGTGGCTTTATTACCTCATCTCTGTAGTGCCCATCCGGATTGCTCTGCGTCTTCCAGCATCTCTGCCTTCTTCTTCCCAGTGTTCCCTCTGCCCCAGAAATCCTGCCTAGCTATTGACCATTCAGCTTTTTTTTTTTTTTAAATCAAACCAACGACAGTGACATATCTTCACACAGTGTAAAGAAATATGCCACAACATTTCCCCCTTTTTGTCTAAATAAGAATAAAGTTTTAACTTTAACAATGCAAAACTATATTCAATAAGAACAATTCCTAGGCAGTTGGGGCTGACCTTGAATTTCTGATCCTTCTGCTTCCACTTCCTTCCTAAACGCTGGAGTGCTGGGTTTGTAGATTTAGTCTATATATTTTAAAAGCGATACAAAAGATTCATTTTCTTTTATTTTTTTATGCATATGGGTGTAGTGTTTTGTCTGTGCACTTCTTGTGTGCCTGCTGACAGAGGCCAGGTGAGTGAGTGTGTCAGATCCTAGGAACTGGAGTTACAGAAGGTTATAAGCTGCCATGTACGTGTTGGGAAATAAACCAGGGTCCTCTGGAAGAGCAGCTGATGCTCTTAACCACTGAGCCATCTCTCCATCCCCTAGAAGAAAAGGTTTTAAATGTTTTTTGTGGTGGTTGTTGTTTGTTTTTTGCCACACAGAAATGAAAATATTTGAGGAGATGAATATGTTTACCCTGATTTAAACATCATACAGTGTTTACCTGTATCAAAATATCCCATGAGGGCCAGTGAGGTATCCCAGCTGGCAAAGTCGTCTGCCACCACACCAGAGGTACCAGAGTTAAATCCCTAGCCCTCGTGGTGCAAGGAAAGAACCTATTCCTACAAATTGTCCCTGACCACCACAGACTCACTCTGTCACTTGCTCACTCACACACACACTGAGTAAATAAAATATAATAAAGTGTTAGACAACATATATGATATGTGTGTGTATACTCTTTATGTGTGCCAATTAAATAAACATAATTTCCATCGGAAAGTTTATCTAGTTGATAAGCTCTGGTCTTTGCTTAGTGACATTTTATTAATTTGCGTCAGTTGAGACTTCAGCTCTACATTTCTTTTTTATTTACAGGTTAATTTTGCTTTGTAGTAAGTTTCTAAAACTCCGGAAGCTGAGGCAGGAGGATGGTCTCAAATTTGAGGCCAACTTCGGTTACATAGAGGGTTCCAGAATAAGACCCCGTCTCAAACAAACAAAACACATTTTGGGGGGTGGGTCCATGTAGGGATGTTGAGACAGGATCTCTCTACACAACTCTGGCTGTTCTGGAACTCACGATGTAGACGAGACTGGCCTCGAACTCACGAAGACCCTCCTGCCTCTGTCTCGGAAGTGCTGAGGTTAAAGGAATGTGCCACTGTGCCGGGCACAAAAGGTGCTCCCCTTGATTAAGCTTCTTCACTTAACCAAGTCCTCTATGTTTACTGTTTGTTTGCTTTTTAAGCGAGGTCTTGCTAGGTAACCCGGGTTGGCCTCCTTCCTCCACCTCCACGCTGCTAATTACGGGTGTGAACCAGCAGGCTTGGCCCAATCACTCACAGGATCAGCCACAGTGCTGGTCACAAGTTAGGAAGCAGACTCTCTACGACACAGCAATATTCTGTCTCCAAAAAGCAAAAACAAAAACAAACAGTAGGAAAACTCTATGACAAGTTTGGGAGGCCAGCCGCCGTTGGATGTGGCTGGATTATTACAGTGTGTGGCCGATGGGAGATATGGCTGGTGGTGAAGGGCAAATGATAAGGAGTTTGGATGTTATCTCACTGGTGACTAACCTGGGGAGTGATGAGTGGTTGGTCAGATGCGTGGAGGAATTCCTTTGGCATTAGTATGGAAGGCTGATTTAGGGGCAGAGGATGAGGCCCAGAAACCATGTGAAAGGAGAAAGAGCATTGGACCTGAGCTAAACATGGTGAGGGGATGGTCATGGAGACAGAGAACAGGCCCTAGAGGTGTTTGGGAATATGGCTGGCGTAGTGTAGGAGCTTAGAGGAGAAAGATTTGGGCTGACTCCCACTTTCCAGATCTGGTGACACCGTAAATTGTCTCATTCACCGAGACAGGGAATGAGGACTGAGGAGGAGCCTGGCAGCAGATTTGGAGAGAAGGGTGAATTCATAGCTGAGCCCGAGGCACCTGAGCTACACAGAGGTACAGACACTAGCATAATTAAAGACATTTCATCTGAGCCGGGCATGGTGGCACACATCTTTAATCCCAGCACTTGGGAAGCAGAAGCAGGAGGATCTCTGTGAGTTTGAGGCTAGCCTGGTCTACAAAGTGAGTTTCAGGACAGCCTGGGCTACACAGAGAAACCTTGACTAGGAAAAACAACAAAGAAACAAAACAACAACAAAAAAAAAAACAAAGCAACTAACGAAATTTCATCTGGAGCTAAGGAGGAAGTTTAAGAAGACACTTAAATATAACTAGATAGCTAGATAGAGCAGAAGGGCAGTCATTAGTATTAAGATTGTGGCTGACATTTCAAGTGTGTGTGAATTAATTACCTAAAAAGAGAAGAAAAGAAAATTGAGACAGAATTATTGGGAACCCCCAAATTTGAAGGAAAGGCAGAAGATCGTTCTTGAGGCCTTGAAGACCTTTGAGAAAGAAAGCCAGGTGAGGTGGCTCGTGCCTCTATTCTCAGCACTGGGGAGGATGGGTCAGGAGGATCATTACAGGTTCAAGGTCAGCCTGGACTATAGAGTGAGTTCCAGGCCAGTCGGGATGTAAGTTGAGGTCTCACTTTATAAAAACACAAATAAAGGGGACTGGAGAGATGGCCCGGAGGTTAAGAGTGCACACTGCTCTTCTGGAGGAGCCGGGTTCAGTTCCCAGGACCCAACTTGAGTGGTTTACAACCACTTGTAACTCTAGCTCTAGGGGATTTGATCCCCTCTTCTGGGACCCATGAGTACCCCCACACAGGTGGTATCCATTCACACAAACACTCATACACAGAAATCAAAATAAATGTAGGGGGAAAAGCCCTCCCCCAAATAAGCAGCCGAGGTATGGCGACACAAGCCTGTAACCTCAGCATTCAGGAGGTGGAATCAAGAAGATCAGGAGTTCCAGGCCATCCCTGCTACGTAGTGAATTCAGAGCCAACCTGGACTACATGAGACCCTGTCTACAAACAAACAACAACAAAAATAAAAGCATCTAGAAAAAACAAAAACAAAACAGAAAACTAAAATATCTGAAGAGAGTCGGGTGAAGAAACAGGAGAAGAAAAATTCAGGAGAAGTTTCCAAACAGAAGGATTTTAGGAACACTGATGAGTGGGCTGTGAGGACAGGTCAGCAGGTAAAGATGGGCGCCCGTCACCAAGCCTGATGACCTGATGACCCAGAGCCAACGTGGTGAGAGGAGAGACTTGACTTCCGAAAGTCAGTCCTCTCAGCTCCAGACACACACCTTGGCACATGCGTGTACACACACAGAAACACACACCCACATGTACACACACATACCCACACCATAAAATAAATAAAAACAATGAAATGTTAATAAAAAGAAGGAGAAGAGCAAGAGAGGGAGGAGGAGGGAGAGGAGGGGAAGAGGAGGAGGAGGGAGAAGTACTTTTTACCGGGGTGTGGCACATGCCAATAAATCCCAATTCTTAGGAGGCTGAGGCAAGAAGACAATGACTTACATAGTGAGTTAGAGGGTAGGATGAACATTTGAGACCTTGTATCAACAACAACAACAACAACAACCACCAAACCAGGAGCTGGAGAGACGGCCTGTCCATTAAGAGCTCTCCGTTATTCCTGCAAGGGGCCTGGATTCGGTTCCCGGTACCACACGGAGGCTGACAAGCATCTGTGACTCCAGTTTCAGAGGCTCTGACGCCCTGTGCTGGCCTCCGCAGGCACCAGCCATGTGTGCAGTGCACACTAGCACACACACACACACACACACACACACACACAGGCAGAACACTCATGCACACAAAATTTAAAAATCAGTAAATCTAAAAGGAGCATCCTGCGCCCCCCCTCAAAAAAAAACTCCACAAATAGAGTGAAACAAACAAACAAAAAAAAATCGAAACAACCTACACACACACTCTGCTCTCGCTAGTTCAGTTCAATGAATAAGGTGAATAATGACACACTAAAATGGGAGTGCTGAGGTAGAGACAGAAACAGGGACTCGAGACCATGAAGGTGGAGAGTGACCACAAGGGAAGGGGAGGGAACTGTGTGAGGTGAAGTCATACTTGGTCAGGTATCTGGGGCACCTCACTGGTCTGTCCTACCTGCCTCTTCCTCTCGGCCCATGCGCCTACCACCTCATTCTTGGCACAGTGACCAGAGGGACATGTGACGACTCATTCCCACAGCAGAGGCTTCCCAGCGCTCTTGGGAGGAAAACCCTAATCCTCAACACCCAGGGTTTCAGCCGCTCTGGCCACACTGGCCAAAGCGGAATTATCTCGGACCACATCACATACACAACACTAAGGAAAGCCGATTGGGGTGGTGCCGGTGTCGGTGTATAATTTGTATGGTATCTGCTACTACAAGTGAGCAAAATATCCTCGCCTAGTAATCGTAATTATGGGGCTGGTGAGATGGTTCAGAGGGCAAAGGTGCTTATTGTTAGGGCTGTCACCCTGAGTTAGACTCCTGGGACCCACACGGTGAAATGACAGAACCGGCTCCCACCGGATGTCCTCCGACCACACACACACACACACACACACACACACACACACACACACTCCAAAAAAATTCTAATTATGCAGTCCTCTATTTAATAATAGTCTTTTAAATTTTTTTTGAGCGGATTCCCAAGCTTGTAATCACTAACAAAGAGAATGAATATACCTCAGTAATAAAAGTTCATTGCTTTAAAAAAAAAATAGACATTTATTTATTTGGTGTTTGCCCGGGCGCCATGGTTCCGGTGCGGAGGTCAGAGGACAACTTGAAGTTGTTGGTTCTCACCTTCTACTATGTGAGCTCTGGGGATGGCACTCGGGCTGTAAGGCTTGGCCTTTAACCACCATGTTAGTTGCTTTCTATTGCTGTGATAAACACCACTACTAAAAGCAACTTGGGGAGTCCATCACCCAGGGAAGCCAAGGCAGGGACTTGGGGACAGGAGCCATGGAGGAACTCTGCTTACAGGATTGCTCCTCAGGCTCGTGGGCAGCTACCTCTCTTATACCTCTTAGGACCACCTGCCCAGGCGTGGTACCACCCACAGTGTGCTGGACCCTCTCGCGTCAATCATGATCAAGAGAGCACTCCCCAGACTCACCTGCAGGCCACTCTGAGGCTGTTCTACATGCACAGCTCATGCATGGCACTCTGGTAATGATGCAGGTGTGACTGTGAGGTGAGGGTGACTTTCCCTGGAGGACGGGAACTATGAAAGTGATCCGACTTTCCAACATTCAGTCTCTGCATTGAAAATTGGCAAGTGAGAGCCGGGCGGTGGTGGCACACTCCTTTAATCCCAGCACTCGGGAGGCAGAGGCAGGTGGATCTCTGTGAGTTCGAGGCCAGCCTGGTCTACAGACTGAGTTCCAGGGCAGGCACCGAAACTACACAGAGAAACCCTGTCTCGAAAAACCAAAAGGGAAAAAAAAAAGAAAAGAAAAGAAAAAGAAAATTGGCAAGTGATATATCTATGTCCACTGAAAATGGATCCTAGGGGCTGGGGAGGTGGCTGAGCACGTTTGAGTACTGACTGCTCTTACCAAGGATCCCGGTCCCATTCTCAGCACCTACACGGTGGCCCACAGACAGCCTTAACTCCATTTCCAGGGCATCTGACGCCCTCTTTGGACCCCCTCAGGCACCAGTTATACCCATGGTGCACAAACATGCATACAGACAAAACACTCGTACATATAGAATAAAGCAAATAAAGCTGAAACCATTTCTTTTCTTTAAAAAAAACGAAAGTCATAAATGTAAAAAACATTTTTTCCTAGAACTCTTTGTTTGTTTGTTTTTCAAGACAAGGTTTCTCTGTATAGCTCTGGCTGTCCTGGAACTCGCTTGTGGACCAGGCTGGCCCCGAACTCACAGAGATCTGCCAGCCTCGGCCTCCCGAGTGCTGGGATTAAAGGCGTACACCACCGCCGTCTGGTATTCTCCTAGAAATCTTGAAATCTGTTCTCAAACTATCGTATACATCAAAAGGCCAGACTACCTGTTTCCTGCTGTGTCTAGCCAGTGTACGGAAAGGCACAGAACTGTTTGCCTCGGGCCAGTGAGATGCTCAGCAGGAAAAGCATGGGCCGCCAAGTCTAGAGACCCAGAACCTGTTTGGTAGGAGGAGAGATCCAACTCTCAGCAGTTGTCCTCTACCCTCCACTTGCACACCGTGACATGGGTGTGCACACACACACACAAGATAAATAAATAAATGCAATTTTAAAAATTTAAAAAAGGAGGGAGGCTGGAGAGATGGCTCAGTGGTTAAGAGCACTTGTCTGCTCTCCCAGAGGACCCGGGTTCAATTTCCAGCACCCACATGACAGCTCACAACTGTCTGTGACTCCAAGATCAGACACCCTCTCACAGACATACATGCAGGCAAAACACCAATGCACATGAAATAAAAATAAATAATTTTCAAAAACATTTAAAAAACGTTTGCCTTGATTTATTTAAGCTTGTCATAATTTCAGTTTCATTTGGGACACTGTCATGTTTGAAACACTTTATTGATAAAATGCTTGTCACCTGGAAGACTCATGTTTAATTCATTCAAACGAGTGATTTAACACATTAAAAAATGTTAAATATGGCACACACCTTTAAGCCCAGCACTCGGGAGGCAGAGGGAAGCAGATGTCTGTGAGTTCGAGGCCAGTTTTACTAAACAAGCAGAAGCCTTTTTTAAAGGGGAAGTGACCAACTGTTCACGTAAACGTGTGATCTATGAGTGAAAACGTGTGATCTATGAGTGAAAACGTGTGATCTATGAGTGAACCACAGGATGAAAGGGAATCCTCCAAGGAAACACACACACAGAGATCCTCCCCTGATGGCGAGTATAATGTCATGGTAGAAACTTTGGTTCCGAACTCCAGGGTTCTAGGAAGATCTGGTGAGCAATGACAGAGAATGTGAGATGACCTTAGCCTGAAGAGGTGACCAAGAAGCAGAACAGACGCCTTTCCTCAGTCTCCCTAATTTCTCACCTAAGTCGTACTTCTTCCCATCCTCATTGAGGAGAAAGGCTGGCGCTCAAGACTGTGGGAACCCAGGACCTGACCCTGGACATGGATGTTCTCAGGTCAGGTGTATGATTTTTCTTCAAGGATGGTGATATTTTTTTTTTTTCACTCTGAAAGCCTCTCTGCCAACACAGCAATCCAAATCAGACCAAATCAGACAGAATTAGAAAAAGCCCCGGTTTAATGGGTAAAGCGTTCCTGGGTGATTTTCCAGCCCCCCAGAGAGGGAGGAAACAGGACAAGAGACTGGAAAACCACGTGTCTGTTTTCTGGGATACAGCTATGGGGGAGGAGCCATGTTTAGCAGGCTTTGAAGTGGGTGGGCGCGGTTTGGGCAAAGATATGGGGAAAGGGAGTTGAGGTGGCTCTTCCACAAGAGCATTCCAGACCTTTTGGGTATAGGGATGCCAGGGTGCCAGGGGCTGAGGTGGAGCTCCCACCCAAACAGATGGCCACATCTTAGCAGAGGTGTGGACTGAAGGGAAGAGTCTGGGAAGAGAAGGTAAAGGTGGAGGAAGAGGAAGTCTGCAGAGAAACCGCATCCACACTTGGCCTAGCTAGGTATGATGCAGAAAAACCACGGCACAGGGGTTGGGCAAAGTGACTAGAAGCGAACAGGGCGGGTGGTTGGCAGAGCTCACATTCCAAACGGCTATGGAGGGAAAATACTGTCAAAGTCAAATTCTCAGGAAATCTTCAATGCAATTCCGATGCAAATTTGAAATGAGCGTATGTCCACATGATCTTAGCCAAAAGGCTGAGAACTCTTTTTTTTTTTTTTTTTTTTTTTTGGTTTCTCTGTGTAGCTGAGAACCCATTTTTTATCCAATTTTCCAATTAACAAGTGAACCAGTAGATGGTAAAATTACTTCTAAGACACTGGGAAACTGGGTATTTAGAACGGCAGAATGAATTTAAGTTAGATACAAAACTGGCTGGATGTGGCAGCGCACGCCTTTGATCCCAGCACTCAGGAGGCAGAGGCAGGCTGATCTCTGTGAGTTCGAGGCCAACCTGGTCTACAGAGCAAGTTCTAGGATAGCCAAGGCTGTTACACAGAGAAACCTTGTCTCGAAAAACCAAAAAATAAAAATAAATGGATCCCCAAATGGCCAGTGTCTTATAGAACCGTAGAAACACAGCTTGTATTTCCACCAGATAGAAATTATTTGTATCTTGCTGAGCACAGTGGCTCACACATGCCAGTCCCTCAGGAGGGCTGAAGTAGAATTGGGAGTTGGAAGCTACCTAGGTCAATCTAGTAAGTTCTAGACCAGGCTCAGCTACAGAGGAAGGCTGTCTTAAAAAAAAAAAAAGGTTTTTCTATTGGATCACAACCTGCAAATTAACATGTAACTCCTGGTATCTGGGCTGTAATCACAGGAAACAGCAAAGGCACAGTGGATCCTTTGTTCTAGATACTAAATGACCTTCGGTGAGCCTGTTCAACCAGGCTAACCAACACCAAGGAGGCCTGCAGTCAGTTTGCTTTGTTTTCGGGTTTGGGGTGAGTTTTCTTTGCAGTACTGAGATCGCCTGCAGGGAAGCCAATGGGCAAGGTAACGTTCCACAGGTGTAAGCCAGAGAGGAAGCCTGAGGAAGTTCGTGAAATGAGGTAGAAAGGAGAAATGGAAGGCGGCTAGGGCAGATGTGGTCTAGGGAGGAAGGAAAGATGAGGAACAGGATTCTGGGTGGGAGAAGCTGAGGTGTTGCAGGGCCCGTGTCCCAGCAGGTGGGGTGTGGCTAAGCTGAAGATGGCTGTGGTTTCCACGGGAGGAGCTATGCACTGTCCGCACGGCTGTTGGCTTCTGCCTCTCGAAACATTGCGACAGGATGGGAGAGGCGGGGCCATGGTGAGCAGAGATCGACTAGTGGTCGGGATTATGCAGAATCACGACACTGGGGGAACTCGTGGAAAGCAACAGGTGTTGCTTTTGTTTAGCCTGGTCACTGTAGGTCATCACGCTGGCAGCCAGGAAAGGCAGCCGGACTTGGATGGAAGGGAGGACATACCGGAAGTCATGAGGACTGATTCAAGGCTGGGCCTGACTCTGGTTCCCTGGGAACCTGATGCGACGGATGCCTTGCAGAAGGTGCTGACCTCCTTCAGTTAGCGTGTGAGTGGCCCAGACTTGGAAACTTAAGGAATTCTATCAGGAGGTAGATGAGCTGGGGCCTGCTGTTGCCTCATGCCTGTGGGCTAGCATCCCACTAAGAATGCTCGTGGGTAGCCATGGCCTTGGGCCTACAGCTTACCTTCAGAGCATTCAAAAGTCTGGTTGTTGCCTCCTTTGTGTCTTCCGAACACCATGTGGTGACTTTAACTAACATGGAACACACACACACACACACACACACACACACACACACACACACACACACTTAATAAAATAAATCCATTTTTGTTTGTTTATTAGTTTATTTTTGCAAGACAGGGGGTCTCTGTATAGTCCTGGCTGGCCTGGAACTCACTTTATAACCCAAGATGGCCTTGAGCTTGAAGTGATCTTTCTGCCTCAGTATCCCAAGTGCTGGGATTATAGGCATGTACCACATCCAGCTCTAATGAGTCTTTTTTTTTTTTTCTTTTGAGACAAGGTCTCACTGTGTGGTCCTAAACTGTCCTAGAACTCATTTTTAGACAAGGCTGGACTCGAACTCACAGAGATCGCCTGCCTTTGCCTCCCAAGTGCTGGGACTAAATGCTTGAGCAACCACACCTGGCTCGAGTCTACATATATAGCTCTGCACCACCTGCACACAGTGTCTAGAGGCCAGGAGTCTTCGGATCCCTGGGAACTGGAGCTATGTATAGATGGCGGTGGGTGCTGGGATTGGAACTCAGGTCTCTAGAAGAGTAGCCAGTGCTCTTAACCTCTGAGCTATCTCTGCAGCCCCTCTAGTGGGTCATTTTTAACACTCACTTTGTGTGTGTTATGTTGAGAGGGTGTTAGAGGCGCTGGGAGTTGGGAAAGAGCTTCACTACTTCCAGCCGGGTCTCTGGCATCCGGAGGACAGCGGCTGAAGCAGGCCAAGCCGAAGGCAAAGCGGCAAACCAGAAGACAAAGCTTCTGCAGAGATGGCTCAGCTGTCAAAAGCATTCGCTACTGTTAGGATTCTGCCACGGCAGCCATAGGACCGCACATGCGCAGTTCAGTAGCTGAGCAAGGGGTCTTAGGTCATCTATGCGCTGTGTGATTATGTAACGGGCACATTATGGTCACGCAATCAGCTCATGCGCAGCGTGGCTCCCTAAGCCCACTTGCGCATGTGCACAGGAATCTTTAAAAAGCCGGACACACACAGCAGGGCATTGGTGGCGCATGCCTTTAATCCCAGCACTCGGGCGGCAGAGGCAGGCGGATCTCTGTGAGTTCGAGGTCAACCTTGGCTACAGAGCCGGATCCAGGGAAGGCACAAAGCTACACAGAGAAACCCTGTCTCGAAAAACCAAAAAAAAAAAAAAAAAAAAAAAAAACCAAAAAAAAAAAAACCAAAACAAAACAAAACAACAAAAACAAAAACAAAAAGCCGGACACAGACTCCTCTCTCTCCTTCCCTCCCCCCCTCTCTGTCTCTGTCCCCGCCCCCCACTCCCAGCTTCCCCAGGCCTGGTTACTCTCTTCTGTCTCTCCCTGCCACTAATATTTTTAAAAACAGCAGCTACTTTTTCGTGGAGGACCCCGGTTCAGATCCCAGCACCTCCGTGGTAACTCCCAACCATCCTTGACTCCAGTTCCGGGGCTCCCATCCCCCCTGACTTCCACCAGCACCAGGTAGGCAAGTGGCTCACATACACACATGAAGCAAAACACCCATACCCATAAATAAACAATAATCAATCTAAAAAGAAAACGACGAGGCAGATTAAACACGACACTGAATCGTAGAAAGGAGCTTTTATTCCTCTTGTGAAAAATTTAAATTCACAGTCTGCTCAACAGATTTCATTTATAAACTGCATCTATTTCTAAGTATGGGACTGCGGCATGACAGTCACAAATATTCTAGATAATGGAAATCGTCTGCAGATGTGAAGTCAGAGGCAATAGTTAGAGGACCCGGTCTCAGCATGAACGCAGGTCCTGGCTCATTAATATTCATTCACTGTCTGTCTCTCTTGTGTGTTTGTTGGGGGGGGGGGGGTCCCTGGTTCTCTATCCAGTTTTCAACTGTCTTCCAGAGTGGTCTCATTATTCCTAAACAACATCAAATCTCTTTTCCAAGGTTTCCGCGGGTGACGTCCATTTGTCAGAGGACAGTTTTCTCCAAAGAGACGAAGGTTGAATAGAGAGAGGAAGTTAGCCCAGATCTCTCCAGGGGTGGGAGGCGACAGCCCGAAGGATTGACGGACACCCAAAAGGCGGCTCTTGCTGCGGGCCCAGGTTAGGCTGCGATGGGCAGGTGCATCGGCCCATCAACCCTTTTACAGCTCGGGTTAATTTTTAATATCCTTCGGGTAAGGTAAAGCACGGAGACAGAAACCCAGTCGGGGGGAACTTCCTGGCCAGGTCTGGTTTCGACAGCCCTTGCTCTTTGTTCCCGAGTCTCCTCCCTCTGCTTTGTCTCGGAGGGAGGCTGGAGGGCGATCACGTGACGCGCGGGAGTGGGGGTGCGGCGGTCCCTGGGCTCCGCGTTGGGGACCAGGATTTCCCCTTTGTTTTGGTTACTGATGTGGCCGCGTGAGCGCAGCCCTGGGATTCTCTTCCCTCTAACTGCAAACATCAGTTTCTTAGATCTCCGTGTTTTAAGGTCAGTGGAAACTCTTTAAGAAATCAGCGCTAAGCTAAGAAGGTCTGATGTCAGGAAAAGTGGTTTTGTCCGGTTCTTTCTAAAGCTTGCACTCTTACAGTCCCTGGGTGTGGAAAGAGTGCACACGGTTTAGGAGTCTTTGTAGGAAAAGCCTCAGTCTGGCGCTTGTGGCATCTCCTTCCTTTCTGCATCGACGTGTGTCTCGCTGTCTTTTCTTTTCTTTTCCTGAGGCTGGGATTCACTCTGTAGCAAAGACTGGACTTGATCATTCTACCTCAGCCTGCAGAGTGCTAGGATGGATTACAGGCAGGAGCCCCCAACCTGGCCCGACTAGGGTTTTTTTGGTTTTTTGTTTTGTTTTGTTCTGTTTTGTTTTTGATTTTCGAGATAGAGTTTCTCTGTGTAACAGCCCAGGCTGTCCTGAAACTCCCTCTATAGACCAGGCTGGCCTCGAACTCAGAGAGATCCACCTGCCTCTGCCTCCCGAGTGCTGGGAATAAACGCCCTGCTGAAACAAGTGTTCTTTTCTGAGAAGTTTTGGCTCCGGTGAAACTGCACTGCCAACTGTCTCATTAGTGGTGCCGGGGTGACCCAGCTCGGGGAGGGTTAATCGGGGAGGGTTGAGGCAGTTGCCGCTGAGTCTGACAGCCAGAACCGGAGTGGATCCTGGAAGCCACGTGGTGGAAGGTGGGAACTGACTCCTGTGTGTTGTCCTGTGACCTCCACCCAGGTGACGCCGCACAGGCACAGAGTGGATCACAGCTGTTGGTTATTTTATGTCTGGAAAAAGTAAGTGGCCGTGATATGCCGTTTCTAAAGTCGTGAGCCTGGGGATGGGCTCATATTTAGAACAGCTTATCTTCTGCATAGGCCGGAGGGAGGCCGAAACACTTGGTAAAATACTCAAAATATACATCCCAGACCTTGAACATGGCCCAGGAGGTCAGGCAGTCTCCGTCTAAATAGCCCTACATAGAACAACCTGAGGAAGATAATGTAGGGCTGGAGAGATGGCTCAGCTGTTAAGAGCCCTGGCTGCTCTTCCAGAGAGCACCCGGGTTCAAGTCCCACCACCCGCATGGCAGCTCACAACCGTCTGTAACTCTGTTTCCAGGGCATGTCTATCCACAGTAGGTACCAGTCTTGCCAAGTAGTGCGCTGATAATATACGTGGACAAAACCTCTACACACTTAAAATGTTTTTTAAGTAGACTGTATAAAGCCTAAATGTTATATTCCAAAGAAAACCCAACAATTGGCTTTATTACTGTGGTGTTCAGAGTGGGATGTGGCGGCCCGGGCTTGTCATCAGGGCACCGGTGAGGGGGAGGCTGAAGAATCAGGACTTAGCATGAGACACCCCCCCACCACGTCAAAAGGCCAAAAATCTAACCAAATCAATCCAAAACAAAACCCCCTATTAACCCCTGTGCTTCCGTCTATGTGAGAACCCTTCCGGCTCTGCTTCATTCAAATTTTTTCTTCCTTTTTTTTTTTTTTTTTTTTTTTTTTTTTTGCTGGGGATACAGCTTAGTGGCAGAGCACTTGCCTGACATGTATGAGGTTGTGGGTTCATCCCTATCACTGCAGAAATCAAATCGATAATCAATCAGCCAATGGGGATTTAGGTGCATGGAGAGCAGCCTTTGTGCAGAGAATTGTAGGTGTGGTGGGTGTGGCAAGGTTATGTAAGAAAGAGGATGGAAAAATCTAGACTGTCTAGTCTTTGGAAGCTTGGAACAGCCGTTGGTTGGGCCCCTAGTCTGATAGTGCAGTCCCAAGTTCACCATCAAATTGTTTTATTGCCTTTTTTTTTCTTCTTCGAGACAGAGTTTCTCTGTGTAACAACAGCCCAGGCTGTCCTAGAACTCACTCTGTAGACCAGGCTGGCCTCGAACTCACAGAGATCTGTTTGCCTCTGCCGCCCTGGTGCTGGGATTAAAGGCGTCCGCCGCCGCCGCCACCACCACCACCCGGCTGTTTTTTTTTGTTGTTGTTGTTGTTTGTTTGTTTGTTTTTTGAGGTGGATTTTCCTGTAGTCCAGATTGGCCTGGAACTCAAGCCACAGCTAGATAACCTTGAACTCCTAATCCCTGCTTCTGCCCGCCAAGGGCTGGGCTCACGGGCCTGCACCACCTGCTGGCATTGCTGCTGATTCTCATGCCCTCCTTGGTAGCTCTCCCTCTCTCTCCTTCTATCGCCTCTACATGGAACTGTGGGGTCTTTCGTTTAGGACTGTATCATAGGGTGTTTTTCAAGATCCTTGACTATCACCTGCTACATCTTTTTTTTATTAACTTCATCTATCTATCTATCTATCTATCTATCTATCTATCTATCTATCTATCTATCTATCTATCTATCTATCTATCTGTCTATCTATCATTTATCTATCTATCATCTATCTATCTATCTTTCCGGAGCTGAAGACCTTGCTAGGCAAGCGCTTTACCACTGAGCTAAATCCCCGACCCCCAACTTTACGTTATATGCATTGGTGTGAAGGCGTTAGAGCCCCTGGAACTGGAGTTACAGACAGTTGTGAGCTGCCATGTGGGTGCTGGGAATTGAACCCAGGTCCTCTGGAAGAGCAGCCAGTGCTCTTAACCTCTGAGCCATCTCTCCAGTGCCCATACATCTTTTTAAAACATAAATGTATTTATTTGTTTACTTCCTTATGTCTGTATGTAGGTGGGTTACATGCATGTCACAGCATGTGTGTAGAGGTCAGAGGACAGCCTGTGGCAGTTGGTTCTTTTTTCTCAGTCATGGGGATTCCTAGGGATTGAATTTAGACCATGTCAGGCCTGGCAACAGGTTCTTTGACCTTCTGAGCCATCCTGCCAGCCTTATGTCTTATTTGTGGTTAAAAAAAAAATGCCTCTAGATGTCCCCAAAGTCCCTCGATGGAGAAGCCCTGCCTCAGAGAAGTTGGCTCCAGGGAATTCTCTGCGCTGGGTGGTAGTGGTGCTGATGCGCACTGGTGTAGGGATCAGGACAAAACAAGGAACTGATGTCAGTTTCTGTGGAGTTCAGCACTGTTTCCTGGCAGTTCTGCGACTCGGAGAAATGGGGTCTCCTTCGGGGGCCCCAGGCCTCAGAGTCTGCTCTGTACTTGTTCTAGCCACCCCCCTTTTCCTGGGAGGGGTCCACAGGACCGTGCCCTCTGCGGCCTGGGCCCTTGCCCTTCTCCATGTTCTGGACGCCAGAGTTCTTTTCACAAGAGTCAACTCTGGTCTCAAGATTTACATGGCCTTCTCTTTGGCTCCCTTCCCTTGACTGTGGGCCACGCCCCAGGAAGGCCCAAATGGGGCCACTAACTGTGTTTTGGGTTTAGTGGTTGTTATTGCTGTTTTTAGTGATGTAGACAGATCCTAGCCATGCTGGCCGTATTTTGAAAGCGTTAGACGAAGGCCTTTCCCCCACCCCCAAAGCTGTTTAATAAAATGTAATTGAGGGGCTGGAGAGATGACTCAGCCTTCATGAGGACCCGGATTCCATTCCCAGCACCCACAGACCAGCTAACAGCTCTCTGTAATTCCAATTCCAGGGAACCCCGCCCCCTCTTCAGGCCTCTGAGGGTACTTCACATGTACCACGCAGACCTGCGGGCAGGCACTACACCAGTACACATGAAATAAAAGCAAATACATTTCTTTCTAAAGAAAAATGTACTTAAGAAGAGGCAGTTAGCAGTTCCACATCTTCTGTGTATGCATTTCCCCCCCCCCCAAGTTCTGTTTCTCAACTGTGCAAAAGTGAGCTCTGTCCTGAGTGGATGGCCAGAAGGGATGAGAGGGAGAACCCTGTGGGCAAGACAAGAATGGACGGCTTTGTATCTCCCCACCCAGGGGAGAGCACCGACCCATTATCAGTGAAACACTCCTTAGAAAAACCCGAGCGTTCCTGGGAGGTGTCTTCTCTGTGTCTCTAAATGACACACCACACAATGCGGCCCTCTCAGGGCCCAGGACTCTGGCCAGACACTGCTTAGTGAGACGTCGCCTCCGCCGGGAAGTGGCGGGTCCTCTCCTCAGATGGAATGACTCACTCTCTTGATTCTGAAGCATCAGCCTGTTGCTCACATCTTGGCTCATTTCTGACCCAGTACACCTTGCACAGGTGCATCCCCATAGAAAGGGTTCCTCCCGGGCAGAGGGCGGCTGACTCACCCCGTTTCCCCAGGAGAGCAAAGCTAGCCTCATGGGGGTGGGGTGGGGTGGGGGTTTGGGGGGGGTGGGGGAGTAGGGTGCTGCTCAGCCCCCCTTCCTGAGTCAGTTGCCTTTACAATTCAGGCTCTTTGGGATGAAGTTACTGAGATTTGTGAGAAAACCAGTCCAGCCAGTTTGTGCCCGCCTGCTTTCTCCTTGATAAGATCCTCAGGGGATCTGCTTTGTCAACGTGATGGCTGGCAGCCCTTCACTTCATGTGACCATGAAGTTTCCTTCAGCCTGGGAAAGTCTGGGAACATCTGGAAAAAGGAAGATTTTCAAAACATTTTTTTATCTGTTTATATTTTTTGCCAGTATATGTTAATTATAATGACAATTTCATTGACATTTTTATAGATACATAAAAATGTATTTTGGCTGGGCAGTGGTGGTGCGCGATTTTAAACCCAGTACTGAGGCAGAGGCAGGCGGATCTCTGTGAGTTCGAGGCCAGCCTGGTCTACAGAGTGAGTTCCAGGACAGCCAAAGCTACACAGAGAAACCCTGTTTCGAAAAACAAAAAAAAAAAAACAACAACAACAAAATGTATTTTGATCATATTCTCCCTCCACCAAGCTCTCTTCCCACCCCGGGGGTGGTAGCTGATCCCTTTCCTCCCAGCTAATCACTCTTTGATGTGTGTGTGTGTGTGTGTGTGTGTCCCAATACTCAATGAGTTTCATCAGGGTGACTCACAGGAGCATGAATGACAGGTTATTTATCTGAGCGTGGCCACCTTACCCGTGATGACGTCACTGAAGAAACTATCTCTCCTCCCCCAGCTGCCATCAGTTTACCTGGAGCTGCTCAGGGGGAGTCGAGGCCTCCTGAGCCCCTCCCTGCCCTAGGGCAGGACACTGCTGGGCTCTGTTTTGTGCTGGTCTGGAGCCAGTAATCAATCAATCAATCACTGATGCTTGGAGCTGAAGAATGCTGTGGCCAGGTCACACCCGGGAGGTAGAGTCCTGCAGCCCTCCACCTCATGCTTCAGATCTTGTTTGTTTTCTGTTCTCTCCATCATGGTTCCTGAGCCTCGGAGAGGATGATTCTAGGACTTCCTACTTGTGGCGTATCATTCAGTATCATTCAATAGTCACTTAATCTCAGCACTTTGACCAGTCATGAGTCTGCAGTCATTGCTACGCACTGCAAAAAGAGGTGTCTTCTTTTTGTTTTCGTTTTTCCAGACGTGGTTTCTCTTTATAACAGTCCTGGCTCTCCTGGAACTCGATTTGTAGACCAGGCTGGCTTCGAATTTACAGCGATCTGTCTGCCTCTGCCTCCCGAGTGCTGGGATCAAAGGTGTGCATCACCACACCTGCCCCCCCCCCCCAAAAAAAAGTCTTTGATCGAAGCTGATGGTAGCGCTGCCTGGAGAGACAGTTTAGCGGTTAAACGTGCATACTGCCCTTGCAGAGGAGGCAGGTTTGGTTCCCAGCACCCATCTCAGGTGGCTCACAACTTCCTGTAGCTGCAGTTGCAGGGAATCTGACGGGCTTCTGGCCTCTCCCTGTCTACACACATGTGGTGCACATAAACTCATGCAGACGTACACACAGAACAATCAATAAGTAAATACAGCTTTTAAAAAAGCCAACAGTAGGACTAGTCCATGAGGATAAACATCATTATTTAGAAGGCACATCATGCCCATTTGCAAAACGTGAAGCTTCTCCATTACAGGGTGGGACTCCACCGCCATGGGCTTTTGACCAGGTTTACAGTTCCAGATGTGAATTCCCTGGCTGGAGCTGGCCTCAATTTCAATTAGAAAGCAGTTGGTTACTCAATAAACAGACTTGCCAGTATCTCACCAGTGAGTTTATTTTGCCTGGCACGTCCTAGCACAGAACAGACATTGCTGATGGTGCACCACTACCAAATATTATGTAGTAAAAAGCACTGATCATAGCCGGGCGCTGGTGGCACATGCCTTTAATCCCAGCTCTCGGGAGGCAGAGGCAGGTGGATCTCTGTGAGTTCGAGGCCAGCCTGGTCTACAGAGTAAGTTCCAGAACAGCCAGGACTGTTACACAGAGAAAACTCTGTCTCCAAAAACCAAAAGCAAAAAAAAAAAAAAAAAAAAAAAAAAAAAAAAAAAAAAAAAAAAAAAAGCAGCACTGATCACATGCCTTTAATCCCAGCACTCAGGAAGATCTCTGTGTGTTCAAAGCCAGCCTGGTATACATAGTAAGACTATTGATCATAAAAAGAAAGAAGAAGAAAGTTTTAGAGATTGTATTACTTCTCCAGGGTTAAAAAGTGCCACAAATTTGGCAGCTTAAAACAGAGGTAAGCAGGGGCATGGTGATGCACCCCTTTAGTCCCAGCACTCAGGAGGCAGAGGAAGGCAGATCTCTGAGTTGGAGGTGAACCTGATCTATAGAGCTGGTTCCAGGACAGCCAGGGCTACAAGGAGAAACCCTGTCTCAAAAAACCTAAATAGGGGCTGGAGAGATGGCTCAGAGGTTAAGAGCACTGACTGTTCTTCCAGAGGTCCTCAGTTCAATTCCCAGCAACCACATGGTGGCTCACAACCATCTGTAATGAGATTTGGTGCCCTCTTCTGGCCTGCAGTCATACATGTTGTATACATAAAAAATAAATAAATCTTAAAAAAAAAAAAAACAACCTAAATAAATGAGAAATAAAACAATATTTACTCTCCTGTGGTTTAGGAGGCCAGAAGTCTGAAATCGAGGTGTGGGCCACCCATTTTTCTTCTGAAGACCCCAAAGAGGCATTGTGCCTTTTTCTTGACTTGTAGGTCAGCTATACATCATTATATGACATTTTCCCTGTCTTCTGTGTATCCAAATTCCCTTCCATTTATTATTTTTAGAAAGATTTATTTTTTACTTTATGTGTGTTTTATGTGCCTAATACTCAAAGAGGACAGAGGAGGGCATTGGATCCCCTGGAACTGGAGTTACAGACAGTTGTGAGCTGCTATGTGGGTGCTGGGAATTGAACCTGGGACCTCTGGAAGGGCAGCCAGCACTCTTAGCTACTGAAACAGCTCTCCAGCCCCTGTATTTATTATCATTACTAAAACTCTTTTTGGCAATGCTTCAGATCAAACCAAGGTCCTTGTGCTTCCTATAGACACCAAGTAGATCACCTCAGTACTCTCTACACATCAGTTAAAAAGGAGGTGAATTTTGGGGTTTGCTGGATCTCTTCATCCCTTGTCCCCGTGTGGCCACATTGAATAAATCTCTTTTTTTTCTGCTTTTCACTCTGAAAAATTAAAAAGAAAAAAATTTTCTTTGAAGTGTGTGTGTGTGTGTGTGTGTGTGTGTGTTACAGGACATCTTGTAGGAGTCACCTCTCTCCGTCTGCCACGTGGGGTCCGGGTACTTTCATCAGCTGATCTGTCTTGCCTGCCTCTAGCTTTCTTTCATTCACTATTTGCTCAGGTTAGGTGTGAGCTGCTCAGCTCACGTGATCCTCCAGCCTCACAGACATTGGCCTAACCCAATGTGATTGCATTGACAAGCACCCTCCTTCCTTTCTTTTTAGGGCTTCTTGGGGTAGGGGATTAGATTCCCTGGTCCTGAGTTACAGACAGCTGTGAGCTGCTGTGAGCTGCTGGGAATTGAGTCCAGGGCCTCTGCAAGAGCAACCAGTGCTCTTCACAGCTAAGCCACTAAGCCAGATCTCCAGCTGTCCCAAATACCCTGTTTCTAAGTAAGGTCAAATTCATGCATGAGTATTGGGTTAGGATGTGCACATCCTTTTTTTTTTTTTTTTTTTTTTTTGGTTTTCCAAGACAGGGTTTCTCTGTGTGACAGCTCTTACTATCCTGGAACTTGATTTGTGTATAGACCAGGCTGGCCTCGAACTCACAGAGAACTGGCCACCTCTGCCTCTCCCTCCTGAGTGCTAGGATTAAAGGAGTATGCCACCAATGCCCGGCTATTTTATTTATTGTACATGTATGTGTGTTTGCTTGCATGACTTCAAGTGTCTGTGGAGACCAGAAAAAGGAACTGGATCCTCAGGAGTTAGAGTTACAGGTGGTTGTGAATTGCCCCACCAGGGTTCTGGGAAGTGAACTCCATGTTTTTTTTAAAGCCTGTATTCATTAGTGGACATAGAAACACTTTAATGAGTTTATGGAGCACGGTGTGGCATTTTTGTTCTTGTATACAATGGTAGTCAGGTGACAGTGGTGCATGCCCTATGATCCCCACACTCATCAGGTAAAGGCAGGAGAATCAGGAGGTCAAGGATTAGCTGCAACTACTTGGTGAATTCAAGGCCAGCCTGGTCTACATGAGACACTATTTAAAAAAACAACAACAATAAAGCAAGCAAACAAACAAACCCAAACCGTGTAATGATAAGATTGGGGCAATCAGCATTACTCTCCTCCCAGGCATTATTTCTCTGTGTTCTGAACGTTCAAATCCCCTCTCTCTTGTTTTTGTGAAACAGGGTCTCATGTAGACCAGGCTAGCCTCAAACTCACTGAATCAGGATTATTGTAACTACAGAGTGCAGTTTTCTTGGAAGGGCCTCTGGACTGTCAAACCAAAACCCCCTGTCCAGCACAGACTGGAGACTGTGAGTAAACACTGGATGGGTTATTCTACAAGAAAGGCCTGGAAGTTCCCTTGGGCCTGCCCTTTTACAGGATGATAAACCTTCTCCCCTACCTTCAGGGTTTCAGTGGAAGCAAAAAGAGACGTCCATAAATGGCCTGGGGTTCCTGGTGAGAGTCTGTGCTCATGTAAACATCACACTGAGCAGCTCATAGCACTAACACCCATAAAGTCTGACGTGATCCTTCCCAGCATGCAGCGTTGCTCAATGGAGCCCATTCAGGTCCCTGAGAAAAACCGTGGAGAGGGACTGGGAGGAGTGGGTGGAGCCAGAAGGTTCTAGGTCAAGGGTGTTATCTGCCCCATAAAAGTGGGGTGTCATAGCCTAGGGCCCCACGCCTGTGGAAAGAGCGAAAACCTGAAACGGAATTCAGCCCAGTGTATGCCAGGGAGCTGCTGAGGCTAAATGAAGGCTTCCTGGGAGAGCCTGGGACCCGACACTAGAGTGAGGTCACCACGAGTGAGCTAAGAAACAGTGTGTGGCCGAGGGCTGCTTACCAAACCTGGCCAGCTGTGTTATTCCAGTTCTCTGGGTACAGACACATGGATGACCTGGTCTCCAAAAGCTGGAGTCCGCTTTCCAGTTTGATGCCTTGGGGGCATTCCCCTTGTTAAATGTGAGCCTCTCGGGATGAATGGCGAGTGGGGTTTCTCTTTCCTTTTTCCTTCATTCAGGCTTCTAGTTGAGAGCACACTCTGCCACCTGAGCTGCGGAAGCCACACACGTGAGGAAAGCAGGCTGAGTGGAAATTTCCCTTTAGCCATCCAAAGAGCCAGTTAAAAAGTCACAGGTTCCAGAAGATTCCAAAAGGCAGAGGGAGGGCCAGAGTGAGCTCACAGTCCCCCAGGAACAGTTTGGATGGCCCAGAGGTGGCACTGGGTGAGGGAAAGAAAAATGTCCTACACAGGAAATTCTCTGGCTCTTCGTAAGTGGGACTGTCACACTGGGCTCTGGCTACAGGAACTAATTCGGACTGTCAGTACCGAGAAGGGCGGGGGTGCGGTGCAGGTAGGAGTCGGGGAATCCAGGCAGGGAGACTGGGCGTCACGTTAGAGCTGCTTGTTTTTCTGGGACCAGGAGTTTAGAAATCAGGTACTGGCTTTGACCTGCCTTCAAGGTAGGGTTGACAGCAGGTATGCTGGGAAAGCCGGTACTTCCCGAAAACGTTTTCCCTGCCCTACTCACCGATGCCTAGCATTCCTTCGCCAGGGAACCAAGACTCGCCTTGCAGAGCCAACTTAAGATGGCGTGGGAAGAGAAACTGGAGAGGGGAAGAGGAAGCGTGTGTCTTTGTGAGTGCGTGTTGGCATGTCGTGTGGGATAAGTCTGGTTTTGCTCAGTGCCTATCCGGATCTATGAGGAAGTAAATCGGCTTTCCGTATCACAAAGGCAGTAGATCGTTTCCACCTGACTTTGGGTTTCAGATTCAGGTAGCAGAGGAAAGCGAGGGCTCTTTCCCCCTGGGCGATATTGCGAAACCAGAGCACCAGGGGATCCGATCCTTGTTTTAACTCTGGCCATTCCCTGCCGTTCTGAAATGCAGTGCTGCCCTCTGCTGGCCGTGCTGCGGCATAGCGGCTAGAAAGCACGCCCGGGGGACTCCGACCCCTCCTTATCCGGGAGGAAAGCCGCACAAAACCCAGGGCAAACACGGAAAGATCCTCAGGAAACACCTCTGGGTGTCTCTGGCTTTGAATTTAAACAGGGACGTCTAATTCTCGGGCTCGAGTTTAGCAAATTAGGTTCCAGGGCCTCGAATGTTCAAAGAACAACCGCTGCCAGCCCCACCCACCTCCTGGATTCCAGGCCCCGGGGCAGCCTCCCAAAGCCACACCCGGAGATTCTGTAGAGATTCTGAAGTTCCCTCACGGGTTGTTGTTCATGGCCTGGGGCTGTGGGCACGCACTCCCTGACTCTCCAAAGGAGATTTCCTCCTTTGACGCTTAAATCCCCTGCAGCTGCTAATTGAAGTAGTGCCAGTTTCTGAAGAAGGGGCCCGGCGGAGATTAGAGTTTGTTTAGATGCACTTGGGTGGTCAAATAACTCAAAAAAGGTGCTATGCTAGGCTATTAACAAAAGCCACCATACATACTGCCTTTTTATTTTTTAATGTTTTTGTTTTTTCGAGACAGGGTTTCTCTGTGTAGCTTTGTGCCTTTCCTGGGACTCACTTGGTAGCCCAGGCTGGCCTCGAACTCACAGAGATCCACCTGGCTCTGCCTCCCGAGTGGGATTAAAGGCGTGCGTCACCACCACCCGGCTCATACTGCCTTTTTAGACACGTGCATGTATGTGCACCAGGTGCGTGCAGGAGCAGGTGGATGCCACAAGAGGGCATCAGGTCCCTGGAACTGAAGTCACAGATGGTTGTGATCCATCGTGTGGGTGCTGGGAATCTAACCTGGGTCTCTGCAAGAGCAGCGGTAACCATGGAGCCATCTCTCTAACCCCCACCCATTTTCATGCTTGCCAAATTGGCTCTCCCCAGGTCGATTCTGAAATCAGGGTGTAAACAGGGCATGTTGGTGCACACCTGTGATCCTAGCATTCCAGAGGTTGAGGCAGGAGGATTCCAGAACTTTGAGGTCAACCTGGGCTCCCTAGTGATACATCATCTCACAGACATCTACCTGCTTCTGTCTCCCAAGTGCTGTGGTTAAAGGTGAGCACCCCTACACTGGCCCTATACTTTGTGTGTGTGTGTGCGCGCGCGCGCGCGCCACATGTATGTGTGTGAGGGATATGGGTACCACGGCACAGCTGTGGAAGTCAGAAGACGGCTTACTGGAGTGGGTCCTCTCCTTCCCTTATGTGGGCTCCGGGGATCACGTTCAGGTTGTCACATTTGGAGCAAGCACCGTCCGTCACCCTCTGAGCCATGTGCCTGACTCTTGTTAGAGATGTATTCTCTTCGTCAGACTTAGCCATCAGGGAAATGATTTTGTGTTCCTCCCTCACCCCGTCAGGAACGGCTTTCATAAAGAAAACCACGGACATAAAGTACCAGGCAGGCTGTGGGGCAGAGGGAAACTCAAATTTACCCCGGTGGGAAGGGAGCCAGCACAGCTGTTAGGAAAATCAGTATGCAGGCTTCTCAAAAAGTTAAAAATAGGGCTTCCATGGCTGGAGAGATGGCTCAGCGGTTGAGAGCACTGGCTGTTCTTCCAGAGGACCCGGGGTTCAATTCTCAGCACCCACATGGCGGCTCACACCTGTCTGTAACTCCAGTTCCAGGGGATCCAACACCCCATACAGACATGCATGCAGGCAAAACACCAATGCGCATAAAACAAACAAATAAATACTTAAAGAAAATAGGACTTTCATATGACCCAGCTATACCACTTCTGGGCGTACACTCAAAGAACTCTGTATCTATCACACAGATACCTGCACATCACATTTATTTGCTGCATGAACCACAATAGCGAGGGAATGGAACAAGTCCATCAGTGATAAATGCATGACAAAAAGGTGACATACACAGTGGAATTTACTTGGCTGTAAAGAAAAATGCAAAATACAGGGGGAAAATGGATGGATTTGCAATATGGTATGTTAATGGAGATAGCTCAACTCAAAAAGACAAAAAAAAAAAAAAAAAAAAAAAAAAGGAGGCCAATGAGAGGGCTGGGTGGGTAAGGGAGCTAGCTCACCGCCAAGTCGGACAGGCTGGGTTTGATCCCGCACGGTGGGAAGTGAGAGCCGAACTCCTAAGTTGTAGTGTGTGTGTTGTAGTACCTGTGAGTGTGCCCGTGAGCACACCCAGACTTGCATGAATAAATAAATGCAATGAGGAACATAAAATACAGATATACGAGTGGGCGTCGAAGCTTTGAACTAGTGAAAAGACCAGGAAAGGAAGGAAGGGCGCTGAGGAGGGAGGCGATGGGACACCGGTGACGTGAAAATGCAGAGGAGGCCATGGGGGCCACACAGGGGTACTGGGGGGTCGGGGGGAAGGTTGGGGACAAGGTGGGGGAGGTCAATCAACACAGACTTGGAAGATTAGAAGATTCCAACCGTGCCACACGCCTTTAGTCCCAGCACTCCGGAGGCAGAGCCAGGCAGATCGCTGTAAGTTTGAGGCCAGCCTGGGCTACGTGATTAATTCTGCATTAGCCAAGGCTACATAGTGAGAACTCGTCTCAAAAAAACGGAAAAAAAAACAAAAAACAAAAAACAAAAAACAAAGCCTACTTTAATTTTTTTAAATTAAAATAAGATTTTTTTAAAATCAACTTTTGTTTTGATTTACCAACTTTTCCGTATTCAACAAAAACCTCTTCTAGGAAGGAGCCACTGTCAGGGTGAGAACAGGACCTGTAAAATCAGGTTTAGCAAGTATTCTCGATCAATATGCTGATGAATAAATGAATGTGTGAATAAAAGAACAAACCAAGGAAAATACCAGCTTGACTGAGGCTGGTTCAGAGCCTCTCCTGGGAGGCTTGGACGCTCACGGTCTCTTCGGTCTCTACCTGCATGTTGTCTCGTTGGGCTGGGGGGTCACAGTCCGGCATGGGCACAGAGGAAACAAGAGGAGGGGAGACAGTGGGGGGCCGTGCCGCTTGCTTCCTGCTTCTTCCCTAGCTGCCCTGAGGTCACTTTGCCCTGTAGAGACAAAGAGGATGAAACTGAAAGAGCCAGATTGAAAAAGTAAAACCCCTCACTAAACCCTGGAGGCCTGACCCAGTGACCCCCTGAGACCTTAGGCAAACAAGTAGAGTCCTATGGTTCCTGGTGCCTCACCCCAAAAGGCCAAAGGGCCAGCAAGGGCTGTAAAATGTACTACCACAAGATAGTGAGCCGCCCTCTTGAACCCTGTTCAAACAGGATCCCTGCAAAGGCTGCCGGGAGTTGGCCAGCTGACTCCTCCCTGGCTCTCCCTCTCGCTGAGATTTATTTATTTTACATTATATAGCTGACTGTTTCGTCTACGTGTATGTATGTGTACCGCACACATGCCCGGTGGAAGGGGTCAGATCCCCTGGAGCTGGAGTTATGGATGGTTGTGAGCCACCATGTGGGTGCTGGGAATGGAACCCGGGTCCTCTGCAAGAGCTGGGAATGGAACCCGGGTCCTCTGCAAGAGCAACAAGTGCTTTGAACTGCTGAGCCGTCTCTCCAGCCCCAACTAACTTGTCTTAACTGTTATGAGACGACCTCATTACCTCTCAGGAAAGATCTCTCTGTGATCACAGTGTCTACTCTTTCTTTTTTAAAGATTTATTTATTTACTATGTATACAGTGTTCTGTCTGCATGTATCCCTGAAGGCCAGAAGAGGGCACCAGATCTCATTACGGATGGTTGTGAGCCACCATGTGGATGCTGGGAATTGAACTCAGGACCTCAGAAAGAGCAGCCTCTGAATCGTCTCTCCAGCCCCACGGTCTGTTCTTTATTAAAACTTTTACACAGTCTGGTCTGGTACTGCCCCCCCCCCCCAGACCCATCATTCTCAGTGGGACACATTCCACAGAGAAGGGACTGGGCAAGGTTTTCTGATGGCACTTACTGAAGGACTTGGATGTTTCTTTTGCTTCTCTAGACAGTTAACTGCTTCTGGTGGGTCAATAGGCAGAGCCTGGCATCTGACCTGAGCCGTGGAGGAGAGAAGCCCAGTACCATGCAGGGCTCTTAAATTATTCATTATTGTTAGTGTGCGTGGTGTGTGTGTGTGTGGTATGTGTGTGTGTGGTGTGTGTGGTGTGTGTGTATGTGTGTGTGTGTTATGTGTGTGTGTGTGTGTGTGTGTATGTGTGTGTGTGTGTGGTGTGGTATGGTGTGTGTGTGTGTGGTGTGTGTGGTGTGGTGTGTGTGTGTGGTGTGGTATGTGTGTGTATGTGTGTGTGTGTGGTATGTGTGTGTGGTGTGTGTGGTGTGGTATGTGTGTGTGGTGTGTGTGTGTGTGTGTGTGTGTGTGTGTGGTGTGGTATGGTGTATGTGTGTGTGTGGTGTGGTATGTGTGGTGTGGTATGTGTGTGTATGTGTGTGTGTGGTATGTGTGTGTGTGGTATGTGTGTGTGTGGTGTGTGTGTGTGTGTGGTATGTGTGTGTGTGGTGTGTGTGTGTGGTGTGTGTGGTGTGGTATGTGTGTGTATGTGTGTGTGTGTGTGTGTGGTGTGGTATGTGTGTGTGGTATGTGTGTGTGGTGTGTGTGTGTGGTGTGTGTGTATGTGTGTGGTATGTGTGTGTGTGTGTGTGTGTGTGTGTGTGTGTGTGTATGCCACAGCATGACGAGGAGCCAAAGGACAGTTTGTGGAGCTAGTCCCTCCTCCTGCCTTTCCTTTTTGTGGTTTTGGGGACTGAACTCAGTTTTCAGGCTTATGAGGCAAACACTGAACTCACTGAACCATTTTACTGGTCCCAGTGCGCGGACTCTTGACACCCACAAAGGACTTGAGGAGTCCACAAACCCCCACATTCACATCTGTGTCTAAGTTAGGGTTTCAAAGGCAGCGAAGAGACACCGTGACCACACTAACTCTTAGAAAGGGGAACATTTAACTGGAGCTGGCTTACAGTTCAGAGGTTGAGTCCATTATCATCCCAGCGGGACATGGTGCAGGAGAAGGAGCTGAGAGTCCTGTATCTTGATCCGCAGGCAACAGGAAGTGAACTAGTGCCACAGTGAGTGGAGCTTGAACAAAGGAGGTGTCAAAGCCCACCCCCACAGTGACACACTTCCTCCAACAAGGTCACACCTACTCCATCCAATCAATCAATCAATCAATCAATTAACCAACCAACCAATTGGCCAACCAACCAACCAATCACCTAACCAACCAATCAACCAACTATTCAATTAATCAATTTAATCAGCCATTAAAACAAACAAACACAAAAGAAATCTGGAAGCAGCTTTGCTTACAGATTTCCAGTTATACAGACAGCCCAAAGTTTTGGGCGGAAGCAAAGGCACGGTCCCTCCGCTCAGCTCTAGCAGGGGCACCAGCGTTTGGCTGTCAGGGGTGTGGGGCTTGTTCTAGAAGTCCACAGCTGTGCAGCTTGTCTCCTGACCCTGAATCTGGGTGGGGTGACTCCAACTCAGGAGATCTGCTGCACGGTTCCTCTCACTGAACTCAGACGGGAAGGATCATGTTCATATCTGCGCGCCCGCACACACACACACACACACACACACACACACACACACACACACACACACACACAGTCATCTCAAGAAGGCCCAACACTGTGAGCTGCTCTTTGCTGTTCTTGTTTTGAGACAAGGTCTTTTTATATATCTCTGACTGGTTTCCCGCCCCCCCCCAGGATTTCTCTGTGTAGTTTTGGTGCCTGTCCTGGATCTCACTCTGTAGCCCAGGCTGGCCTTGAACTCACAGAGATCTGCCTGCCTCTGCCTCCTGAGTGCTGAGATTAAAGGCATGAGCCACCACTGCCGGCCTCTGGCTGGTCTTGAACTTACAGAGATCCACCTGCCTCTTCCTCCCAAGTGCATGAGTGTTGTGCCTGCATGTATGTATGTGCACCACTTGTGTGCTTGCCGCCTGAGAAGGACAGAAGAGGACATCGGAGCCCCTGCAACTGGAGTTACAGAGCTGGCCAGCAGGTGCTGGGAATTGAACCTGAGTCCTCAGCAAGAGCAACAAGTGCCCTTAACCACTGTGGTGGTTTGAAGAAAAATGCCCCGCCCCTCCCCCAGGCTCATAGGAAATGGCACTATCAGGAGTCGTGGCTTTGCTGGAGTAGGTGTGGCCTTGCTGGAGGAAGTGCATCACTAAGGGGTGGGCTTTGAAGACTCAAATGCTCCAGCCAGGTCTTGCATGACATTCCCTTCCTGCTGCATGCAGATGCAGATGCAGATGTAGAACTCTCAGCTTCCTCTCCAGCACCATGTCTGCCTGCATGGTTCCGTGCTTCCTGCCATGATGATAATGGACTGAACCTCTGAACTGTAAGCCAGCCCCCATTAAATGTTTTCCTTTGCCAGGCAGTGGTGGCACACGCCTGTGTCCCAAGGAGCTCGAAAATCTTCCTCTGAAAACACACACACACACACACACACACACACACACACACACACACACACACACACACACACAAAGTCACACCCCCAACTCACATACACAGTCTCACACACACACCACACTCACACATACACACCACTTACACATGCACACAGTCATCATACCTCCCCACCCCCCACCCCCCCACTCTCTCTCTCTGGCTTCAGCCTGGCACTTTGTTTTTTCCCCCCAGTCTCCCCAGTCTAGTATTTTTCCATTTCTTACTTTCTGGCTTTGCTACAGAAAATGGTGGCTAAGGAGGAAGCCATGCATTTGCAAGTCAATGGGCAAAGGGTTTGTTTTTTGTTGCTCATTTTTTTTTAATGCTGAGGTGAAAAGACAACTTGATAACTTAATGGGATTCAGTTTTCCCCTCCCACTCTGTGGGTCCTAGGATTCAAACTCAGGTTAGCAGGCGTGGTAGCAAGTCCCTTTCTTTGCTGAGCAACGTTCTAGAAGAGAAGAAAAGAGCAGTTAAAAAATCTCACATGGTACTGCCCACCTCCAATCCCAGCACTCTGGAGGCAGAAGCAGGTGGATCTCCGTGAGGGCCAGGCCAGGCCAGCCTGGGCTACAGAGCGAGATCCAGGCCAGCCAGGGCTACACAGTGAGACCCTGTCTCAAGAATAAACCAACAACAACCACAGCAACCTCTCTTGGAGGGACAGCTTTACAGATTTCACTTCTCGGAACTTTCCGAGGGGCAGCCAGTGGCTTTCTGGCTTCTATGGCAGATGTGGACCGGCCTTGAAGGTGGGGAGAGAGGAAAGCAGAGGGGGCGTTGACTTCCGCTGGGGGAGCTGGGCTGGCAGGGAAAATCATTAAATAACCGTGGCTGACCTAGCCGAGGCTCACGTGTGCCTCTGCTGTTACCCGTGTGGTGTGTTGTATGTATGTGTGAATCAGGAAACCAGAGCATGAAGGCATAAGCAATCTATCCAAGATCATTCACGCGTGGCTGGAAAGTGTCACAGCCAGTTATAAACCTCAACGGTCTGGTTCCAGCATCTGGGGCGGTAATGGCAGGTTGAGAGTGCGCATGTGACCTGCCCCCCCCCCTGCCCCCACACAAGCATCCAGCGGGGAAAGGGCTGTGGAGGAAGACAGGGGGAGCTGCCCTCAGCTGACTGCCTTCTGCTTCTAGGATTGTTCTTCCAGAAGACCCGGGTTCAGTGTCCAGCACCCACACAGCGGCTCGCCCCTGTCTGTAACTCCGGTCCCAGGGAATCCAATGCTCTTTCCTAGCCCGCGTGGGCACCGCGTGTCTAAGGTGCGTGGGCACACATGCAGACAAAATACCCATCTGCATAAAATAAAAATAAAGGGAAACTGGGCTGGAGAGATGGCTCAGAGGTTAAGAGCACTGGCTGTTCTTCTAGAGGTCCTGAGTTCAATTCCCAGCAACCACATGGTGGCTCACAACCATCAATAATGAGATCTGGTGCCCTCTTCTGGCATACAGGCATATTGTATACATAATAAACAAATCTTTAAAAAAAAATAAAAAATAAAGGGAAACTAATGTAAGTGTGTAAACATTTAAAAGGGAGGGGGCTGAGGATGAAGCTCGGCTGGTAGAGTGCTTGCCCAGCATCGGAGAAGCCCTGGAGTTGACCGCCAGCGTGGTGACGTAAATAGGGCTTGGTGGTACACACTTGCCATCTCAGCGTTCTGGAGACAGGGGCAGAAGGATCAGGGGGTTAAGGCCATCCTTGGCTACATCATGAGTTCAAGGCCAGACCGGGATATGAGAAACCACCTCAAAAACACCTTAAGGGGGCTGGTTAGGAGCAGGTACTGCTCTTAAGAGGACCCACGTTTTATTCTTGATACACTCACTGGGTGATTCCAGTTCCATGGATCTGATGCCCTCTTCTGCCCTCTGTGGGTACTTGTACTCATGCCAACATACCCACATGCAGATACACAGACATACTCATGCCCATGTAATTAAAAAAAATAAAAAAAAATTAAATATATATACACAATAACAACTTAAAAATCAATCCAGGGGCTGGAGAGGTGCCTTAGCTATTTAGATCACTCGATGCTCTTCCAGAGGACTTCAGCTTTGTTCCCAGCATCCATGTTGGGCAGCTCACAGCCACCTGTAACTTTAGCCCCAGAGGGACCTGATGCCTCCGCCTCCACAAACATCTGCATTCATAACCACACACTTATACCAGATACATACAAGCATACATAATTAAAAATAATAAAAAAATATAGATGGGCTGGAGAGATGGCTCAGAGGTTAGGAGCACTGGCTGCTCTTCCAGAGGTCCTGAGTTCAACTCCCAGCGTCCACATGGTGGCTCACAACCATCTGTAGTGAGATTTGGTGCCCCCTCCTGGCATCCAGGCAAATATGCAGGGAGAACACCATATACATAGTGAATCAATACATCTTTTAAAAAATGAAAATTTTATATAATGTATGTATGTGTGTATGTATGTGTGTGTGTGTGTGTGCATGTATGCAATGAAGGTGCATCATCAGGCAGAGGTGCCTGCTGTCAATCCCGACAACTTGAGTTCTATCCTCAGGACAGAACAGACTCTCAAAAGGTGTCCGCTGACCTCCACACCTGTGTGTGGCAACTCCACCCTCCACTAAATAAAAATGTAACAACACTACTGTGATTTCATGAAGTGATGTGACTTCATTGCAAACAAACCCCAAGAAGGATCCACTGTGAGAGACAGAGCCAGTCTGTAAGTTGAGAAAACCTACCACAGTGGCAGAAACCCCAGCAGGTAACAAACAAACCCATCTTGGTAAGAGTCCTCTCCGGCATTCTCGTTTTCCTCACTGTGGGCTGATGAAGCTGTCCTTGGTGGCAATTGTTAAAAGGTATGAATTTAGGGACCACTGTGGTATCTTTGTGTGTGTGTGTGTGTGTGTGTGTCTTTTGCTCCATCCCTTGGCATTGTTATAAACAGACTTTTGGAATAAAGTTTGGGGCCGGTGGATATGGATCCAGGCCCACCCGAGTCTATCCTGCGTTTCTCTCTGTTTCTCTCCCCTCTATTTCTAAGTCTCTTATCCCCCATTCTTCAGGAGTCCCTGTGGTAAATAAATGTGGGGGCTGGCCCCCCCAGGATTGAACATAGGACCTTGTACGTGCCAGGCAACTGCTCCTGTGATCTTCAGCAACCGTCTGCAGGACACACAGGGGAGGACCTTGCTCACCTCTACTCTCTTCATAAAGAAGTGACAGCGTCAGGGCCGTGGTGGTCACGCCTTTAACCCCAGCACTCGGGGAGGTAGAGGCAAGGGGATCTCTGAGTTCAGGGTCAGCCTGGTTTTCAGAGTGAGTTCCAGGACAGCTAGTATACACAGAAAACCCTGTCTCAAACAACAAAACAAAACAAAGCAAAACAACCAAAATACAGAACAAAAGATACAAACACGTCTCTTCAGCTGTACTTAGGGGCTCACACGTTTAACACGTTTAATCCCTGCAGGGGGGTGGGGGCAGAAGTAGGTAGATCTCTGTGAGTTCTAGACCAGCTTGGTCTATATACCGAGTTCCAGGCCAGCCAATGCCACATAGGGGGTCCCTGTCTCAAAACAAAACATTTCCCCAATAAAACAAAACAAAATAAAAATACTGGATTTTTCCAAGCCTCCCCTTCCCCCTTCCCCCTTCCCCATGAATAGTCTTTCCTGCCAAACTCTAGGGCCCTGGCCTCCCAATTTGGGTAGCTGTTGCCTGCTTGCCGACCTTGACCAGATGTCCTCCCTATGCTAATTCCCGGCCGGTTTCCACCCTCCTGAATGCTTAGGGGAAGTTCCTTGTCTGTGTATCCTGCATATTGTGCGTTAACAGCTTAGATGCAAGATTGTAAAACATCGGTAGCAACTTCTGCCCTCCTTTGTTCTCCCATTGTGCTGTAAGCCTGTATTTAAGGTTTCCTCCCTCTTTCAATAAACGGCATTTGGCATTTGACATTCTGCTGAGGCAAATGACCCGCTGTCTTTGGTCTCTGTTTTTCCATCCACAGCCCCTCAATCGGACATGGTGAACGGGTGGTGGTCGCATGGCGTTATCACTACATCAAACTTCACACCTTTCGCACAGTGAGCTGGCCGGCCACTGGGTACCTGAGTGTACAGAGGAAAAAGGGGCAATTACAAGTGTTGTAACTGCTGATCAGGCTCAGAACGTCACTGGCCGCTAGCCAGTGGGCGACATGGGAGGGGCCAGAATAGCAGGGAGGCCATGAGAGTGTGGGTTGGAATGGCCTCCACCCACAACTACCTTATTTATTTATTTATTTGAGTTTTTGAGACAGGGTTTCTCTAAGTGTCGGGCCTGCCGACAGTCAGCTGGGTAGCTGGGTAGAGGCGTGCGATTGAAGAGACAATGAAAACAGAAAAGAGTCAAGAGGTCTGCCGGTCAATGCCGGACAGCCCCGAGTTTATGTCACGGCCAGCTTATGTACAGTTTTTCAGGACGGAGGTAGAACAATGCACAGCACAGGCATTCAACCACTGTCTGTCCTGCTTTGCGTCAAGGAGCAGGCAGCTTCATTTTCTATCTCAATGTACCTCTGGCTGGCATCAGGAACCTGCGTCTAGCTAGGAACCTGTGTTCCTTCTTGTGGGCTAATCAGGACTTTCTCACAGCCTTGGAGCAAACAAGCCTGAACTCTATTGACTCAGAATAGACTTCAGATTCAAACTGGGAAACTGAGTCAGTTGTGGGCTCCCACATCTAAGGAGCCCTGGCTGCCCTGGAACTTTCTATGTAGACCAGGCTGGCCTTGAACTCACAGAGATCCCCCTGATTCTGCCCCCAGAGTGTTGGCTTTATAAGGACTCCCAAGTTGGCTTTGAACTTGGGGTTCTCCTGCCTTACTCTGAGTGCTGAGATCACTGATGTCTACCACCATGCCTAGCTGAACGCCATCCTTTATTTAACAAGATTTTCCTGTGGAAAGAAGAAATGGAAGACTAGGTGAGGGGGCAGAGATCCCTTACCCTGCCTCTAGTTTGCCTTTGTTTCTGACTAAGGGTCAAGAAACCTCAATGCCTTAGTCAGCGTTCTACTGCTGTGAAGAGACACCATGACCACGGCAACTCATGAAAGAGGGCATTTAATTGGGGCTGGCTTACAGTTTCAGAAGTTTAGTCCATTATCAGCATGGCGTGGAGCATAGCGGCATGAAGGCAGACATGGAGCTGGAGAGTACTAGAGTTCTACATCTGGATCCGCAGGCAGCAGGCAGAGAGAGAGAGAGAGAGAGAGAGAGAGAGAGAGAGAGAGAGAGAGAGAGAGAGAGATTGAGTATTGAGCCTGGCTTGAGAATGTGAAATCTCAAAGCTCACCTTTAGTGACACATTTCCTCCACAAGGCCACACCTCCTAATCCCTGTCAAGTGGAGCCCCTTCCTGGTGGCCGAACATTCAAGCACATGAGCCCATGGGGACCGTTCCTATTCAGGCCACCACCACATTCCAGCTCCCCGGCCCCCATGAGCTTGCAACACTATCAAAATGCAGAAATGCATTCTGTCCAACTTCAAAAGTCCCCATAGTCTCTCACAGTCTCAACATTGTTTCAAAGTTCAAAGTCTCCGCAGAGACTCATGGCAATCTCTTAACTGTAACCCCCTGTAAAATCAAAATAAAAAAGCAGATCACATACTTCCAACATACAATGTACATTGCCATTCCAAAATGGAAGAAAGGGAGCATAGTGAGGAAATACTGGACCCAAGTGAGACCCAAAACCAGCTGAGCGACTCCAAAGTCTGCCTCTGCATGTCTGACGTCAAAGCGCTCTTCAGATCTCCGACTCCTTCCAGCTTTGTTGACCTCCACACACTTCTCTCTCTTGGCTGGTTCCACTGCCTGTTAGCAGCTCTCCTCGGCAGCTACCCCACGACTCTGGCATCTCCACCATCTTGGGGTCTCCAAGGCAATCCAGGCGTCATTTTCACAGCTTCACACAATGGCCTCTCTGGGCCTCCATGCAGGGACACCCCTGACACATGCCTGGCCTCGGTAGCTTTCCTTAGTCGTGGAGAAAGATCCATAACCCCTTTCTTCTGTCCTTGACCCTAAAGCTAGAACCACGTGGCTGAAGCTGCCACATAATGCGAGAAATCCACGGAGTCTGCTTAAAGGGCAAAGGGAATTATTAAGAAAGGAAAACTCACAAGACAGAACAGAGGAATTGTCACAGGGTCCTGGAAAAGGTGAGGCACAGTCCCATGCTGTTCTTCTGCCTAAGACTGTCCCAGCACCCAAGTCCTACAAAAGAACGAAGAGAGGCAGCCTACATGTATCTCAGCTCTTTTTGTTTGTTTGTTTGTTTTGTTTTGAGACAGGGTTTCTCCGTGTAGTTTTGGTGCCTGTCCTGGAACTCACTCTGTAGCCCAGGCTGGCCTTGAACTCACAGAGATTCACCTGCCTCTGCCTCCCGAGTGCTGGGATTAAAGGCGTGCACCACCATAGCAGCCCTACATTTTTCTTTTCACTTGTAGGAAGCTTAGCTGGGTGGGGTCTTGCCCTGAGCTCACCACTTCCTTTATTCTGCTTTCCTTTAATTTGCTCACCTCCTTGAGCACTAGACTTGGCTCCATTGCACTTCCTGATTTCCCATTACACTTCCTGGTTTCCCTTTCCTCCTCAAACTGCACATTGCATGTTTTTCCTTGCTTAGCTTTCTCCCTTTCATTATAGATCTGCATAAGAGCCACCACTGATAACCACATGACAAAGTTAATGCTAGGCTGTCCTGAAATCTGCTCTGCCAATGCCATTAATCCACTACTCTTCAATTTAGCCACCTTTTTTTTTTTTTTTTGGTCAAAATATCATAAGAATGGTCTCTAGGCCACATACTACTATTTTTCCTCTCTGAAGCTTCTTGAGCTGGGCCCACAGTTCAAATCACCCTCGGCATCACTGTCTTCTAGACTTCTACTAAGATGGCCCATTAAGCCACTTAAAGTGTCCAATCACCTTTCTAGTCCAACCAACTGCTTTACAGGATTTCCCCTCCCAGTCCGTTTGACCGAGGCCTACCCATCCCCCGAGGGCCTTGTCATCAACCTTAATTAGTTTGATGTGGTGCTCAGTGCAAAGAAAGGGCCGCAAAGAGGGTGCCGAGGGAAATTCGGAGAAATAGAGCTTAAGCTTTAAGCTGTTTGTGCAGAGAGTAGATACAAAGGATAGCTAAGAGGAAGTTAGCTTGGGTTGTTTGTATAGAGATCGAATGGTGAGGAAGGAAGTTAGCTCAAGTTATTTATGCTAAGACAAGATACTAAAAACAGGAGATGATGTCAGGACATAAACAACTTGTAAATAGGGTGCCCTTTAAAATGATTGGTTGGTTCCTTCACCCTCTCCTAAGGTTCTGAGGTTTTCTGGTATAAAAGAGATTTACTGCCTATCAATAAACGAGTTCTTGCTTGACTTGACTCCCTACTGGTTCTGATTGTCTCCGGGTAAGAGGGAGGCTGGGATATGGGCGAGCGTCGGGCACTGACCTTTCCTCGGTTCCAGGCCACCTCTTCACAGGTGACCTAAGTTCCCGGTGGGGCAGGTCCCCACATGCACAGGCTCGTCACAGCTGGATGCAAGCAGACAGAGATGATGGGCTGGCCGCTTGTGGAAGGCTTCAGCAGCTTCAAGGAGTCCACATGCTAAGCCAGTGTGGGTGAGGGAGGTTGTCAGCGCCTGGTAAAACAGTCTGAATGTCCACCACACCTCCAGCAGCAATGCCTTCCTCAGCCATGGTGGTGGATTAGGGGTGAAGGCAAATTTTGAATGCAATCTCCTCACAACTTGGTGGCATGGGTGGGGAGCGGGATGTATGCCGGATGTGGTGGTTTGAATTGGAATGGCCCCCATAGGGTCATAAATTTGAATGCTTGGTCTTTAGGGAGTGGCAGGGATTAAGTGGCCTTGTTGGAGTAGGTGAGACCTTACTAGAGGAAGAACATCACTGGGCTTGGACTTAGGAGTTTCAAATTCTCAAGCCAGGTACAGTCTCTGTCTCTCTCTCTGTCTCTCTCTGTCTCTCTCTGTCTCTCTCTTTCTCTCTCTCTCTCTCTCTCTCTCTCTCTCTCTCTCTCTCTCTCTCTCTCTCTCTCTCCTGTCTGTAGATCTGGATGTAGAACTCTCAGCTCCTTCTCCAGCACCATGTCTGCCTGCACGCTGCCATGCTTCCTGCCATGATAATAATGGACTAAACCTCTGTACTGTAAACCAGCCCCAATTAAATATTTTCTTTTATAAGAGTTGCCATGGTCATGGTGTCTCTTCACAGCAATAGAACACTGACTAAAAATCTGGTACCAGGAGTGGGGTATTCCTGTGATAAGCCTAACCATGCTTTTTGTTTGAAGGAATAATAAATACTTTGGGACTTTGGACTAGAAAAGTGATTGGACACTTTAAGTGGCTTAATGGGCCATCTTAGTAGAACTCTAGAAGACAGTGATGCTGAGGGTGATTTGAACTGTGGTTAAAGACTATGGCAAAGCATCTCAGGCCAAGGAGATCACTGAAGAGCACTTCAGATGTAAGAAATGAACAGATAAAATTTGGCTCATTTTCTCAAAAACCAAGCAAACAAACAAAACAGAAGAAAGAAAGAAAAGAAACCTCAACACAACTGATGAAGGAAAAATTGCCTATAAAAATAGTGTGAGTTTTCCTAAAGTTACTGCAGGCAGCATATAAACGATGCTTATTTAAGATTACATTTACAGCCAGACGGTGGTTATGCACGCCTTTAATCCCAGCACTGGGGAGGCAGAGCCAGGTGGATCTCTGTGAGTTCGAGGCCAGCCTGGACTACAGAGCAAGATCCAGGACAGGCACCAAAACTACAGAAAAACCCTGTCTCCAAAAAAAAAAAAAAAAAGATTACATTTACTATTTGTATGTGTCCATGAAATAGCGTGCGTATAAAGCAAGAGAACAACTTGCAGGTGTCGGCTCCCTCTGCTCTCCATGTGGGTTCTGGGCATCTAATTCAGGCCCTCAGGCAGCAGGAGACCTCACTGGCTCGGCCATATATGCATTAGTTCCTATGCATTAGTCACATTTGCTCAGAGAGAGTCTGTGGTGTCCCAGCTCAGGGGACCCTGCTGACCCTGCTTCTGGAAGCCCTGTTCATGCTTTGGTGACCTTCCTGATGCCTGTCTGCCAAGGGAAGCGTAGGTAGCTGAGAGTTCCTTCACCTACCTTCAAAAGCAAGGAGCATTTAAATGGTGTGCAGAGTCCAGGGCCCATAGGAGCGCCAAGGGCTGCGGTTACCTAGTCCTGGGTGGGGCTAGCACCTGGGACCCTTCCTTCAGGTCCTCATAACAGACTGCAAAATGTGCTTAGGTGATTTCGTTAAAGTCCTCCCCCCCCTTTTTTTTTTTGGTTTGGCTTTTCGAGACAGGGTTTCTCTGTGTAGCCCTGGCTGTCCTGGAACTCACTCTGTAGACCAGGCTGCCTTTGAACTCAGAGATCCACCTGCCTCTGCCTCCTGAGTGCTGGGACTAACGACTAATGTCCTTTTCCCTCCTCAACTAGATAGTGAACTTTTATTTTTATTTTTACTTATTTTTTTTTAATTCCTGGTCATTGTGTTTCCAACCTAGTATGGGACCCAAGATCTGGCAATGCCCACTGAATGTTTCTTAGTGGTGCTTACCCTGTGCCTCTCTTCTGTTTTGCTTTGGGTTTTTTGTTTGTTTGTTTGTTTGAGACAGGGTTTCTCTGTGTAGCTTTGCGCCTTTCCTGGAACTCACTTGGTAGCCCAGGCTGGCCTCGAACTCACAGAGATCCGCCTGCCTCTGCCTCCTGAGTCCTGGGGTCAAAGGCGTGTGCCACCACCGCCCGGCCTTTTCTGTGTGTTGCTGTTGAATGCCTGGTTGTTGGCATTTTGTTTTTAATGCGTACTGTTCTTGGTAGTGGTGAATGGGGACGCTGGGGGTCATGACAAGTCCAAACACTTGTTCCTAGGTTAGTTAAGGTTGTGAGCTCACCAGGAGTGGTGGCACACACCTGTAATTCCAGCATTTGGGAAGCGGAGGCAGGAGGATTAAGAGTTTAAAGCCAGATGGAGCTATATGGAGAGATGTTTCAAAAGTAAAAAAAAAAAAAAAAAAGACATAAAAGAAGTGATATTCTCTTTTAGCCTAAGCTTCAAAATTCACTGGAATTGAATTTTTTTTTTTTTTTTTTAGTACCAGGGACAAAGGATCCTGTCATCTGAGCAGGCTTGAATTTCCTTGAAGGGCAGGTCTGACTTTGACCTTGTAGATGGAACACAGGGCGGGGCAGGAACATTTTGCCAACTGCCATTCCATATTTGTCCACCAAGAGGCAGTATTTCTCCACAAGGAAGAACCAGGCGAGGCTCCACGCTGGAGATGCAACCAGGTTCAAGGGATGACACTTGCTGGCGTTTATCAAACGCCAAGAATGTGCCGACCTTTTGAAAACCGCAGGCCATGATCCTAGAGAAAGGGGTGACGAAACATCTCTTTGGTTGTTGTCTGCGTCTGTGAGACACCATCTGGGTATGACAGCGACATTCCAACGGTGAAATAAAGCTCATAGGAGAGATTCAGTGATGTTTCCAGTGTCTCATGACTTGTGAGTGAGTGGCTAAGATAAATTCAGACTTGGATCTGCCAGGATCCGGAACCCTGTGCTCTCCCTGATCTCAGTGTCACGACTGAGCTCACGCTGGCAGCATCTGCTGGCGCTGTCTGGACCCACGCTGCAAGCTCCTCTCTCTCATCTGGCCCAATTTACCATCTTTCGATAATCTAAATTAAACCCGGGGGCCACTGGCTGGCATCTAAAATTGTAAAATGGGTTATTGAACTGCCAGCCTGGAGCCCAGAGACCTCTGTTCTGTATGCACAAGGACGGAGGAGGGACAACAGATGTGCCCTCCGGAACCACCCTCTCTGGTTTTCATTATGTCATCTCCTCCCACAGCTGGCACAATTGCCAGTGAGCTGTCGGGGAGTCTGCTCCGATGGCTGATGGCTTTCACCCGAGCCCTTCCTTCGCCGGCCCCTGCAGTTTCCAGGGGAAAGTCTCACTCCCCAGGCGCCTCCCCAGGCGCCTCCTGATGGAATGTGCTTTGCTGCTTCTCTGCTTCATCACTGGCTCGCAAAGCACCTGGACCACAGCCCTTCCAGCCCTTCCTGGAGCTGCAGACCACCCTAGAGTGAGGGCGAGGCGACCTCCCACCCAGCTGTTGTGAGGAGGAGGAGGAGCAGAGAGCCACCGACATGCGCACAGTGAGGACAAGCGGTGTTCCTTGCCTTCCCTTCCCCCATGCTTGGAACTGTACAGGACAGTACAACCTACAAAGGCCGGGCCACGTGATCATGTGTTCCACACAGTGCTATCCCTGGGCAAACACTTCCAGGGACAGCAATCATGTCCCGTCAGGGACATTATTTCAGTCAAGCTGATTCAGAAGCAGGCACTTCCTAGATTCTCTCTCTCTCTCTCTCTCTTCTCTCTCTCTCTCTCTCTCTCTCTCTCTCTCTCTCTCTCTCTCTCTCTCTCTCTCTCTCTCTCTCTCTCTCTCTTTCCCCTCTTATATTCCTGACAAGTCCAAAAGTGACTAACCACCCTGTAACTCCTAGAGCTGAGGACAAAGTTACAATCCTCTGGTTGTCCCATAGGTTGAACCTTGGGCCCGCAGTAGCATCTTTAGGAATATTAGTTGGTCAATAATGATTGACAGGGACCGAAAAGCTGTAAGCACGGGCAGGTCATTCCAGGATCCCATTATCTGAAACAGACAGCATTGTTGAGAGCCCGTGGAAGCCCAGAAGAAACTTGCTTCTCCCAGATGTGGAATCTGCCATTTTCAAATCACAGGGCTTTAGACAAAGCAAACCACATGTGGAGCAGGGAGCAGCTGATTCTGAGGGCCGGGGCCTGGTTGGGTTGATCATTCTCAGATGTGGAGATCTGTCGGACACTCCCAGGATTCTGAATCCCAAGGGCAGCCTTGGCTTACTCTCTCTTCCCAGCTCTCAGATTCATCTTTTTCTGAAACCCCAAGAGAGTAAAGCAGCACTTGGGCAGAACCTATGTGGTGTCTTCCCACTCCAGAAACTGGCTCAGAACTCAGCTTGTTCCGGGAAAGGTCAGGTGCATGGATTCCGCACTCAGCCCAGGCTCTCCCGACTCCAGTTCGCTTCGGTCACGCCCAGGAGTTCCAGCTTTCCCCTGTCCACTGCCACACCCAAACTGCCTGCTCTGGGTTTGTATGCTAGGTAAATTTTCTGGTCAATAAACATTTGCCTGTTCCAGACCCGTGACCGGGACACTCGGGTCATCTGTTGGTTTGACTGTAGTCCGTGTTCTCGAAGACTTATCGTTATCAGATGGTCTTTAAACACTCGGAGCACATTCCATGCAGCTTATTCTCACCTTTAGCTGGTCCAGGGGCATTGTATTCTTGGTTATGTGACATTCCCAGGGATTGGTCTTGTGTCCTGCAGAACCACAGGGAAACGAGTCGTTCTTATTCCCATCAGAGACAGACCTTCAAGGTGACCTGAGAGGTGCCACAGGGTGAGCCCTCCTGATCTGTCTGTCAACACTTAAGATCCAGGGCTTCCTTCAGGCCCTGTAATCGCCCTAGAAGGCCACACGCCAATGTTTTGCTGCCACAGCCGGCAAGGATAATGTAACTACAGCAGCAGAGAGCATGTGGGCAGGTGGGTGTGGCTGGGCACCGCCAGGAGGGAGCCCTTGGTGGAGAACAGCTACAAATCGGGACTTTGGGTCCCTGGGAAGAGCTTCCTGTTCCCAAATACCCTCTGTTCCCTGCAAGTGTCTAAGCAGAGAGAAGTCAAGTCTGGTGGCCCCAGCTGAGAGAGACCTGTATGCCAGTCTCCTCGGCTCCTTACTGGCTGTGTGAACTTGCGCTTCTGAGATTTTGTTTAATCACGCTAGGTGAAGGTTATATAGGACTTTTTTTTTTTTTTTTTTTTTTTTTGTTTTTTGAGATAGGGTTTCTCTGTGTAGCTTTGGAGCCTGTCCTGGAACTCACTTGGTAGCCCAGGCTGGTCTGGCCTCGAACTCACAGAGATCCGCCTGCCTCTGCCTCCCAAGTGCTGGGATTAAAGGTGTGTGCCACCACCGCCCGGCAGGACTTATTTTTATAAAGGATGACACTGCTTACTATTCTTTTTATACTTATTTTATGTATGTGAGTGTTTTGCCTGTACATATGCATACTGTGTATGTGTGTTTGTGTGTGTGTGTGTGCGCGCGCATGGTTCCTGAGGAGGTCAGAAGAGGGCGTCAGATTTCTTGGAACTGTAGTTAGGGTTGTGAGCTGCTGTGTGGGTGCTGGGAACTGAACCCAGGTGCTCCTTACTTGTGAAGCTATTTAACCTGCCTCAAGGATTACTTTGTTTAAAAACACACCTAAGTGCCATGGAGCAGCGTGGAGGTCGGAGGACAGCTTTGGAGAGCCTGTGCTCTCCCTCCGCTGTGCGATCTGGGATGGACTCAGATGGTCAGGCCCATGTGGCAAGCAAGCGCCTTTATCTGCTCGGCCATCTTTCTGGCCCACCACCTAATTTTTGAGTCAAGTCCTCCCACTGAATCCAGAGCTCACCCTTTTGGCTCGGCTGGGTTGCCACTGAGCCCCGGGGATCTACCTGTCTTCACTCATCAGTGATGGGGTGACAGGTGTGGGCTAACACATCTGGCTCCACTCATCAGTGATGGGGTTACAGCTCATCAGTGATGGAGTTACAGGTGGGCTGACACATCTGGCCTCACTCATCAGTGATGGGGTTACAGATGTGGGCTGACACATCTGGCCTCACTCATCAGTGATGGGGTTACAGATGTGGGCTGACACATCTGGCTCCACTCATCAGTGATGGGGTGACAGGTATGGGCTGACACATCTGGCCTCACTCATCAGTGATGGGGTGACAGGTGTGGGCTGACACATCTGGCTTTCGTGTGGGTGCTGGGGATCCAAACTCAGCACTTTATCCACTGAGCTCCCTTCTAAATTTATTATTATTTTATGTGCACATCGTATGGAAGCCCACGAGTGCCACAGCACACGCGTGGAGGCCAGAGGACGGCTTTTGGAGTTGGTTTTCACCTCCAACCCTGTTTCTGACATAGGATCTCTCTTGATTGTGATGCTCAGCACACACTAGGTTAGCTGGCCCGTGAGCCGCAGGGGTGATTCCCGTGAGCTGCAGGGGTGATTCCCGTGAGCTGCAGGGGTTATTCTCCTGTCTCAGCCCCCCATTTTGCCAAAGACACAGTTCAGGGAAGTAGAGAGTGTGAGTCACCATGCCTGGCTTGACTCCTTCATTAATGACTGTTGTTTAAAGCATTGTTGACCTCGGCGGCACCGCTTACCCAGGAAAGGTGGTGTTGTATTTCAAGATGAGCCTCGTCCATTTCTCCTTCAGGCTGGACACATCCCGAAGGGCAAAAACTAAAGTCTTAGGTAATAGTAAGTAGTAGTTTGTGTGGCCCTGGGATGGACATTTTATATTTCATCTTCACCACCGTTTTGAAAATAATGTCCATGTTCAAAGTGAGAAAGCAGAGGAGACAAATGGATAATTTGGCCAGTCACAGCTGAGTGTGTGTGTGTGTGTGTGTGGGGGGGTTTCCATTAATTTTGTTTTAACTTTATGTGTATGTGTGTGTGCCTGACTGCGTGTGCAAGAGCCCAAGAAGATCAGATGAGGCACCTGACCCCCAGGAGTTACAGACAGTGGTAAGTCACCACGTGGGGGTTGGAATCTGAACCCCGGTTCTCTGCAAGAGCAGCGAGTGCTTTTTTTTTTTTGTCTTTTTATTTATGTGCATTGGTGTTTTGCCTGCATGTATATCTGTGTGAGGGTGTCAAGTACCCTGGAACTGGAGTTACAGACAGTTGTGAGCTTCCATATGGGTAGGGGGAATTGAACCTGGGTTCTCTGCAAGAGCAGTCAGTGCTCTTAACCATGGAGCCTTGTCTCCAGTCCCCAGAAGTGGATTGATTTGGAGTCCAACTGCTTGTCCCTAAGCCATGCTGTCCTCCTTGTCTTGCTGTGGTTGGTCATTCTCTAACATGGACTATGAAATTGGGGAACAGTAAATGCACATTTAATATTTGACAACTCTTTGAAGTGTTTCCAGAGCACTGAACAGAACATCACATCCATAATAATGATTCAATAGGTTTTTAAAATCAGTCTCCTGTACAGCCCACCCCCTGCGCCCCAGCTCCTACCTCCAGTCACTAAGGGACTATCTCTCCCTGGCAAGCCATTGCATAATGCATTCCTGTGACCCCACCCTGTCCTCAGTGCCTGTCACTGGGGCCAGGCACGGAGCAGGCTCACCATTGATGTGCTCTGTGGTGAGATGTCACCTTGCTGTGGACTTGGTGTGTGGCACGGGTGGCCAGAGCAGAGACTGTCCCCACAGGACAACCATGAATTCCTCCCCCCCTCTTTTCTCCCAGCCTATCTGGTTATTTGGGGCTCTTATCTGTGAAGAGGCAATTTAATCCTCTTTCATGGAATCCAAAAGTCACATACCCATTCCCTGGGGGCCTTGGGTAATAAGAAAGAGCAAAGTTTAGTATTACCCTCTGATAAGAGTCTTGTCCAAACAAGATTCCACACAAAAGCCACCCTGATCCCCATCCCCTTGGCTTCCCGGCTCCCTCCCCCTCTGCCCTTCCGCTTGTGAGATTTTGAGACTGGGCCATCCACTCTGGGGATGAGCTCCAGCTCTAACCAACACCTTGTGTTCAAGGACACACGCATTTCCCACCATGGCCGGTCTCTCCTTGACCTCGCTACCCGAGGTGGAACCAGGCACTGGCTCATTTGCATTTTGAAACCAGAGCAAAGTTCAGTACTGTGGCTGGTTCCCGTGCCCTAGAGTTGCCTGACCTGAGTTAGAAAAAAGCCGAGCGTTGCAGCCTGGAGAACCCCGTAGGGTCTGGCCGAGGGTTTCCCTCTGGTCAGTTCCTGGCTCCACGATGGTGGAAGCGCTCAGGGATGGAAATAGCAGAGAAAGGGCCCTGAAGATCCACCGTGCCTGTTTCCCCAGCATCACCTAAGTGGATTTACTTTGTTTGCTTTGGATGACAGTGTAAATACACAGATGAGAACCCTGTTCCGCAACGGTGAGGGCAAGGTTGTCACGATTTCTTAGTGCCACAGAAAATTGTCCACCCAGGCCTTCCCTCTGCAGAGAGGTCAGGAAGTGGCAATGGGGATGGGGCGGGGTGGGTTACATTGCAGCCATTTGGGAGAATCAAATGACAGTACACATCTGTGTCCTGCACCAGGCTGGCCTTCACAGGCTGCGGGCTCCCAGGCTACCCCAGGCTGGCCATCACAGGCTGCGGGCTCCCAGGCTACCCCAGGCTGGCCATCACAGGCTGCGGGCTCCCGGACTACCCCAGGCTGGCCTTCACAGGCTGCGGGCTCCCGGGCTACCCCAGGCTGGCCTTCACAGGCTGCGGGCTCCCGGGCTACCCCAGGCTGGCCTTCACAGGCTGCGGGCTCCCAGGCCACAGTAGGACCCCTGCTACCAGAACTCATGGCAGGACCCAGAGCTTTAGGCAGAAGAGCCAGCTCCCTACCCAGCCTGATTTGCCAGATTCTAGGCCAGGGTCCAGCAAACTCTTCTCATAACACTTCTGGTACATTCCACAGCATCTGAAAGGGCTTTTGTCCCCTCTTGGAGAACAAACAACAAAGGCCTGTTGTGGGGTGTAGGCTTGGAAAGGGAAACTTTTTTGCCTGAGGAGTCCAGCTTTGCCTGTCGGCTTCGGACTGATGTGGTCAAACAGGATCTGCAGCAGGGTGGCTTCTGGTTCCCACACACGTGGCTGCTATCACATGCCGCATGCACGCACGCACGCACGCACGCACGCACGCACGCACGCACGCACGCACGCACTTTGGCCAACTGTTCCTGCCCACACTAGCAGGGCAGTCATGGGAGCTACAGTTGATTCTAAGGGCTGTGGGAAGGCAGTCAGCCCTTCAGGAGATGATGTGCAGTGTGCTTGGTTTCCCGAGCATATCAAAGTACACAAAGATGATGTGCTTTGCCTTCCCTACGGGCACTGTAGGCCCAGAGGGAGCTGCAGCTTGGCCTGGGTCACACCACGCCTCACAATGCCTACCCATGAGAACACGAGGCAGGTCTGGGGGTGTGGCTCAGGCATAGAGCACTTAGCATGAGCCAGGCCCTGAGCTTAGTCCCCAGCACCTCAAACACACACACATACAACACACAATCACATCCGGACACTGAAGTGCTTGGCACTGTTGAAGAAAGATCTGCTTTCCACAAGTCCATCTCAGGGTCCCTTCAAATTCATGCCACTCATGGTCTATTGAGAGAACTGAAACTCCAGGCCACCCACAGAAGCAAATTTACACAGGAGGGGGCTGGAGAGATGGCCCAGAGGTTCAGAGCATTGACTGCTGCTCTTCCAGAGGTCCTGAGTTCAATTCCCAGCAATGACATGGTGGCTCACAACCATCCATAGTGAGATCTGGTGCCCTCTTCTGACCTGCAGTCATACATGCTGTATACTAAATAAATAAATCATTAAAAAAAAAAAAATTACACAGGAGGAATCCGTGTGGCTGGTGGGGGGAGCAGGACCGGGGAAGGGAGGGAGGGTCTCCTCTTGCGGTTTGTTCCACTCTGTTCTGCCATGTTCTCTGGTAGTTGCCATAATACGAGGCTGGGTGTTGGTAGGGCTTCGAAATTTGTTAGTGTGTGTGTGTGGGCGGGGGGGGGGGGGGGCAGTGAGGTGGTTCAGTGGATTAAAACACCTGTCACCAAGCTCGATGACCCGGGTTCGATCCATGGGACCCACATGGTGGAAGGAGATAACCGACAGTCCCATATTGCCCCTTGACCTCCATACACACACTATGGGCATGCACGTCCCCATCCGCACTGTCTTCGTTAGGGTTTCCATCGCTGTAGGAAAACACCGTGATCAAAAATCAACCTTAGGAGGAGCGGGGTTACTGCATCTGACAGCGTACAGCCCATCACCAGGGAAGTTATGGCAAGAACCCCGGCAGGAACTGAAGCTGGGCCCGTGGAGGGGTGCTGCCCACCAGCTTGCTCCCCGTGGCTTGCTCAGCCTGCTTTCTTACAGCACCCAGCACCGCCAGCCTAGGGATGGCACCACCCACAATGAACTAGGCTCCCCCACATCATCATCAGTCAAGAAAATCACCACAGTTCGTCCTAGAGAGGCATTTTCTCGATTAAGATTCTTTCTTCCCAAGAGACCCTAGTTTGTGTCAAGTTGATGTAAACACTAGCCAGCACACACACACATACACGCATGCACGCACACGTGTGCACACATGCATGCATGCATGCACACACATAATGAATAAAATGTAATTTAAAATTTTTTTGTGGGGCTGGAAAGATGGCCTAGTGGTTAAGAACATTGGCTGCTCTTCCCTAGGGCCTGAGTTCAATTCCCAGCATCCACATGGGGGCTTAAAACTGTCTGTAACTCTAGTAACAGGATCCAACATCCTCTTCTGGACTTGAGGGCATGTACACAGACATATATGTAAATGAAACACCCATACACATAAGATAATAATGGAATAAAATCTTTAAGCTGGGCATGGTGGTGCATGCCTTTAATCCCAGCACTTGTGAGGCAGAGTCAGGCAGATCTCTGAGTTCAAGGCCATTCTGGTCTACAGAGAGTTCCAGGAAAGGCACCAAAAGCTACATAGAGAAACCCTGTATTTAAAAAAAAAAAATTGAAAGAAATAAAGAACACTGGCTGCTCTTCCAGAGAACCCAGGTTCAATTCCTGGCAGTCATATGACAGTTCACACAACCGCCTTTAACTCCAATTCCAGAGGATCCAGTGCCCATTGTCTGGTCTCTGTGGGCACACACATGTGATATACATTCGCAGACACATATACATGTAAATAAAAACAATGAAAATAAATCTTAAAAAAAATTTTGCTAGAGGAAAAATCTTTTCTTACCAAATGAGTTTATTTATTCATTATTTAGTTGCCATTTTATTGGACCCCATAAATAAATAGAACAACCCAACTCATTTCCTGTACAGATTGCTACTAGGGCACTCGCCTCTCCATGGTAGTAATTAGTGTGTCCTGGCACATCTTCACAAATGCCTGACCTGGCATCTGTTCCAAAATCATAGGCTATCTTTGTGTTGTGTGGAAAAAAAAAATCACAGACCTGAGGGAGTTGGGAAATCGAAGTGTGTTCCTGGTTCTGCCTGACTGACCAGTTCTCCCTAGGTAAGACACCCCTCTCACTAGGTCTCTATTTCCTTGTTTGTGAACACTCTGGGCCTCCTGAACCTGCCTGGTGTGGAATGAGCTGGTGTGCAGACTAAACACACAGATGGCAGAGCCCTGAGTGGGGGTTGGGGGTGTGGGGAGGGGGTAGGGTGAGGGCGGGGCAGGGGCGGTGAGTGGTAGAATCTACATTTGTTCAGTTTGGTTTAGTCTCTGGAGACATATTCTCATAACTTGCTATGTAGCTCAAGGTGGTCTCGAGCTCACGGTCTTCCTGCCTCAGCCGACTCCCACCCCACCTCAAGGAGGTCATCCTTGGCTGGGATCGCAAGCATATGCCCGTGTCTGATGTGGAGTCTACATGGCTTCTTTCTCCCTTTGGTACCGGGGGCTCACTGGATCTAGGGCTGTGTGCTTGAGAGAGCAAGCACTCTGGCAACCACTTCATGTGGGCCTTTAGCTTACCATCTCCCCACCCTAGCATCCTGAGAGGCTAGGATTTCGGGTTTGCACCACCAGGCCAGGGTGGAGCCTGTATCTTTAAACCAAGCAGCCCAGAGGAATCTTATCGGACACGTTTGGAAACCGTGAACAGCAGATGGTTGCTAAGGGCTCAGACTATGCTATGATCTGTAATTTATAAAAATAGTCTTCTAGAAAAAAAAAAAGAAAAGAAAAAAAAAACCCAAAACACGAAGCTGGGAGATTATTCCGACACCAAATGTCTTCCAGTTACTGAATATAGCTCATGAGGTCCCAGACCCTCAGCTTTCGTTCATGATGCATGAGGGGCACATTTACCAGGCCCTTGTGAAACCGAAGCCCAGCCCAGGTGTTCTTTCAGCAGGTATCTTTGGCTGGAATTTTGCCAGGGCCCAGCCCTCCCCACACTTTACCCAGAGAGGTTGAAATTCTTTGGGACCTCAGTCCCTGGGAGTTGACTCCGGTGGCCCTGGCTTGTCAGTGAGGCTTGTACCTGCTAATCCTCCTCTTTGGCTTGGTTTTTTCCTTAGCACTATTTAATCCACTGAATATTCCATTCGTCCATGCTATCCATCATGTGTCTGGTCCCTGCTGCATCCTCAGTGCTTCTGCTAGAACACAGTAGATGCTCAATAACTATTTGTAGCTTCAGTGAATGAGATAATGGCTGGGTGAACCGAGGAATAAATGAACGACTCCTAGGAAAGGTCTCAGTGTTTGATCCACGGGAATAATCTCTGCAACGCCAAGCCAGAGACCAGCCTGTCATATTATCGACCTTACCTCCTGGTCACATATGTGGTAACGACTGCATGCTGTACTCAGGAGTTACTCTTGTAGTCTGTTGTAACCTCTTTGTACATTGTGAAGCTGTGTTGCTCCCGTTGGTTTAATAAAGAGCTAAATGGCCAATAGCTAGGCAGGAAGAGATTAGTCGGGACTTGCAGACAGGGAGTGAGCTCTGGGATGAAGAAGGGTGGAGTCACCAGGAGACTTGGGGAGAAGCAAGTTGAATATGTTGTGTTGAGGAAAAATACTGAGCCATGTGATAAAGTGTAGATAAGAAATATGGGTTACTTTAAGTTGTAAGAGCTAGTTAGTAACAAGCCCAAGCTATTGACTGAGCATTTATAATTAATAATAAGTCTCTGTGTGGTTATTTGGGAGCTGGCTGGCAGGACAGAAAATTGTGCCCACAGTGGCCCTGGACTAATTGGGTCCTTTAACTGCAGTTGTTCTCTCTCCCTTCTTCCTCTTCCCTGCCATCAGGATCCAGTGAGAACTCAGTCACATTTGCTCCGCTATGAGACCATCTCCATCCCAGACACACTCATGAAGCTTTCTCTAAAAACAAAATTTCTCATTAAAAAGAAGGGTGGGGCTGGAGAGATGGCTCAGCCATTAAGAGCTTATACTGTTCCTGTAGAGGACCTGGGCTTGGTCGCTAGCACTCACCTAAAGTATCTTGTAACTCTAGCTCCGCGGGGAACCCATGCCTCTGGTCTTCTCCGGGGCCTACACTCATATGCAAAATGCATCCCTTCTGTAATTAAAAATAACAGTAAACAAAGAAGATATTGAAAAATTAATAAACCTGGCTGCAGAGATGGCTGAGCTGTTGAGAGATCTGGCTGCTCTTCCAGAGGACCTGGGTTCAATTCCCAGCACCCACAGGTCACAACTGTCTGTAACTCTAGTTCCAGAGGATCTGACACCCTCACACAGACATACATGCAGGCAAAACACCAAGGCACATAAAAACAAAACAATAACAACAACGAAACCAGTGTGGTGGTGCATGCCAATAATCATAGCACTTGGGATTTGGAGGTAGGAGAATTGGGAGTTCAAAGCCAGCCTGGCCTACACAGGAAGTTTGAGGCTCTGCCTAGGTTACATGAGACCCTGCTTTTTTGTTGTTGTTTGTTTGTTTGTTTGTTGTTGCTTGTTTGTTTTTGTTTTGTTCAAGACAGAGTTTGCCTGTGTTGTCCTGGCTGTCTGGGAACTCACTCTGTAGACCATTCTGGCCTCTAAGTCAGAGATCTGCCTGCTTCTGCCTCCCGAATATTGGTATTAAAGGCATGTGCCACTGTGCTCAGCAAATAAACTGATTTTAAAAGAGGAGGGAACTGGAAGTGTAGAGCAGGTTAAAGTACTTACTTTGTATCTGTGGGGCAGATATCTAACACGGAGGAATCAATAAATCAAATAAAACAAGGGGAAATTGCCATTGGGATCCACCTCTCACCTAGAGGCACAAAAAATGAATAACAGGACCGTGTAAGAGAAGAAATTAAGCAGTGGTGATCTTTAACCACACAACTAGCCTCTTGGCTCCTTCCTCATAGTTGGCCTGTGCTTACTGTGGGTGACATGTTAGGGGGGTGTTCCACATGCTCACCGCAGGAAGGATAGGGTGAGCAGGTAACAAAAGTTCAGTGCTGTAACCCCGGGAATGCCCAGCAGCACAGACTACCTCCATGAATGCTTTTTGACTCCTCAATTTATTTAATTTGCCTACAACCCATGGGAGCAAAACTTTGCTGTTTCTAAAGTCGGCAAATAGTCCACATAGTATGGTCAGATCAAACCAAAACCCAAGCTGGGAGGTGGGGGATGGGGTGCTGGAGAGATGGCTCAGCAGTTAAGGGTGCATGCTGCTCTTCCAGAGGACCCGGGTTTGGTTTCCAGCACCCCTGTGTCAGCTCACACTGTCTGTAACTCTAGCCCTCCAACTCCATGGGGTCTGATGCCCTTTTCTGGTCTCTTTGGTACCAGGTGCCCATTTGATACACGTACATTTAGGCAAATACTCGTACCCCCCAAATTAAAATAAATGATTCTAATAAAAACTAACAACAACAATAAAGTAAAAAATTGGGTATGGTGACGCATGTCTATGATCCCAGCACTTGGAAGACGGAAATGGGAAGATCAGGAAATTGAGATCGTCCTTGGCTACAGAGTGAGTGTCGGGTCAGCCTGGGCTACCTGAGACCGTGTTTCAACAAAGTGGGGAGGGGGTGGGAGATGTCGTTCAACTGGCAGTGTTGATCTTGAGTACATACACTCAGAAGCCGGAAGAATGCACAGGGTGCCATCTCTTATCATTCCCGGCATATTCCTTTGCTGCATGGTCTCTCCCTGGACCTTGGACTCACTACCAACTCTGCTGGAAACCAGCAAGCCCCAGCAGGTTACAGGTTGGTGCCATGAAGCCAGGCTTGCTCTGTGGGTGCCGGGATTTGAACTCTCCATCCTCGTGAATACAGAGCAAGTGTACTTAGCCGTTGTACCGTCTCTCTAGTCCCGTCTTTCAGTTTTCCAGGCTATTTTTAGGTGTCTGTATTTGGAAAGTCAGACTGATGTCTGACCCTCTTGTACTTTTTATAAGCAATTTTTTCCCTTTCCTTTTCCAAGACTTCTATCTGAGTTTTCCTTTGATAAACCTGTGATGTGAGTTGCGCTATTATTAGCCTGTTTTAGAGATAAAAAGATTGATGCACAGGATGATTGATTACATGTGAATTATGAGAACTACATGATCGGCCTCAGAAATACCAGCACCCGTAACTCAAGAGAGACACAGTGTTAGCCCAGAGTTTACAGTTTTCCATTCTTTTTCCTTTGTGCCTGTGCTTATCTTATCTTTATAGAGTAAGAATTAACTTGCTTCCCTTTTATCATTTACTTACTTATCCTAGGCTGGCCCCAAACTCACTATGTGGTCAAGAATGGCCTTACCTCCTGATCCTCCCAAGTCTACCTCCCCAATACTAGGATTACAGGCAAGGGCCGCCGTACCCAGCTCAGCTGCCTGTTCTTACGCAGTGAAGTTTGAACAGTTAGAGCACTTATGCCTAGCGAAAGGAAGAAGAAAGCACTGGGTTGTCCCTTCGCCTGAGGGGGGGTGAGGGTCGCAAGTGAGAAAGCAAATGGCAGAGGAGGAGGCCCAGGAACCACTGTGGAAGCACTAATGTCACCCCAGGTTACTACTTCGGCATACCAGAACGAAGCAGGAAAGTTAACCCCTGAAACCAGGGCTCTTAACCACTCTGCAGAGAGTCAGGGCCCATCTGAACATGTGGGGAACCGGGCAATGTGGCTTCAAGGTACTTCCGTCTCTGCTCGGCCTTCTCCTCTCCTTGTGTTCACTACTTGCCTTTCTTACATGCCCAGTGTCGTAGGGTCCTAGGATCCCGCCACCCTCCATCCGCTTTCTAGTTCATTGCATCATCTACAAAATGAGCTCAAAGATATGTAGCTGACATGATGGAAACTGGTTGACCAGGTTGCTGTAATTCTGGAATTCAATGAACTAACGTGTACCAGGCAGGTAGTAGGTATTCAATAAACTCAGGCTTGACTACTCTTCTCTCCAGAAAAGCTCCGCCCCCTACCACTCTTCTCTCCAGAAAAGCTCCGCCCTCATTGAGTCTCCTTTAGTCTGAGTGTGAATTTCAGTCATCTCTCCTTTTCCCATGTGGATGGGCAATGACATTTCATTAAATAAAATGTATGATTCGAGCTTGGAGAATAGATAACACACAGCCTGCTTTTATTTTGAAAAACATTTATTTGTGTTTGTGTGTGTGTGTTTGTGTTTGTATGTGTGTGTTTGTGTGTGTATGCATGAGTGTATTTGTGTGTGGTGTGTGTGTTTGTGTGTGTAGAGGTGTGTTGTTTGTGTGTGTATGTATGTGTATGTAGGTGTGTGTTTGTATGTGTACACATGAGTGTGTTTGTGTTTGTGTGTGTATAGGTGTGTGTGTGTTTGTGTGTGTATGTATGTGTATATAGGTATGTGTTTGTGTGTGTACACATGTGTGTGTTTGTGTGTGTACACATGTGTGTGTTTGCATGAGTGTGTTTGTGTGTGTGTACACATGTGTGTGTTTGTGTGTATATAGGTGTGTGTTTGTGTGTGTATACCTGTGTGTTTGTATGTGTACGCATGTGTGTGTTTGTGTGTGTATGCATGAGTGTGTTTGTGTGTGTGTGTACACATGTGTGTGTGCGCGCAAATGCACAGGTATGGGTACCATGTTGATTTTTCTGAGCTTTAACTTAGCTTTAATGTCAGTAGAGGAGAAACATGAGAAATACAGTTTGACTTTTGTGACTGGCTGTGTGTGTTCTCAGCTTTCTTGTGTATGCCGTCAGAACCCATTGATTGGGGTAATGGGGGGTGGGGACAGGGCCTCACTATGTAGACTAGACTAGTCTTGAACTCACAGAGATGCTCTGCCTCCTGAGTTCCTGGATTAAAGGCCTGAGTCAGATCTGCTTTTCCTGCCTCTCTTTGGGGTCATCTCTGCTTGACTACTGGGACACCGTGGGACCTGGCATCAGCAGATCCGCAGACACTCCATTAGCTTTGGCTTCTTGGCAACTGGTTTGCCGAAGGGCAAGGCCCATTTTGTGCACCAAATAACCCCCTCTCCATTTCTTCACCGTTGAGATGTTCAGGTCTAGCTAAGAAATGCCTCTCAGTAGGGATGAGGTGAAGTAGGACGGCCCTGAGGCCAATTACTGCATTCCCCTGAAACTGTAGTCCAGTGTCCCAGCCCCTTGCACTTTTGGCCATCAAGCACTAGAGCTGTGATCACTCCCAGGAATGGTATTGTACAGGTGAGAGACACAAGATTTCAAAGGCTCAGTGGTTAAAAAAAAAAGAATGCGCAGTACTTAACAGTTTTTTAAAGCTGGCTATGGTGGTATGTGCCTGTGATTCCTGCACTGGACAGATAAAGGCAGGAGGGTCAGTAACTCAACATCGTTTCTGCTTTATAACCAATTCAAGGCAATCCTGGACCATGTGAGATCCTGATTCAGAAAACTGAAATAATGATGATGATGATGATGATGATGATGATGGTGACAATAGTATTCAAAAATTTAGTTAAAGACCAATTATATGCTGGCAATAGTTTTGATATTGGGGCTATATAAAAGTTATTAAAATAATTTTTTTTTTTTTTTGGCACTGGGAAAGCTGCTCAGTGAGTGAAATACTTGCTGGGCAACCCTGAGGATCTGAGTTCAGATCTCCATGTCAAAGGTAGGTATGGTCAGACTCTTGTAATCCCAGCGCTGGTGGAGAGGAGATGGGCAATCCTGGAGACCTGCTGGTCAGCCAGTCTACCCTACCCAGTGAGCTCCACATTACCTGAGACAGCTTGTTTAAAAAAAGGAGAAGAGTGATAGAGGAAGATGGCCGACACTGACCTCTGACCTCTAACCTCTACACGCACATCAGGAAAGCACATCTGCATATATGTGCACATACATATAACCCCCACATCTGCACATATGTGCACACACATACAGCCCCCCACATCTGGACATACAGCCCCGCACATCTGGACATATGTGCACACACATACATTCCCCTACATCTACACATATGTGCACACACATATAGCCCCCCTACCCTTAATTTCAATTTTGTCTTTTTCAAGATGATTTTTATTGATTTTATTATTTTATTTATGTGTCTCTGTGTGTATACTCAAGCATGTGTATGGTGCCCATGGAGGCCAGAAGGGAGCAACAGATTTCTTGGCACTGGAGTTTCAGGCCTTTGGGAGTCACCTGATGTATGTGCTGGGATTTGAACCCCAGCCCTTCACATTAGCATGGGTGGTGTGCCTATCTTCACGTAGAGCCAGCCTCAGATGTGAACCAAATCATGGTTATATTTAGGATGAGTTCAGAGAGGAAAGGGCATGTCCACTGTTATGAATGGGTTCTCCAAATTCTCCACCATTTGCCCTAAACTTCTGGCTTTCAGTTCAGGCTAGAAGACAGGAGGGTTTAGCATAAGGAGGATTCTTTTGTGGAGAGAAAGTCCCAATCCCTGAGAGTAACGGGAGAAGTTTCTAGAAGGTTAGGGCTTAGTCATTGCTTCTTCTTGGTGGTTCTTTCCTTGGGAGTCGGCGCCGATAGAAGGGCTGGAGCCAGCAGAATCACATTATATGTGAAGGAAACTCATCAAGTTGTTTAAAAGCATTATCTTGAGGTTTAATAAGTAGGGATGATTTTATCTTTATGTTCCTTTTATACCCATTAGGATTTTCTATTCTCCACTCCGTCATCTCTTTTTCCTCTCTCCAGACAGGATCTTGCTATGTAGCCCAGGCTGATCTTGAACTACCGATTCTCTTGTTTTTGCCTCCTAAGCGCGGGGGTTACAGACATGTGCTGCCACAGCTGACACATGTGACATTGGGGGTGAAACCCAGGCCTCCCGCATGCGAGGCGGGCATTCCACAAACTGAGCGACTTGCCAGCCCAGTACAGAGAGTGTTAAAAGGAGGCAGAGCATTTCGTGAATGTTGGAGGGACTCTGAGCATCCTGTGTGGATGTACACAGGTCTGACCGCTGAATGCTGAGGCTGTGTGGGGGCTCTGGGGATCTGTGAGGCATGGGTTTCAACTTCCTCATCTACCAGGAGACTGTTGACTCCAAAAAGCCAGCTCCCCTAGTTATGAGGAGTTAGCCTGGCAAATACCTCAGTCATAGGAAGGTCTGAATGCTCCCAGGCTCCACAGTGGGCATCTCACGGACCTTTCTTTCTAGACGGCATCAGAAGGGAGCAGGTGACAGGAAGGCCTGGAGGGAGGAGAGGTCACCCTACAGCACACAAACCCTGCCCCAGCACTGCCCTTGGCACTCCATTGTTGAGGAATATTAGTTTAGGATGTGTTACGTTCCTTTATGCTGTGGAATATTTGCTTAATGATGCAAAGATGTGTTGCGTTCTTGAATGTTGCATTTGTTTTAACTCTGTAAAGCTGTGTTACTGTGCCTGTCTAAAACACCTGATGGGTCAAATAAAGAGATGGAATGGCCGACAGCTAGGCAGGAGAGAGAAACAGGAGGGGCTGGCAGGCAGAGAGAATCAGTAGGAGGAGAAATCTAGGAACAGAGCAAGGAACGGCGAGTGAGGAAAGGAGGAGAGGAGGAGGCCAGGGGCCAGCCACCCAGCCACCCAGCCACTGAGCCAGCCACGGAGAAAGAAAGAAAGAAAGAAAGAAAGAAAGAAAGAAAGAAAGAAAGAAAGAAAGAAAGAAAGAAAGAAAGAAAGAAAGAAAGAAATATAGAATAAAGAAAGGTAAAAAACCCAGAGGCAAAATGTAGTTAAAGAGAAATGGGATATTTTAAGTTAAAAAAGCTGGCTAGGGCCGGGCGGTGGTGGCGCACACCTTTAATCCCAGCACTCGGGAGACAGAGCCAGGCGGATCTCTGTGAGTTCGAGGCCAGCCTGGGCTACCAAGTGAGCTCCAGGAAAGGTGCAAAGCTACACAGAGAAACCCTGTCTCAAAAAACAAAACAAAACAACAACAACAACAAAAACAAACAAAACAAAACAAAACAAAACAAAAAGCTGGCTAGAAACAAGTTAAGTTAAGGCTAGGCATTCATAAGTAAGAATAAGTCTCCATGTAAAGAATAAGTCTCCATGTATTTATTTGGTAGCTGGGTGGTGGGCCCCCCAAGTCGGAGGGGAACCACACTCCATGTCCACTTCTAAGTCCTAAGAAAAGTTTATGGTTCCAGAAAAATCTAATTATGAAAAGCCAGAATAATGACCAACGTTTTCACAGTGTTCCTGTACCAGCCTTCCTGGCACAGAGGACAAGGAAATAATCCCTGGAGCATCCCAGAGGGCCTTAATCAGGGGCTTAAATTGGCTTGAATCCTGGTCTAATTGGATAGCACGCCAATGCCCAGCTCTGGGACAATCACAATGTGTCATTTTATTGCTAATGGGCTTAGTGTTCAGTAGGAAAGAACAACTTCCCATCATGCTCGATGTTCATATTAAATTGCCGGAGAGCCTGTTAGTTATTGGCCTTTGCCCTTTCACCTCGCCTCTCTCCCGGTCACATTTCCCAAGGAGAGTAAAAGTAGGGTGGTGAATAGGCACCCCATCCACAATTGTGGAGTCTGACTGGAAGTTAGCTTCTCTGTAAGGTATAGGTCATTTCCTAGAACCATGCACACAGAAGCCCTGACGCTTGTGGAAAGACACAGTCATTTCACAACAGACCTGTGGACTGGAGAAAACCACACATGTGTCGCAATGTGGATGACCTCCATCATCTCCTTCGGGTGCGCCCACCCAACCACTGCGTCCAGCAGACATCCTGCCCCAGAACACGTCCATCTTTGTTCTGATCTCTGTGCCTTTGGTCATGGGATCCCATGGCTTGCTTAGACTCCTAAGCAATCTGTAGTGATCCTTTCTTTAATAGTTCAAAATTCTATCCTGGTTGGAACACTGAACAACCCTGCAGAAGGGTAGAGGAGGGTAACTGATGTCCCACCCGGCTTCCATGTGTGCATTCAAGGCCCGTACCACAGTCACACCCACTTAGATAGAATCCTATCAAGGTCTTAGGAATTTCGAGATTTCTAACTGTAAATTAAGCAGCCTTCAAACCCTCCTATAAAAGTCTATGGCAGTCAGGCATGGTGGCACGGGCCTTTAATCCCAGCACGAAGGAGACACACACGAGTTTCAGGCCTGCCTGATCTACATAGTAAGTTCCAGGCCAGCCAGGACTACATAGTAAGACCTGTATTATTTATGGTGACATATATCGGTAAGTAAATAATGCAGTGCAGCGCGGCAAGGATTTTTAAATTTATCAGATGAGAAGGCAAACCCAGAATCTGAATTGCAAGGAAGGCTGAAGGCTGTTCCATTCTCCCAGGGTCCCTCCCTGCAAACAGGAAGTTCCAGGTTTCCCGTAAGTCCACCCTCTTTCCCCACAACTTTCTTTCTCTGTTTTTTTCTTTCTTTCTTTCTTTTAAGTCTATAGGTGGGTGGAGGGAACATTATGTTCTCAGCCATTTCTTTTCTTTAAAATCTCATGCACACACTGGTCTATAATTACCAGCTATACGCAGATGACTCCTACAAGAATCTTGCGAGCTCTCCTCCGAGTTCCAGGCTGCTACAGCCGGCTGCTCGTGTTTCGTCCACTCCCAGAGTTCTCAGATGCACCCCAAGTTTGAGAAACCCTAAGAGAAGCCGGCAGTTCTCCTACTCAAAGCTGCAGCCTCTTCCATTCTTCCCAGGAAAAAGATGAAACCAACCAAGCCAGGCGGTGGGTCTCCCCTGCTACTCCTCCGCTGCACCCCTGCACCAGCTACCCGCAGAGACCCTCTTAGAACCCCGGAGTTAGTGTATTATTCTAAGCTGAGGATATTGGGGTACAGGTGTACTCCAATCTGACTGAAAAGTAGACACACCTGGGGGTTGGGGTGTCCATAAATTCCTCTTCAGGGAAGCTTTTACTGTCCAGAAAGACACCAAGAGTAAACCTATGTAAATCTCCTCTACAGAGAGTTTTATGAAGAATCGGGAAAGATAGTTATGGCACAAGGATGTTCACAAACTTTCTTATCTCGCACTCAGTTTTCTGGAAATTCATCCACTCCCAGAGAAGCTCTTAACTTCTACAGACTTCTCCCTTCCTTCAATGTTGGGGGCACAATTCTCGACTTTGAAAGTTGTAATGATTTATTTATGTGTCTGGGTGTTTTGCCTGCTCATGTGTCTGTGCACTGTGTATAGGCCTGGTGCTAACAGAGGCCAGCAGAGAGCGTCAAATTCCCTGGACTAAGTGCCATAGGAGCACTGGGAATTGAACCCAGGTCTTCTTTTGGAATAACCAAAATTAAAAAAAAAAAAAAAAAAAAAAAAACCAAACCCTCAGGAAATCAGAAGACAGAGTCAGAGCCCCTGAAACTGGAGTTTCAGACAGTTGTGAGCCATGATGTGAGTGCTGGGAATTGAACCTGGGTCCTCTGCAAGAGCAATACGTGTCTTTGACCACTGAGCCAGACCCTTTAAAACTTTTTTTAAAAAATCATATTATGCTGGACAGTGGTGGCACACATCTTTAATCCCAGTACTCAGGAGGCAGAGGCAGGCAGATCTCTGAGTTCAAGGTCAGCCCGGTCTACAGAGTAACTATATATATGATATGTGTGTGTGTGTGTGTGTGTGTGTGTGTGTGTGTGTGTGTGTGTGTGTGTGTGTATGGTGTGTTCATGTCATAATGTGTAATGTGAGTGTGAGTGTTTCGGTCAGTGTTGCCAGAGTTAGCTCCACTATGTGGGTCTCAGGGTTTGAACTCAGGTCATCAGGCGTGGTTGTTAGGGCCTTTATCTGCTGGATTATCTCACTGGCCCAGCCTTGAACACTCCATGCTCCTGCCTCAACCTCCAAAATGTTGTGATTACAGAAATATATCCAGTATAAAACTTTCTAACCGTAACAATTTAGCCAGTCGTCTCCTCCTCCTCCTCTTCTTCCTCCTCCTCCTCCATCTTTCCTGAGACAGGGCTTCTCTGTGTGGCCCTGGCTGTCCTGGAACTCACTCTGTAGCCCAGGCTGGCCTCAAACTCACAGAGATCCGCCGGCCTCTGCTTCCTGAGTGCTGGGATTAAAGGCGTGTGCTACCACCCAGCTAGTCAGCTTCTTTCATAAACGTTTTTACAAAGTGTGTGTGTGTGTGTGTGTGTGTGTGTGTGTGTGTGTGTGAGATGCATGGGGCACGTGTGTACCGTGGCACATGTGTGGAGTACAGAGAACAGCTGTGAAGTTTCTCCCCTACTCCCACCTCTCTGTGGGTTGGGGAGCCTGACTCCGGTTCCTAGGTTTGCATGCCTGTGCTTTTCCTGGCTGAGGCGGCTGGTGGGCCATCTTTGGTGAACTTCTGCAGGCACACACATTACAGAGTTTTCTTTACTTCCCGTCATTTGGCTTTTGTTGTTGAAGTCTGATCTCCCACACTCCCCGATCTGTGCGCACTACTGTATCAGTGTTGTTGGCCACGCCTCTCCCCACACAGCTTTTCCGCCAAGAATGCTCCCCGCTCCACCCGACACCCATTGGACTTCTACTCACCCCCCAGAACCAAACCAAACAGCGTCTTCCTTGGCAAAGCCTCTCTCCAGCCAACTGGCCAGTTTCCTCCACTTGCCGTTTATAGCACTTTATACACTAGCAATCAAAATGTGATTATTTGACTGGTGTCTTCTCCCCTAGCATCTGCAAGCTTTTTTCTCCTCCCTTTCACCTTCTCTCCCCTCCCCTCCTCCTATCTCCCCTCCCCTCCCCTTCCCTCTCCTCCTCTATCTTCATTTCCCTTCATGTCCCTCCCCCACCCCCGCTTTTTTTTTTTTTTCTTGAGTCTCACTGTGTAGAGCTCATGCTGGCCTTGAACTTACTATTGAGCTGTTCAGCCATTCTAGTGCTAGAAGAACAGGCATGAGTCACCACGCCCAGCTCTGCTGTAAGTGTCTAGGTGGTAAGGATCCCGCCTGTATTTGCTTAATATTGTATTCTAAGTTCCTAGCACCAAGTGGGCTCCTGTGTATGGAATTACAGAATGAGGGGCCAAGGGACTCGTCCAAGCATAGAACTCTTCCCTGGAGTGCCTGAGCCCTGAGCTTGGTCTCCAGCAGCAGCATGATTTCATGGCGGCATGATTGAGCATGTGTGCTGGAGGGATGTCTGAACGGAGGACAGGAGAAACTCCACCTGCAACAGAGTAGGAGGGTTCCTCTCACAGCGCCCATCCGGCACAGGGCTGTGAAGGCCAGTTCCACAGCTGGGCCAAAGCAATCTCAAAATAGCCAGTGCTAGTGTGGGCCGAGCTGCTACGCTATCGGGGTGGCTGGCCTGGGCAGGGATTAGATGACAGGTCTACTTGAGAGGGGCTGACCCAGAAAACCACCTGCAACATGCATGAGAGATCCTGATCAAACCCAAAAATAGTTCTGTCCCCAGGTCGGAAAGCTTCAATGAAGAGCCAGCCTTCCTCCCTCGTAACCTCTGGGGCTACGAAGACTTTTTTTGCCCTTTTCATTGAACTAGAGAATCCCAGAGAGGGCTGCTGTTCACTGCCCAGTGACCCACTCGGCTGTTCCCGTTTCACTTTTTGTACATGTTTGTTTGTTTGAGAAGGGGTCTCACCTAGCCCAGGCTACCTCACATTTGCTCTCTAGCTGGGGTTGGCCTTGAACTCCTGACCTCCTGCCTGCTCTTCCCAGATGCTGAGATTATGAGTGTAATACCACCACACTACATTTTATTTATTTATTTCGTGCTGGGGGTCAAACGTAGGACCATGTGCATTCGCCTCCAGCCCACTCATTTGAAAAGGAGAGAATGAGATTCCAAGAGGCTGGGGGATGGCTCCGGGGGAGCTGGAGGATGGTCGCCTACGGCCGGTGCTTTGACAGACTTTAGGCCTTTGACTCTGACTGCCTTTCACCTTTCCCCCCTGAAGTTTCTAGATCCGGAAACAGAATTTACTGAAGAGGAGCAGGGCTACCGTCAGTCTTCTTACTGAAATTTCATGAAGCAAGAAAAATTAAATTCACTGTCGCTAGAGTTTTCCTGCCTTGCCCACAGTCAGGACAAATCTTTGTCACCCGCCAGTCCCACAGCCGCTCAGACCCAACCAAGTAAACACAGAGACTTATATTGCTTACAAACTGTATGGCCGTGGCAGGCTTCTTGCTAACTGTGCTTATAGCTTAAATTAGTCCATTTCCATAAATCTATACCTTGCCACGTGGCTGGTGGCTTCCCAGTGACACCTTGCCACGTGGCTGGTGGCTTCCCGGTGACTTCACATGCTGCTGGTCATGGCGGCGGCTGCAGTCAGTCCTTCTGCCTTCCTGTCCTTTTATTTCTCCTCTCTGTTAGTCCCGCCTATCCTTCCTGCCTAGCCACAGCCGATCAGGTTTTATTTATTGATCAATCAGAACAACTTGACATACAGACCATCCCCCAGCACAGCCAAGTGCAGACCATCTCAGACACCTGCACTCAGGCCCATGGTCCTAATCATCCTCTATGCGGACCTGCTGGGTAACGCCACAAAGAACCCAAGAAGGGCTCCCACAGGACATACAGAACATCCCACAGCAATTCACCTTCTTCTGGACAAACCTGCTGGAGTTTCCAGGCATTCTTATTGCCTCAGAACAAGAAATTAGACAGAGATGTGCAGTGGTAGACGCAGGGGCAGCTTATTAAGAAAGAGAGCGCTTCTAGGCTGGGGAGGGAGCTAAATCGGTAAAGTGTTTGCCTCAAAAGCCTGCTGTCCTGAGCATGGTCCCCGGAACCCACAGACGCACATAAAAACACTGACATGGCGGCATGCCTGTAACCTCGTGCTAGGAGAGAGACGCAAGTGGACCCCCAGGCGCTCTCCAAGCAGCCAGCCTAGCCTAATCGGTGAGCTTCAGGCCAATGAGAGACCTTGTCTCAAAAAACAAGGTGGCGCTCCTGAGAAGGACATCTGAGGTTGACCTCTGGCCTCTATGCACACGCACGTGCACCTATATGAACATGCACCCACATGGACACATACGTACACCTCCCTCCCAAAGAAGGAAGCACGCGAGTGAGCGAGCATCTCCAAAAAAGGAAGTGAGCGGAGCCGGGAGAACAGCGGAGATTCAGCGGCTCCGCGCCCCACAGATGCGGACCTTTAGAGCTTTTTCTGTACGCACTTTGCCCCAGGTCAGCCTTGGTGGGTGGAGCCTCCATTTTGGTTTCTCCTATATGCGGATTCTGCCCTCACTGTATGCCTTACGCTCCTGTCTCAGTGTCACGGGAGACGGAAAACCAGAACCCAATGTCACGCCTAGAACTCGGGGAAACTGTCTTGTGCCCGTCGACTGTTCTCTAGCTTCATTCACACCTCTGAAGATTTTTTTTTAATCTCTATTTATGTATGTGAGTGTCCGTGTGAATGCATGCCATGTGTGTGCAGGCACCCGCAGAAGCCATACATGGGTGTAAGATTCCTTGGAGTTAGGGGTAGCTATGAATTGCCCCATGTGAGTCTGGGAACTGAACTCGGGTCCTCTGGAGGAGCAGCCAGCTCTTTTCACAGTGGAGCCAGCTCTCTGGCTGCACCATTCATTTCTTTTTTCTTTCTTTTTTCTTTTTTCTTCTTTCTTTCTTTCTTTCTTTCTTTCTTTCTTTCTTTCTTTCTTTCTTTCTTTCTTTCTTTCTTTCTTTCTTTCTTTCTTTCTTTCTTTCTTTCTTTCTTTCTTTCTTTTTTTTCCGAGACAGGGTTTCTCTGTGTAGCTTTGCGCCTTTCCTGGGACTCACTTGGTAGCCCAGGCTGGCCTCAAACTCACAGAGATCCACCTGGCTCACCGCCTATCGCCTCCAGTCCTGCTTCTCTCCGCTTTATGAAGAGGGCTTTACGGCGCCTCCTTGGAGCGTTCACGTTTTGTGTGACTCCTGCGCTTACACACATTGATACGTTTGTTGCCGTTTTTCTTCTGTCAGCTTGCTTCATGTTCATTTACTCTAAGGACCAAAACAATGGAAGCTTCAGAGGGAAAGAAAGCTTGGGCGTGACGCCACGCAGATTCCGGACATTTCAGACGCTGTGTTCTCGTAGGTCCCCTGAATGAGAGGCAGGAGAGAAGAGTTGTTTCCCACTACTCTTGATCCTTGTCACATTGGGAAACAGCGCATGTAGTCTAAGCGAGCACTCAAGACCTGATGAAGGACAGCTGGAAGGAAGACTGGGCAGGAGCATGTGGAGCAGACAAGCTCCCAGTCAGTGAATGGGTCTCAGCTCTGCTGGCAGATGGCTGGTTATCTCTGGGCAGCGCGCTTGTCTTTCTAACCATTTGTTGAATAGGCTGGCGTCTTAGTTACTTTTCTCCTGCTGTGACAAAACACTATGACCAAAGCCACTTATAAAAGAAAGCATTTCATTGGGAGTTCGTGGTTCCAAAGGTTAGAGTCCAGGACTATCATGGCAAGGAACATGGCAGCAGACAGGTAGGCATGCACTGGAGCAGTATCTGAGGCTTACATCCTTATCTGCCAGTGGGAGGCCGCAACCCCCAGAGACACACCTCCTCCAACAAGGCCACACCTCCTGGTCCTTCCCAAATAGTTCCACCAACTGGGGGCCAAGCATTCAAATATATGAACCTATGGGAGCTGTTCTCATTCAAGCTATCACAGTTAGTAAGATTAGCCTCAAGGCATTGTGAATCTTAAGTATGACAATATAAGACCTTTGGCTGCTCCAGATCTCTGTCCTCTGGGTATAACATGACCAAAGCCATCTTGAAATTAGGGTAGATGCAATTAGCCACAGGAGACCCTCACAAGATGGAGGTTATTAAGATTCCTTCCAGGCCAGCAAGATGAGGGGGGGGAGTGTTTAAAGGTGATTGCTGCTAAAGCTGACGAATTGAGTTTGATCCCTAGGACACACACACATCTCTACACACATACATACACACAAAATAAAAATGTAAAAAAATAAAAAAAAAAATTGTGGACGGGAAGGAGTCATTAGATCCTGACTCCATACTCCAGTGCCTCACTCTCCTCTCTGCCTGCTCAGTTGCTGGTAGTCCTGTTCCAGTGCTCTTAGAAGATGGTAGAGTATATAGTGGGTAGAAAGTCGGCTAAGCATGGGGACCCCAGTAAGGCGGCTTTCACTAGTCAGCTCTCACTCATGCTGGCTTGGGCTTTTTGGTGGTAAACCTGCCTAATTCACCCATGCTCATGTATGCCACCTCTTGCCCAGGCTCCTGTACGTCACCCCTCACCCAGGCTGCTGTACATCACCCCTCACCCAGGCTGCTGTATGTCACCCCTCACCCATGCTCCTGTATGCCACCTCTTGCCCAGGCTCCTGTATGTCACCCCTCACCCAGGCTGCTGTATGTCACCCCTCACCCAGGCTCCTGTATGTCACCCCTCACCCAGGCTGCTGTACATCACCCCTCACCCAGGCTGCTGTACATCATCCCTCACCCAGGCTGCTGTAAGTCACCCCTCACCCAGGCTGCTGTAAGTCACCCCTCACCCAGGCTCCTGTATGTCACCCCTCACCCAGGCTGCTGTAAGTCACCCCTCACCCAGGCTCCTGTATGTCACCCCTCACCCAGGCTGCTGTAAGTCACCCCTCACCCAGGCTCCTGTATGTCACCCCTCACCCAGGCTCCTGTATGTCACCCCTCACCCAGGCTGCTGTACATCACCCCTCATCCAGGCTCCTGTATGTCACCCCTCACCCAGGCTGCTGTAAGTCACCCCTCACCCAGGCTCCTGTATGTCACCCCTCACCCAGGCTCCTGTATGTCACCCCTCACCCAGGCTGCTGTACATCACCCCTCATCCAGGCTCCTGTAAGTCACCCCTGACCCATGCTCCTGTAAGTCACCCCTCACCCAGGCTCCTGTACATCACCCCTCACCCAGGCTCCTGTAAGTCACCCCTCACCCAGGCTCCTGTATGTCACCCCTCACCCAGGCTGCTGTACATCACCCCTCTACCAGGCTGCTGTACATCACCCCTCACCCAGGCTGCTGTATGTCACCCCTGACCCATGCTCCTGTAAGTCACCCCTGACCCATGCTCCTGTAAGTCACCCCTGACCCAGGCTCCTGTATGTCACCCCTCACCCAGGCTGCTGTATGTCACCCCTCACCCAGACTGCTGTAAGTCACTCCTCACCCAGGCTGCTGTAAGTCACCCCTCACCCAGGCTGCTGTACATCACCCCTCACCCAGGCTGCTGTAAGTCACCCCTCACCCAGGCTGCTGTAAGTCACCCCTCACCCAGGCTGCTGTAAGTCACCCCCACCCATGCTCCTGTATGTCACCCCTCACCCAGGCTCCTGTATGTCACCCCTCACCCAGGCTCCTGTACATCACCCCTCACCCAGGCTCCTGTATGTCACCCCTCACCCAGGCTGCTGTAAGTCACCCCTCACCCAGGCTCCTGTATGTCACCCCTCACCCAGGCTGCTGTAAGTCACCCCTCACCCAGGCTCCTGTATGTCACCCCTCACCCAGGCTCCTGTATGTCACCCCTCACCCAGGCTCCTGTATGTCACCCCTCACCCAGGCTCCTGTATGTCACCCCTCACCCAGGCTCCTGTATGTCACCCCTCACCCAGGCTCCTGTATGTCACCCCTCACCCAGGCTCCTGTACGTCACCCCTCACCCAGGCTCCTGTATGTCACCCCTCACCCAGGCTGCTGTATGTCACCCCTCATCCAGGCTCCTGTACATCACCCCTCACCCAGGCTGCTGTACATCACCCCTCACCCAGGCTCCTGTAAGTCACCCCTCACCCAGGCTGCTGTATGTCACCCCTCACCAACAAACTCCAAGGACCACCAAGCTACACTGAGTGGAAGAGTTCGTCACTGCTCTATCTGGGGAACTTGACTCCCCGGAAGAGTCATCCAGTACAAGCATTTGCTCACTCAATGGAGACACAGCACATTTCCATTGTGGGGGCTCACAGAGGTTTCCTGGTGAGATCTGAACTGGCTTTACCCAGCAGGGCTGCATAAGGGGATGGATTGACCACGTGCATGGTCACCAGGTGATTGGAAGGGTCTGCACTTGGCTGTGCTGGGGGGCGGTCTTTTGCTCCAACCCTTGGCATTCCTTTTAAAAGCCCTTTAGAAGAGACAGAAGGGCCTGTGGATAAGGATCCAGGCCCTTCGGAGGCTATCCTGTGTTTCTATCTTTTTCTCTCTCCTCTCTCCTTCTGCCTGTATCTCTTAACCCTCTCGCCTCAAGAGTACCCTAGGAAAACAGGTGGGGGCGGGTCCCCCACATTCCATTCCCTCCCAACTCATAAACATTTATGGGAAGTTTGCTTTTGTGACCAGGGACAGGTGACTAAGCTATGTAGCGACTTGGGAGGGGAGAACCTCAGTGCTTCTCGCAAGACCTCCTCCTTCTTGAGCCATGGTCATGCTTTAATCAGATCACAGCCAGGTCCTGCTCAACCTCTACGGTGACTTTGCCTATCTGTCCTCTGATCCATTAGTCAGGATTTCCACCTCACGGTCGAAAGCCATTTTAGTTCTTTCATTTTCAATGTTCAAGCAGGCTGTGCCTGTAACTCCCAACTACAGACAATGGACATAAAAAAATCATCAGGAACTTCTGAGCTGGGTATGGAGGTTCATGTCTGTAACCCAAGTACTCTGAGGCAGGAGGATTTGCCACAAGTTTGAGGCTAGCCTAGGATATATGACTAATCTAGGCTACGATGTAAAAGCCTGTCTCAACAAATGAAAGTTTTCCAGGTCCAGAGGTTGGAGGTAATTGAACGATCCAGAAAATGTCACCCTGGTTCATTTTCATCTGAAGGTACTGAAGTCCTGAAATTCCCATAAATCCCCTTTCTGACTGTTGAGATAAGGCTGTGCCCTGCCCTAAATTACTCCATACTATATAAAACATTGGTTTTTCAGTCTGTGCCTGGCCCCAAGAGACTCCATTTTCCAAACAGCTTTGGACTGTCTTGAGTGCAACTTCAAAGGCTAGGTATCTTAGTTGGGGTTACTGTTGCTGTGACGAAACACTATGATCAAAAGCAAATTGGGGAGGAAAGGGCTTATTTCACTCACAGTTCCATATAATAGTTCATCATCAAAGGCAGTGAGAGCAGGAACTCACACAGGGCAGGAACTGATGCAGAGGCCATGGAGGGGAGCTGCTTACTGGCTTACTCAGTCTGCTTTCTTTTTTTTTTTTTTTTTTTTGGTTTTTCGAGACAGGATTTCTCTGTGTAGCTTTGCGCCTTTCCTGGGACTCCCTTGGTAGTCCAGGCTGGCCTCGAACTCACAGAGATCCACCTGGCTCTGCCTCCCGAGTGCTGGGATTAAAGGCGTGCACCACCACCGCCCGGCTCCAGTCTGCTTTCTTATAGAACCCAGGACCACCAGCTCAGGGATGGAACCATCCACAATAGCCCAGGTCCTCCTCCATCACTATAGCAAGCTTTCTTGAACCACCAGTCCCCAAATCATGACACAGAGACATATTATTAATTATAAAAGATAGGCCGTAGCTTAGGCTTGTTTTTAACCGGCTCTTATAACTTAAATTAAACCGCCGGACATTGGTGGCGCACGCCTTTAATCCCAGCACTCGGGAGGCAGAGCCAGGAGGATCTCTGTGAGTTCGAGGCCAGCCTGGGCTACCAAGTGAACTCCAGGAAAGGCGCAAAGCTACACAGAGAAACCCTGTCTCGAAAAACAAAAACAAAAACAAAAACAAAAACAAAAACAAAAAAAAAATTAAACCATTTCTATTAATCTACATGCTGCCACATGACTCGTGGCTTTTACCTCTCTTCTTGTATGTCCTGCTTCCTCTGTGTCCAGCTGGTGACTCTGCCTTCTTCTCTGAGTCCTCTCTGTCCCCAGAAGTCCTGCTTAGCCTCTTCCTGCCTGGCTATTGTCCACTCAGCTCTTTATTAAACCAATCACAGTGACACATCTTCACACAGTGTAAAGGAATATTCCGAAACAATCACTAATTAAGAAAATGCCCTACAAGCTTGCCTACAGCCCGATCTTAATGAGGCATCTTCCTAATTCAGGTTCCCTCCTCTCAAATGACTCTAGTTTGTGTCAAGTTGACATAAAACTGTCCAGCACACAGGTGTCACATAAGCAGTACCCTCTGAAGTACCTGAAGCCCAGACTGATATTAACTCATTACTAAGTGTGGCAAGGGTACCACCCTGCAAATTGATCAATGTGAACTGGACTGTGGGAGGCCATGGATGCACTAAAATCATACCAGGAGAACCAGGCCTGGACTCACAGACCACAGTGGGCAAAAGAACGCACATAGGCCCCTCACCTGGACCCCAGCCAAAGGAGGACTTCAAACACTGAGGTAGTGAGGGCACCACCGACCTGCCATCTGATGGTCTGGTCAAGCAGAGACCTCAAGCTTCAGCGTAGCTCCGTCCTCACTGCTGATGTGGCCTGCTTGAACAGCCGTCTGTCTAGCTGTTTGTCTGTCTGAACCTGCTGTCCATCCATCTTCCCATTCTTACATCTGGACCCACTTTTACCCTTTACTTCTAAGCCTTCATGGATCCATACCTGGGACGGCTGATCATCTTAACATTCAGCCCACTGGCTCAGCTGGACCACAGCGTCTCCGGGAGGGTTAGTTAACCAGCTAACTCCCAGATCCCAGTCACAGAGCCGCTCTTCACATCGTTATCAGCTTCTCAGCCTCTGCCTCCCAGGCCTCGAAACCCCTTGAACCCTGTCTGTGGTGGTCTCTTGTGTGCTACCCACGTGCATACATATACATATGTTTACCCTGTGATGTGTAATGTGTGTTCTGTGGGTTAATATTAGTAATTAAGATGGGAACAAAAGAACCTGTATTTGCCAACAGCTAGCTATCAGGGGAAATTGGCACATCTTGGCAATTTCCAGACAACAAAATTGATTTATTGTCAGACAATAAATTCTGACACTGTGGAAAGACACACATGTGTTCGCCTATGTTTCTGGCATAACACTCCGGCAACAGTTTGTTTGTGTTTACTCACGTTTTTCTGATGGCACAATGTTGGTGTCTGCTCTTGTATTTAACCGGGGCTGAAGTTGTAGCACTAAATTTTATGATTTGTTCCTGCAGCTATAAGTCAAAACAACAGTTTATCTGGCCATTTATGGTGATATTTTGTAATTGAGCTTTTTATATCTGCTGTTGGGGGCATAACTTGATTAGTAGTACGAGGGGGGTGGGAATCTTTCTTAGCCTCTTAGGTTCTATGTCTGGAGCCTATGAATTAAATGATAAAAGACAGATGAGCAGAAATCCAGGTTAAACTGATGTTTTGAGCTCTATAGGCAAGAACTACACAGAAAATAAATGGAATTCTGAAGCGGAAGCTAGGGTTTGGCTTTCACACCATTTTAACACAGGACTAGAAGGTTCCTGAGATGGTTCAGCAGGTACAGATCCTTGTCACTACGCCTGAGTTTGATTCCCAGGGACCCACGAGGTGGAAGGAAAGGATCTAATCCTGCAAGTCATCCTTTGGCCTCCACCTGCACACCAGGGTGTAAAAAGGGGGCTGGAGAGATGGCCCGGTGGTTAAGAGCAGGTCCCTGGTAGAGGACCTGAGTTAGATTCCCATCATCCACATCCGACATGACTGCTTGCTACTGTGGCCCCAGGGTATTCACTGCAACCTTCTGATACAGGCTGCCCACCCACAGGTACACACACAATCAGAAATAAATATTCTTTTAAAGGAAAGAGAAAGAAAGGAAAAAGGAAGAGAGTTTGGGTTGTGAGAGGGTAAGTCAGGGGAGGTATACAGGGCAAAGTAAAGGCCAGGAAGGGTTGTTTGATCAGGTTTGTATTGCAGATCAAGTCTCCAGGACGAAAGACGGTCTCCTCTTTCCTGTAGGAGGAATGGGAGACCGTGGAAAGAGACAAATGGAAATTTACGTTTCTTTTACAAAGTGAAATGTACAAACTGACTTTATTGTGAAGGCAATGTGTATAGAGTTCCTGCTGAGTCGGCCGCTTCTTAATTACCTTCAGCTCAAAACAATCCTCATGCCAAAGTGGCATATTTTGGAGTGGAATATTCTGATCTTATGGATCATCATTTGTTCTCGTTATAGGGATCACGAGAGAAGGAAAAGAAATGCAAATAGGTAATTATGTTGATAATTTTTTTTTAAATTTTATAATTTTATTTATCATGTACACAGTGTTCTGTCCACATGTATCCCTGCAGGCCAGAAGAGGGCACCAGATCTCATTACACATGGTTGTGAAGCCGCCATGTGGTTGCTGGGAATTGAACTCAGGACCTCTGGAAGAACAGCCAGGTGCTCTTAACCTCTGAGCCATCTCTCCAGCCCCTATGTTGATAATTTTGTAGTCTGATCTTTAAATGTACTTAGAATTTGTTTTAATCAGGACAGGGGACATACAGACAGCAAGAATGGTTGTCATGAAGGAAGTTTATATTCCCAGACCTCTGGAAACAGGAGATGAGGTGCGTTACAGGACCACACGGGAAAACACCAACGTAGGGCAGGAGGCAGAAGTAGATTCCAGCCACAGTCAGGAATGGGTGGTGGAGGGTGGGTACACTGAGTTAGTTTAAGCTTAGATGGAAAAGCCCAGAGAGGGACATCTGGGATCTAGGGATGGTATCTGATTGTCCCACGCCTAGCCCTAGTGTGATGAAGGACAGAAGGAATTTTGGCGGGAATGTGAGAGTTTGATAAAGGAGATGCTTGTGTTATCGGAATTTTAGGCGGAAAGCTCTCCATCCAAGAACCTCCATGGATTAGACCGAGCCACCCATGCCATTATGCCAATCAAAGAGACAAGCAATGATGAGCCAGAGAAAGAGGCTTTAGTAAATGTGACCATATCGGGAAGAAGGGACAGACAGGTTCAGTGTTCAGGGGCTGACAGCACTTTGACATTTCCTACAAAAGAGAACCAGAGGAGGTAACTGGGTATACACATCTCCTACAGAGCAGCCGATCTTGGTCAGTTCAGGGAATCTCACTGATCACTGCCTCAGTTCTGGTTCTGAGAGGTGGGTACCACTGTCGTCCCTTGAGGAGGGCAGCCTGGTTCTCCTGGGATGATGATAACTGCTGCTGCTCCAGGGGTGCAACCTCTGCTCCCATCCCACCCCTCTCATTGTGGGGTGACCTTGTCAGTTTGGGGTGGTTTCAGTTCCTCGTCATAAAGATGCGTATGGAGCAGCCCTGTCACTCCTGTCATCCAAGGTGACTAATGAAGACAGTGACCCAGGAGGGAAAATGTCAAGGCAAAAATAGAGCCAAAATGGCATTAGGCTATTGACTGGGCTCTCCTTTATTTCGGGGTATGGGATCTGGTGGTTTGGTTTGTGTATCCAAGGCTCAATTGTGGGGAGTTGTTACCTCTCTAGGAACTATAGAGGCCTAGATGGAACAATCATCCTGATATCAAAGCCCCAAAGGCCAGAGCATTAAATGTACAGAAGATGGAGGCTGGGTAGGCAGCTCGGTGACAGAGTGTTGGCCTAGCATGTGGCATTGGGGTCAATCCCTAGCACATAGGGCGAAAGTGAAGCTTAAAAATGTAAAATATGAAAAGTGAGGGGCAGGGAGGTGGCTCAGTGGTTGACTTAGACGTCTACTGCATAATCCTGATGATCTGAGAACAGATCTCAACACCCAAATAACGAGACAGGTGGTGATACATGCCAGTAAGCCCAGCTCTGGGTGTGTGGAGACAGGAGGATTGCTAGGGCTTGCTGACCACAAGCCTAGTAGAGAAAACACAAGTCCTAGGTACAGAGAGAGACCCTGCCTCACAGGAATATGTAGACAGTGATAGCTTGTCATGCTGGATGACCTCTTCCAGCCTTAAGTATTTACACGGGCGTGCACACTCACATACACATCTACACATGCACTCACGCACCAATAAATAATTTTTGAAACAGGGTCTCACTATGCAGCCCTGACTGACCGGGGACTTGCTATAGAGACCGGGCTGGCCTTGAACTCACAGAGATACCTGCTTTTGCCTACTGAGTGCTGGGGTTAAAGGGTTATGCCACTGTGATTGGCCTTAAATAGATCTTTTAAAGAATGAAAAAATGTACTTGCTTCTGTGAAATTGTTTTTTATCTTGTGAGTCTGGGTATGGCCTCCAACTCAAGTGATCCTCCTGCTTCAGTCTCTCAAGTGGCTGGTACCATAGGCACAAACCACCACACCAGCACGTGAAGTTGTGTTTGTTTGTTTTTTGTTTTAAGACAATGTCTATCGTTTTCCCAGGCTGGCCTCAAATTTCCAGGTGTAGCCAAGGGTCTCCTTGAACTTCTGATTCTCTTGCCTTCACCTACCAAGTGCTAGGATTCTCTAATGGTTTATGTCATGCTGAGTATTGAACCTTGGGTTCCATGCTAGGCAAGTGCTCTACCCACTGAGCTACATCCCCTGACCTCACGTGAAGTTTTTGGTTGTTGTTATTTTGTTTTATTTTTGAGATTATCCTGGAACTCACTATGTAGACCAGGCTGGCCCCGAATTCAGAAATCCTCCTGCCTCTGCCTCCCTACTAAAGGGATTAAAGGCATGTGCTACCATGCCTGGCCACATGAAGTATTTTTAATATTGATAAATGAATGTAGAATTTATCAAATATAATTTTGCTTTTAAAACAGTCTTACATCTGCAGTCTGGTTCTATCACAGGGACCGTAATGGCGATGCACATCTTATTTCCGGTAAGACTTGTATTGCAATCCTAGTGACTTCTGTACTTTCTATTTTTGGTAGTGGTTTTATGGATTAGGTCATTGTTCTACCAAATGTTTAAGATGGTAAGAATGTTAGTACGTGGATGCAGTGAAATTGAATGATAACAGCAAATGTGTGAAGAAGGAGAGAAAAATTGATTGCTTGCTGTGAATGTTGGTCAACAAAGCTGCAAACTTTTTGGATTTTTCTGACCTCACTTCCAATGTCCATGGAAAATTTCTAATTGCCATCTCTCTGGCAAACTTATGATATCAGCAATAACCATATTGTCTCACAATTGCAATTTAGGTAAAATACTTAGGACTGTCAAAGGACTTTCAGATCCCAGACTTGGATGATAGGAAGTTCAGTTAATTAATGAGAAATCTTTGGTTTCCTGGAATATTTTTTAGAAAATGAAAATTCATAGACAAGTAGAAAGAAAAGCACGGGATCACCAAGCATTATTTTGACATTTTAAAAAAGTGCACATAGGTCAATTCAGCCTACACATTGTCTTGTAATGTATAAGGTTAACTCTATTTTAAAGCTAAGATTGGGATCTGGAAGGATGGATTAGCCGTTAAGAATGCTTGGTGCCTTTCCAGAGGACCAGAGTTTGGTTCCCAGTACCCACATCTGGATGCTCACAACTGCTTGTCACTCTGGCTCCAAAGGATCTAATGCCCTCTTCTGGCCTTCATGGGTACCTGCACTCACATGCATAGATACATTAAAAGGGGGGGGGGGCAGGCGCAGTGGTGCACACCTTTAATCCCAGGACTTGGGAGGCAGAGGCAGGTGGATCTCTGAGTTCGATGCCAGCCTGGTCTTAGATTGAGTTTCGGGACAGCCAGGGCTACCTTGTCTCAAAAAAATCAAAATAATAACAAAAATTAAAAGAAGAAGACAGCCCTCAGCACACCAGGAAGTGCTCCTATCAGAGGCTAAACGTGTCGGCTCTCTGGTCGTTCATTTCCCAGCCTCCGGAACTATCAACAAATGATGCTTAAGGTACCTAGTCTATGGCATTTCTCTTAGATCAATACAAACTGAGTAAGACAACCGGAAACATCAGTAACTATTTTGACCATGGAATAAATTAGGCTCACTATAAATAAACCCAATGTCTATCAACTAATGAATGGATGAAACAAAATGTGGTCTATTTGTATAATGGAACACTTTTCATCCACGGTAAGAACTGAGGTAGTGCTTCATGCCACAATGTGAATGAACCTTGAGAACATTACGTCATATCGAAGGGGCCAGTCACAGAAGGCTGCATAATATATGATTGCATTTACATGAAGTGTTCCGAACAGGCAAATCCATACAGATGGAGAGTGGATTTGGGGTTGCCAGGGTCTGGGGAGAGAGGGAGTGGGAAGAGATGGCTAGCAGTGTAGGGGGTTTAAAAAAAATGTTCCAGAATTAGATAGCAATGGCGGCCACACAGTTCTGCCGACACCACCACATGCCAAACTTCATTCGTTTGTTTTTAATTTTTGTTTTTGTGAGGCAGGGCCTTGCTACGTGGCCTAGAACTCACTGTGTAGAGCAGGCTGGCCTTGAACTTGTGTCGTTCCCCTGCTTCTGCCCCATGCTGCTCAGATTACAGGTAATTGCCACCATGTCTAGCTCCTAGATGATGATGCATTTAAAAAATTTTTAAGTTATGTTTATTTGTTTACTCTCTCTCTTCTTTATGTCTCTGTCTGTGTGTCAGACACCCCCCCCGCCCCGTGTGTGTGTGTGTGTGTGTGTGTGTGTGTGTGTGTGTGTGTGTGTGTGTAAAACATGGAATGCATATGGAGGTCAAGGGAAAGCTTCCAGGAGTTGGTTCTCTCCTTCCATATCCAACATGTGAGGCTGTGGGGACATTCTCATTCATCACCACAGGCCAGTTGCTGTGGAATTGTGTGGAAACTCCCTTCCACAACCCAAGACAAATCCCGAAGTCTGCTTGCAACATCAGAAAGGAGGAATGATGGACCTGTTTGCAGAAGTTCCAGGAGAGCCAGCCAGAGTTACACAGAACCACCGAGAATAAATAGTCTGAGCAGGATTCGCACTCAACCCACGGGGTAAAAAAAAGGGGAAGCGGGATCGTGCTTGGAGCTTGTCATTCAGGAATGGATAGAGCTCGATTTCCTGAGTTACAGGAGAATAGCAAAGGTGGGGTCTTCTCTGCAAGCCAGAAACTTACAGGGACATTCAGAGCTACCCCTGGAGTGAGCCCCATGCCTGGGGGAAGGAGGCGGACTGAGCAGATAGACAATACCTTCCGCCTCCACCCCAGGCCATCATTCCTCCAAACTGTTCCTCCTTGGTCTCCCTAGATCTGAAAGCAGATCCCACAGTTTCTCCAGTAACACCTGGTCCTTGTCATGCTGGGGTCCCTGGTGGCCTCATTAGGACAGAGCAGCTGAAGGAGTCTGAGGAACTCAGCCCGAGGCTATTTTCCTCCTCATTGTTTTTGTTGTTAGGTTTGGTCCCGAGCTTTCCTGGGTGGGGTTGTCTAACTAGGCAACACCAGGTCTAAAGATCTAGCTCAGTTTTGGGGTGGGGGTTGAAGCTCCCTCTATCATGTGGCTGTGGCTTACAGAGCCCTGGTGTCACAAGGTGACATGGGGTACTTGTGTGCCTGTGGGCTCACAACTGTATGGCCCCCAACTCCAGCTCTTGTTTCCAGCCTGGGCATGACAGACATTTTACCAACTGTGGTTGGGTGTTGTGTTTATGTTCGGGTTAAATACGCTGGTCCAGACACGTGACTTGAGAACAGGGGGAGAAAGAAACGGGAAAAGCCCTCATTCTCCCAAATGTGATTCCAGGCGATGGCCTGTGCTTTATGTCCCCACTGGGTCTCCTTTGACCCCCCCAGGTGCTGGTGTTCAGCTCCTCTCCAAACAGAGATGTGAATCACATTCTGCTTTGCTCGGCAGGACTGCACTTGATCCTGAGTAAGGGAACTAAAGAGCCATGCGTGGGTCATAGGAAGAAAGTCCTGGGAAGCCTGGCATGGTGGCACATGGGAGGCAGAGGCTGAGCCCTGGCCCTCTCCTAGGAAAGGGCTGTCTGGGTCCCTCCACCTGCTATAATGATGGCTTTCACCACAGGTGTCCAGCAGGGCTAGATCCATGATCCATGAAGCATGGAGTGTGGAACTTACACAAGTCGGGCACGTCTTCTGTAAGGAAAGGGAGGTGAACGTATGGCTTGGGTGTCTCCAAGTAGGGCACTGAGATATTTCTTTAGCTCCCAGGTCATTTTGCCTCTGTATTTCCTTCCTGCCTGGGCCCAGAGTATCTTTGAGGGCAGATTGGCATCCAATGTTCCTTCCCCTGCATCTTTCACAGGAACATTATCAGAAGCTTCCAGGAGGTAGCTTCTTTTTTATGTGGCCTAAAGAGAATAGCGCTGTCTATTTTTTTTTCCCAATTGAAAGTCTTTATTCCAACCAGTTGGGACTACACTCAGGTACTCGGGACCCAAGTGTAGCCTAGCACAGGCCACTGTTAAAATGGGTCTTCCCACCTCAATGAATCCAATCAAGACCACCTCTCGAGGTGTAGCCAGAGACGAACATAATCTAGACGATCCCTCACCGGCATGCACTGAGGTTTGCCACCCAGGTGACTGTCGATCCTGTTAAGTTGATAATATTAACAACCAGGCCTAAAAACTTACCGTCCATTGTGGGTTGGGTCGGTGGTGAGGACCCTGCGTGTGGAACATGGACCGCACTGACTGTACTGACATACATCCCGCCAGTGGGTACATGCTGCAGCCCTCGTCCCGGAGTCCTCGGCACTGTCCTCTGGTGGTTTCAAACCTTCGCCCATCACAGTTTTAGGTAACTACCGGGCACTTCCCGACTGTGCTCGGCCCACTCTTTCCATACCCCAAACTAAACGAACTAACATCATGAGGATTTCCCTTTTTCTTCCAAGAGTTTGACGGTTTTCTTTTACATTTGCATTTGGCTCCATTCACAGACATAGAGCGGTTGTTAATATTCTGATCCCACCCCTTGGCGCCGACCTGCGTCCTGACATAAAGGCCTCATTCTAAGGAAAAACTCCTCCCTTCCTCTCTCTCTCTTCAGCTTTTCCTCCCATGAGGTGTGCTCCCTCAACCTCTCTCTCTCTTCTCTCTGTCTCTTTCCTATCTTTCTCTTCATCTCTCTATTATAATAAACTCTCCCCGTGGATGCAGCGTCTGGGCTGTGAATTACCGGCTGCCTCCTCCGCTACAGTCACCATGCCCTCATGGCGTTCATCTACCCGGCATGCATCTACCCGGCATGTTTCCCTGCACTCACGGGGTATTGGGGGGGGGGGCGGTACTCTCAGGGTTCCTCTCCCCCACAGTAATTCGTAACCGTGGTGACCCTCAGTGGGTCAGGAAGAAAGTATGGAAGGTTATTGTGTTGAACGAGCATGGAGTTGCGGTCTGGCATAATGAAAAGTTCTAGATCTGTACTTCAGGAGTGCCCACACAACCCCGCCAAGCTGTTTACTGCCAATGAACTAACATGGCCGAGGCAGCGAATTTTATCACACTAGAATGTCTGTCTAGGGAGTCTTCTACCAACTGGTTGCAGCGTGTTTCTGGATCTCTCATTAATTGATGGGTTAAAGGCAGTGATTGATATTTGCATAAGATTTATGATTTTGTTCCCCTTTTAATAAGTGGTTAGAGGTTAAATATCTGCTGCTTAAGCTGAGGGAACAATCAAAGGGTGGAGGAGGGAGGAAAGCGAGCAGGGCAGGGGTGAGGTCGAAGAAGGAGAGAGCAAGAAAAGAAAGCTCGAGATAAGGATGGGAAGGGATGGAGGAGCAGAAACCACAGAGAAAAGCAGGGGAGGGAGGGGCAGGGCAGCAGGAGAGGAAGTGGGAGGGACCTCCATCCGCCGCCGCTGCTGTAAATGTGCAAATGCTCTCCCTGCTTTTGAAGGAAGTCTTTATTTTGACTCTGCCTTGAGAAGCTGTCCCTCCATCCGTCCGAGAAGGAGAAAGTATTCTCTGCCTCTGCCGTTTCCCAGGTCACCAGTTATATTAAGCCCAAGTCCCTTGGTGGCCCCAGTCTATAATTTTCCACTCTCCACCCTTTCGAGTCAGATTGCAAAATAAGGCCATTTTGAAACTTGGATTCCTCCTGGTCAAGGCAGAGGGGATGTGACACAGGACTTTGCTGACCCTGTGGAGCTCAGACAGGGCCTTCAGAGAAGGTGTGGCCTTAGATCAGCCGCTGGAAGGCCAGGAGGAGGCACCAGGAGCGTCAGGAGCCTAGGCTGACCACCGGAAGTGCTCTGTCCTATTTCCAGACTTTCACCAGGGGAGGGCCAGAAGTTCATACTGTGCCCTTCCAGGGGTTAGAAGCAGACTCTTGGCCCTCAGATGCCCCCACTGGCCTGGCAGAGATGGGAGAAGGCAGTCATCATCGCTCTAACAAAGCCTTTCCCTCACGTGATCCCCATCCATCTTTCCACGCTCACCCGCTGCCATCCATCCCTGCCTCACTCAGATCTTGGGCTGTGGTGCCGCCAGCCTACTGGCCACTCCCTGTTCTTCCTGTTGGAATGCCTTTCCCTCCCTCCCCACCCCATCGCTCTGACTCACACTTTCTTTTCATTTCCAGGCCGAGTGGCTTATTTCTCCCGGGGAGCGCTCACGTGTACTTTATCCTAAGCATCTGTATTTACCCACAACACTCGCCACTCTGGCTCGTACTCACTTCCCTGTCCAGCAGTCTGCCGGGAGGGCCAGAGCCCAGCCTTCCTCCTTGCCTGTCCCAGGACCTGGCTCAGTGCCTAGCATGTTCCGGAGCTCGAGCTGGCTTCCTCAGCTTCTCGAGCCCTGACGGTGTGTCAGGCTGCACAGTGGACAGGACTGGCGAAGGGCTGGATTCTCACGGGCTTACATTTTGGTTGGGGAGGCAGGCAGCACACAAGTAAACAGAAGTAAAGGATGTGTTGGATGTCATAAGTGCTGGAATAATAATATAGGAGGCTAAAGACCCAGAGAAGGGTGTGACTGTAGGCTGGAGGGTAAGATAACATTTACATGAAGACACTGGGGTGTGTGTGTGTGTGTGTGTGTGTGTGTGTGTGTGTGTGTGTACTTTAAAGGGTGTTTGTTGTAGTTAAGGAATGGCAGGGTAGGTAATGTGACCAGAGAGAAGTGAGTGGTGGCCACGACAAGGGGTCAGTGGGCAGCAGCGGCTCAGAGGTGGCCAGCAGCTTCTGCTTTCATTTGGAGGGAAATGGGGAGCCATTGTAGGGGAGGAGGAGCGAGAGACTAGCGAGGTTTAAAGCCCTCACCATCTTAAATGATCTTCCTGGATACTTTTCTGAGAGCAGACTGTTCAAGGCGCAGATTTTGGAGGACTCGCAAAGATGATCAGTTATCTGGAAGCGAATAGTAGGTACCTTGAGGAGAGTGGGAGCTTGTCCTTGACTGGACAGGAAGTGGGATACTCTGTTCCTTTTTGTCTGTTCCCCTCTCCTCCCTAGATAACAGCCTCCCACTGATACAGATAGGGCTTTCTGCCCCTGGACACTGAATGGCTTAGATTGCAGACACAGGGCAAAACATCAGAAACCTTGACCTGCCAAGCTGAGACACAGACATGCCCGTCACAGAGGCTCTTGAAGAAGGATAAGGTGGGCTGCCTGGAGGAGGGAGCCTCACTACCTAGAGATAAAAAAGGCAGGAGACGCCAGCCCTTGCTTGCGGCCCTCCCACGGCAGGGCTCTTGGCTCCGCATCACCTTCAGGTTGGCCCTGGCACATGAGCGCTAATAAAAAGCCTCCCTAAGAAAAGTGAATGACTTCAGTCGTTGGCGCTTTCCAGGCTCTCTCCCCGGCCCCCACCCCCACCCCCCAGCTCGTCTGGAAAATGCACAGCATTAATAACCAATAAAAGTTAAGAACGTCACCTCCCCACCCCTCTGGAATCCCGACCGCTGAAATTTCTGGCCTGGGGATGTCCCCGGTCGTCCCCTCAGGTGGGAGACTTCCGGGAACGCCTCTCCTCCCTAAACAATGGGAGGCTCTCACCCCAGCTCCCCTCCCGGGAGGCGCGGGGGACCGGCGGCAGGTGCGGAGGCCGGGAGGGCGGGGCGGGGGCGCACGCAGTGCGGCCGGCGGCCGGCAGGGGGCGCAGGGGAGCCGCCGGGTCCGGGCACCGGCTCCAGGCCCTCCGCCGTCGGCTGCCCAGCCCCCAGCGGCAGCCCCAGCCCCGGGCCACCCCGGCCCCGTCTCTCTCTGGCCACCCCTTTCCTTCCAGGTGTGGCCGCGGGAGAGGCTGGTCAGGGTGAGGTCTGGAGGACGATTGTCGGCGCGATTGTAGCAGGAGAGAGTCCTGAGCCGCCTTCGCCCCCAGCCCTACACCTAAGGGTCCCAAAGTCCTAGGACTAAGCATTGGGCTGGCCGCCCTCCCACCCCCCACCCCCATCCCCCCCATGTCCCCACCCTGGAGTAGGACTCCGGCTCTGTTTACTTCTGCAGGGCCCGGCGCGTGATAAGGGCCAGGCCAGTTCAACAAAAGAAAGGTCTCTTAGCCTAGGCGCTTCACCTCTCCACATGCTCACCGGGCTAGCTACAGACCTGTGTCCTGTAGTCCTCCCATCCCCACCCCAGGCCAGCCCATCTTCCCAGGCTTCACCTCAAGCGCTTTCCACTGCTCAAAGTTGGCCTAAGTCCCTTATCATAGCCGTGAGGCTGTGTTCCGTCCTAAGGGAGGGTAGCAGAACAGACCACCCCAGCACACGCCTCTTTAGCATAAGGATTATTTTGAGCAAAAGGCAACGCCAGGGAACACAGGAAAGAAAGCCCTCCCCCTCCTCCCCGCCCATGTGCCTTAAAGCTGGATGGAAGTGTAGGGGGATGTCCCTGCCCCCACACCCACCAGGAAGGACATTGGATCACAGAAGACCACTTGAGACCCTATCCACCTGGAGGTTAGCACCAGAGGAATCCACACAGCAGCAAACAGATTGAGGATCCTGTCTCTCGTTTTTTGTTTTTTGTTTCTCTTATTTGCCTCCCACAGTTTGCTGCCTCGAGGTTTGTTTGTTTGTTTTTTCCTTGCCCCTTTCCTAAAACTGTATTGCTCTTTGCAGAAGTAATTCCTTCCTCTGTCTCCCATGTGCACATTAATAAATTATTTTTCTCTTCTTAATCTTTGTTACAGAGATTCTGGCCAAGAAACCACTCCCCCGACACATACACACACACACACACACACACACACACACACACACACACACACACACACACGCTGTCTTAAAATACTTGGCACATTCTTTTGCTTGTAGCTGTGGCCTACACTAAATCTACTTGAGGGAACATAATTCGAACCCCGTCCTGACTCCTGGGATGTGCGGGTCCCACCACCCTCTCCCTCCCTATCAGGCTTCTGACAGCGACTTCAAATCCTTATTGGTCCTTTTAGGAAAAGTTTTCTCAGCTCTGACCTATAACACAAGCTCCTTGGACATTTTGTGTTTGTGTGTGTGTGTATGTGTGTGTGTGTGTGTGTGTGTGTGTGTGTGTGTCTTATCCTTATGATTCTGGAGGAAATCAGCCTCCCTTGTGGGGTGGTTCTTAGTCTCATTAACAAAAGAAAGAATGGATTCAAATTGAAGCTTGAGGAAAATTTTATTAGTGTTTGGAAGGAAAACACCCCAAGGCAGGCAAGCTGTAAATCTCAGCAGCTGCCCAGAAGGGGAGGTAAGAAGGAGGTAGCCCTGCCCTTGAGCTGTCATGGAGGTCCGGCACACGGCAGGGGAGGGGTATCACAGAAAGAACAAAGACGCCCACAGTATCAGAAAAAGCACTCGTGGGTTCTGGCCAGCATCAAAAGAGGGATGAGGGGAGGAAAGAGAAAGGGAAAGTTGTTCCTTTCTGGCTCAGGCCTCAGAAGGGTAGGCAGATCCAGCTGAGCCGTATGGCGGCTTGTAGGACGGAACTGGGGGGAGAGAATTCCAGGAAGGAAAAGTACAGTGTCTCATTAAAGGATTCTGCTGATCTCTTTAGCATGGATTAAGGCAAACCTGTCTTCCTAGGGGAGGTCTCTTGACCAGGTGATTGACACAGAGCAACTGGAATGTTAGTTCTTTATCCAGGCCGCTGATCCTATTCCTTCTTCCTCTTTCAGTATTTCAAGACAGGGTTTTCCAGTGTAGCCCTGGCTGTCCCGGAACTCGCTCTATAGACCAGGCTGGCCTCGAACTCAGAGATCCTCCTGCCTCAGCCTACTGAGTGCTGGGGTTAAAGTCATGCACCACCCGGCTACTGATTCTATTCTCTTGACCACGTGGAGTTTTCCCTTAATGGGCTTTCTTGCTCTGTCATATGACGTCATATGACGCCTACTTACCGTACCTGGCTGTTCTTGCCCTACCAAATTGTGAAGAATGGCCAGCAGGATGGCTCATCTGGTAAAGGCACTTGCCGCCGAGCTTGACCACCTGAGTTTGACCCCTGGGCCTCCCCACGTGATAGAAGGAAGACACCAGCTACCTCTGACCTCTGCACACACATGCCCCACACCTACATGCACATGCCTACACACTTGCAAAGAAGTAAATGTGATGAAGATCAAGTTGTAGGATTGGGGATTTAGCTCAGTGGTAGAACACTTGCCCCCGGGTTTGGTCCTCAGCTGGGGGCGGGGGGGGGGGGGGGGGAATCAAGTTGTAAACAATTAGGAAGCAGGTCTACACATTGTGTTTTTGCCTCTCCTTCTGCTCACACTGTTCATCATCACTGAGAGTCTGCTACATTCCAGGTAGACAGTTTAGCATGCAGGGCTCTCTAAGTTCCCACAATTAAGGGAAGGAAGAGAAGGTGGGGTAAGGGGGCTTGAGGAAAGGTGCAGGATACGGTCTCCTTATGAAATACTCACCATAGAGGGGCACTCAGACTCCCGAGTGACGTCCTAGAAGCACTCAGCATCCTGGACTAGAAGTAGTCTCATTCTCTGAGGGATTGGCTGCCCATTCATTCACCCACCTCCTCACTCATTCATTCACTTGGTAAATATTTGATGATCTCTATTTCATCCATGTGACTCAGGGGATTGGTCATACTATACCCCAATGGTGACGTATGTGTATGAGTGTGTGTTGGGGCACCAGGATCCTGGAAAACTGGTGGTGAGTTGCTTCTTTGTCATTTCCTGTTCAGACCAGCTTCTGGAAATGGTCTTAAGGGAAATGGTGTCTTCTCAGCAGAGGCAGGCAAATCTGGTATTCCTGGAGGGCAGGAAGACGAGGCCAGAGGCCAGTCTGTGGGTCACTTTGGAATCTCTTCCTTGGGCAAACATGATGTTCCCTTTGAAGTCCGCTCCTTCTATGATTTTTCTATGAGATTTCTAAACAGCCCTGGGAGGTCTTAGGCACATATCTTAGATGGGAAGGCTAAGCTTAGGAGATCTGTGATTTCCTTAGGGGTCATGGTTATGGTAAGGGCTGAGTTGCATCAGAACAGACAACATTCTGGACACCTTTGGGAACCTGCATGCTATACTTTGCACATGTCCAGACGTCCAGACAACCAGGCCTGATGAAGAACCTGAGACAGAGACGTGATCTTTGGCTCCCCATGGTGAGAGAGGAGTCCCTGGAATGGAATGTTTTGTTTTTTAGATCTAACTTCCCTGGCCCCTAGCAGCTCCCATTCAGAAGTTTAGCTAACAAACTTCCAAATTCTAAGTCCTAGTGGTCTCATGCTCTATGTAAAAAATATTTTTATTTTTAGAGACAGGCTCTCATTATGTAGCCCAGGCTGTCCCTGAACTTGAGATCTTGCCTCAATGTCCTGAGTGTTGGCATTAAAGGCAAGCGCCACCATGCCAGGCTCCAAAATCTAATACTATTGCCCAAACTTAAACTCCATTTAAATCATCCAGTCCCTAATTCTAACTGGAATAGATCAGTCCTAAGGACAAATTCCCCTTCCAAATTCTTATGGGGGACTGACACCTCTTTCTTATGATCTGTACTACCCAAGGCAGTCCCAAGCACCCCTAAGCAAGGAGAAGGGCTAAAACGGGGTACAGGCAGGTGGGAAGAGGCTACCCTTATCATGAAAACAATTCCTTTTCCTCTCCAGGTGTCCAGGTCTTCGTATGTCTCAGGCCCCTCTGGAAGGAAAGGGTAGGGGTAGAAATTGTGTTAATTCTTCTAGATATTCTCTTGAGCATCCTCAACAGGCAAGTCTTTGCAGCCAGAGGAATCAGTAATGGAGGCATGCTGGGAAACCAAGCATTCTTTTATTCAAGGAATAGCACACCAGCAATCGGATATCCCAGGGCAACCTGGGTGAACAGATGTGTAGTTCCTGCTCTCAGGAAGATTATCATCTATGGACAACGAATTTTTTTTTGCTTTGTTGAATGTCTGTAGTGAGCTAGGTTCCTGCGCAAAGTACTTGTCCATGTTATACTTTTATTGAATTGCTCTTACTTCAGGGAAGCGGTTCTCAACCGGTGGGCCATGACACAGGGTGTGTGTGTGTGTGTGTGTGTGTGTGTGTGTGTGTGTGTGTGAAACGACTTTTTCACAGGGGCCGCATATCAGATATTTACATTATAATTCATAACAGCAGCAAAATTACAGTTATGACGCAGCAACGTAGTCATTTTATGGTTGGGGGTCACCACAACATGAGGAACTGTATCAAAGGGTGGCAGCCTCATGAAGGTTGAGAACCACTTCTCTAGGGAAAAGAACTATGGATCCATTCTGTAGATGAAGGAACTGAGGTTCTGAGATAGTGAACGACTTGGAGTTCCTCTGCCAGCATTGGCTCTGGGTGCGGCAGGGGAGATTTCCTTAACCCTGAAGTCTGTTTCTGAGCAAAGTTGCCCAGGCACCCCTTGGTTGAAGAGCTAGAGGATTGGCCTGATTCTCTCTGAGGCCCCGCCCACCTCGACGAACCGCCCTATCCTGGGGTGGAGCTGTTAGCAGCCCCGCCTGGCTGTGGAGGGCAGAGCCGTGGCTACTGGGAGCTGAGCCGTGAGTTCCCAAGTGTCCTGGTGTCTTTTCTGCTTCTTTGTGGGCCACTGGGGTTCTGAGTCACGGTCAGGTCCTGGTGTACTCTGGCTTCTCACTACAGTTGGTTTGCCCACAAAGCACAAAGCCTCCTTGAAGCAATTCTGCTTCCTCTTCGTGGTTATTGGAAAGTAACTTGTAAATCAGGGTAAGAAAGGAAACCTTAGATACTTACATGATGGCCATAAAAACAGGACCCAATAAATACAACATATGATATCTGTGAAGCTAACAGCATGCCAGATGCTAACTTTTTAAGACAGATCATCTCATTTATTTTTTTAATATTTTTTTATGTGGATTGGTGTTTTGCCTGCATATATGTCTGTGTGAGGGTGTCGGATCCCCTGGAACTAGAATTATGGACAATTATAAGCTGCCATATGGGTGCTGGGAATTAAACCTGGGTCCTCTGGAAGAGCAGTCAGTGCTCTTAACCACTGAGCCTCCCCAATCTCCCAGGTGACTTCATTTAACACAGAATAGCATCAAGGCAGTTTTTCTCCTGCAGTATACATGAATGTCATCTGGGAAGAGCTAGGGAGAGGGCCCGTTGGCTCTTGATTTCTGCTTTCCTGCCTGAACCTTCTCATGCACTTTCACAATGATTAACTTATTTTAAAGAGATGAATTCGTTAACTCCATCTTGGCACCATCTTGGTCAAGTGAGGATAAAGAGGCGGAGTTCTGTATGATGGGTAAAGAAAGAGAGACTCAGAGATGAGATATGTGGTCGACGTATTTGCAACAAAACTCTACCCACATACCGGGCTTCTGTTGCCCAGTTTATGCCCTCCAGAGTTCTTCTCTTCCTCTTTGGGGACATGTGTTCTGGGGAGCCTTGGGTTTCTCCGGGGAGCTCTGAGACTTCCAGAACAAGTTCCTACAGAGAGCTCATGGCTGGGGGCTCCAGCCCCTCCCATCCTTGGTGCCATCTACATGGGCGAGGCGGAGTGCTGAGCACCAGGACAGAGCCTTCTGCCAGCGCAGACTCAGTGGGCAGAGTCCCTATTGGTAGGGAAGGACAGACAGGTGGTGAGAAGTCAGTCTGAATGAGTCTGCTCTCTCAATGTTCCCACCCCACACCCCAGCACAGAGCACCCACCCACCCGGGTGTCTTCCTGCGCTCCTGGACTAATCAGATCCCTCCTTTCCACATTTACTCAGGGAATGACTGGGAACCCACCCGGCTCTGTGCAGAGGCAGGGAGAGCAGTAGGAATCGATGTGCCGGGTCAGCAGACGTTAGAACTCATCTTTAATAAAGCTAGCCGGCAACTTCATTAACAGCAGCAGAACTGGTCCCCAGTAAGGGTCAACAAGCAGGCAAAGATGGTGTCTACGGGTGTCCATCACGGAAGAGAGAGCTCAGGGCTTGCTTAGCATGGGTAAGGTCCCAGGTTCAATTCCAACCAAACACACACACACACACACACACACACACACGCACGGCATGCGTGCTGTAAAAAGGATGTATCGTGACGCAGGGAAATAACCATGCTTTGTTATCAATGGATAAAAGTAGGCCAGACGATCAGAGAAGGCCTCCAGGAAGAGGAGGCAGGGCCGGTTCTCTACTCTGCCACCGAAGTAGCACAGCTGGGCTTCTCCGTGGGGTCACCTCCCCACGCCCATCTGTACCAGGTGTTTCCGCTGGTCTCAGACTCCATTCCTTGCCTCTGCCCTGTCCCCTCTCGGTGCACAGACCTTGTGTCCAATCCTAAAGTCCAAGAGGAGAAGGATCTCATGAACATTGTGATCATTCCTATAAGGCGCAGCCGGGGCTTTTGAGCAAGGTGTCCTGGGTCCTAACAAACCACTGAGTCCCGTCCCGTCCCCCCCCAACTCTCAGCTCAGTCATCACTGTATCTAGGAAACCTTTCTTGATTTCCCTGACAGGCCAGTCTCCTGCTGGCGCATCCTCCCAGGACCAACCACACACTTCCTTCGGGAGTGATTATTTTGCATTTATTTCTGTCTTTCTCCATCCGCGCTGTCTCCCACCAGGATGACAAGCATATCCTCTGTCGATGCTCTCCACGTGCTCTCTCTCTCTCTCTCTACCACTCAGCAGGCTCCTTGCCAGGGAAGCTCTCGATAAATAAAAGTTGATGTACAGATAGGTGAGTGGCAGGTGCTGGCAGGGGCTAGAGGAGCCTGCAGGACAGAGCCGGCGGGTGGGCGTGTGGTGTGTGTGTGTGTGTGTGTGTGTGTGTGTGTGTGTGTGTGTGTGTGTGATTACCGCAGACATGCCTCCGAGGTACGGGCGCAGCTCGGAATCAGGGCAGCTGAGTAGGTGGCTGCCTTGGTGTGACTTCAGGGTCACTAGAAAGACTCCCCCCCCCCCCCCCCCCCCCCCCCCCCGCCACCTCCGCTCCAGCGCCTGTCAGCCTGACAAAGGAAGAGGATGCTTTTGTTCGCTAACGCTTCAGAGCTCAGGCCTGAATCCCACACTTTGGAGGGGGCTCCGGGAACTCTGTGGCATTCATTTGTGCTAAGGGGTAAATGACTGACGGCGGCTTTTCTTGAGCAAATTATGATGGGGGAGGGAGAAAGGAGGAGACAGAATTGGGAACTAAGATGGGGAAGAGACACAGAGAGAAAATGACTCAGGGCCCAAGGCCAACCTTGAACTACAGAGCTATTCTGCTTCTGGTTTTTTGCACCCACCCTGTTCCTATTGAGTATTAACAGCCCTTTTTGGCAAATCTGGTTCTGCAATATTTTACATCTGGAAAACTTTCAACCAGGATGGTGTTCGGAAGCCTGGCTCGGAGGCCCCAGGATGACAACCTAATTACGTTCCTTTTAATAGTTCCTTCCCAAGTGCTCAGGCAGGGACATCTGCTCTCTGCTGCCGCAGCACCTTCAGGGAGGAATATTTTTAACAGCACCATGCCACAAAAGGAAACTCTGAAGGCTGGATGAAAACGGCCTCTGTGTTCCCAGGGCCCCAGGCCCAGGTAGGGCCTCAGGCTCCCTCTGCAGCCCAGCCCCCCACAGAGGCAAGGAGGCCCAGGGTTGAGAGGAAACGGTTCTTCTTCTCTTTTCAGTTTTCAGAGGTAAATTGAACATGCTGGGTTCTAAGTAGGCAGGGTGTCTACACGAAGCTCAAGGGGCAGAGGAGATGCCCCCTCCCCCATTTCCCCATCCCTCCACTCTTGGCCACATGAACTACCTTGTTGTCGGTGAGGGTCTCCACTCAGGTTCTTACTATGTCCCAGAAGGAAAGGGAGATAAAAGCTAGAAGCTGAAGGACTTACAGACTTTGTTTAATAGTTTGGCTTGCTAGGAAGGACAAGGGCTGATAGAGTAAAGGAGATTGCCTTTGTTTTTTTTTTAAATTTTTTTCAGACAGGATGTCTCTAGGTAGCCATGGCTGGCTTGAAACTTGCTACGTAGATCAAGCTGGCATGACCTCACAGACCTGCCTGCCTCTGTCTCTCCACTTAGAGGCATGTGCCACTGGGCCTTACTTATTTTTATTTAATTTTCTTTTAGGACAAGGTCTCGCTATGCCGCACAAGCTGGCTTTGAACTGACAGTCCTCCTCTTGAGTATTTATTTTACAGGTGTTTTTGCCACCATGCCTAAGGGTAGAAGAACGTGTCTTGAGGAGTCTTGGGATGAACAGTAAAAGTGCAGGAAGCTGGAGAGCTGGGCTAGATCTTCTTTCTTAGAGGAGATACCGGAAGCCCGGAGAGGACAAGATACTTGCTCAAGGGCCTTGGTGTCACAGCAGAGTTCAGACTCCTGGTTCAGCCAGAGTTCATCAGTTCATCCCACCTCGCCGGCAGACCCTTGGTTGAACAGTGACCTGGTTCTGTAGGAAGCCAATTTTCTTTGAGACAGGAATACCTGTGGTGCACTGGGGACCACCTGAGCTGATGGCCCCTGGTCCCCGATGCCCACATGCCCTTGAGGAGGGAAGAGCTGCAGGTTGAGCTGAGTTATGCTGCCGTGGAGACGCCCCAGCCACCCACTGTTCATTTTAATGACCGCTTCTTTCTCTCTCCCGAGGTTTTAGTGAGTTCTAAGCGCTGCTCAGCCTTTGGGTTTCTCCTTCCTGTCTTTCGCGCCTCTTCAGGTCTTTCAGTAAAGACAGAAGCATCCATTCTCCCCGAAAGTGCCACAGGTGAGAGCTGCTGCTTTATGAGATGTTCCTTCCGGTTCGAGTCCGGAGACCCATGGATATCTGACTCAACCCGGTTCGCTTCACTCTGTGCACACTGCTGCCTCCCGCCGCTACCACGTGGTCATTGTAGTCATGACGGATCCCTCACCGTCAGCTTCCAAGGATATCCCACACGTTCAAGTCCCGGAGAGAGTCTCTAAGGGGCCAATTTGCCTGTGGCTTCAGATGCCCTGATCTTGGGTCCCCTAGTCCTTTGTGACCAAACCTGTTCACTTGTGGTACTTCCCCAAAGGGGCCCTGGGCTCCCATGGACACTCCATTGCTATGTCTGAGCAACATTTGGGTATTTCAGATTCAGGCAGTAAAATGGCTAGACTGAGGCAGAGTAGGATCTTGGTGACATGACCCGGCAGTCACTTTTAACACCATAGGGACAAATAATTAAGCCGGCCACAACCATGAGGAAGGTTGGAGAGCAGGTATGTGCCCGAACTATGTAAGAAGGCCAGTACTATGGCGAACTTGTCTTAATTATAGCCTTTACCAAAGCTACGTCTCTGGCGGCCAAATGGCTACTCTGGTGGGCCATTTGCTAACACTAGGGTCCGTACCAGACACTGGTCTAAGCACCTTCCATTCATTAGCTATTATTATTGTTGTTATTGGTTTTTTGAGACAGGGTTTCTCTGTGTAACAGCCCTGGCTGTCCTGGAACTTGCTTTGTAGACCAGGCTGGCCTTGAACTCACAGAGATCCACCAGCCTCTGCTCCTGAGTGCTGGGATTAAAGGAATACACCACCACTACTCTGTTTTTTTTGTTTTTGTTTTTTTTTTTTAACGTTTATTTTGTCTTTACCTATGTGTCTCTGTGTGGGTATGTGAGTCTCAGTGCAGGTACCTGCAGAGACCAGGAAGGGTATCCAATCCCCTAGAACTGGTGTTAGAGGCGCATCTGAGTCACCCCATGTGGGTGCTGGGAACTGAACTCGGGTCCTCCGCAGGAGCAGCCAGTGCCTTCAACTGCTGAGCCTTCACTCGAGACCCAGTTCTGCTCCATTTTGTTTTTTCTTAAACACAGGATCAATGTGTCCCTAAGGATCGATCGCCTTGAACTTTTGACCCTCCTGTCTCTACCACCTGAGTGCTGGGATTGTAGGGCACAGTTCGCTTGACGACAGGGGGCAGAACCCAGGGCTTCACGAGTGCCAAGCAAGCGCTCCACCTAACTGGGCGACGCCTCCAGCCCTGGGCAGCTCTTTTCTGGTTGGTTGGTTTTGGGGTTTTAGAGACAGGAATACCTGTCTCGCTGAGGAACGCTCAAGCTGATGGTCCCTCGTCCCACGTAACCTTGGCTGGCCTCAAAGTCATTATGTAGTTGAGGATGACCTTGAACTCCTGATTCTCCTCCTATCTTCCAAATGCTGGGATTGCAGCTGCGTGCCACCGTGCCAATCTCTGTTGGTTTGGTTTTTCTGTTACGGGGTTTTGCTTTGTAGTTCAGGCTGGCCTTGCCCTTTTGGCCTTCGTGGTTCCCCCTCCTACTCACTAGGATTCTGAGTGTGAACCACAATGCCCATTGGCAGTGACCTTGAGATCTCCTTAGAATATATATCCTTCAAGGATGATGGCATAGTCGTCATCTGCCTAAACCAGAGTTCTGGGAGGACAAACTGAAGTTATCAGTGGGGGTCATTCAGTCGGGACCTGTAAATCTGGAGGACTTAAGGCAAGATGCGTACTTCCGATGTCCATCTGCCTTTACTTACCTCAGGACCGTGCTACACACTCCACTCCCTCAGAGGGCACAGTCAGTTATGGTTCCTGCCTGAGGAAAACGTTTTCAGTGGATCCCAGTCTTAGTTTATTTGTTCCTTATAGCAAGCAACCCACAAATGGCGACAGAATTGATTCCTGTGCCCATTTTAGAGGTAGGAAAATGAAGGCTTACAGAAACCCTCAGGGCTCTTCTCCAAAAGTCAGCCACCTTTCTCGTCATATTCAAACAAACCAAACAGACCAAATCTTGCCTCCAGGACTGACCTAGCATCTGTGTGGCCTCACTCAGAACCTTTCCCTGCTGTGGTTATCATCTCTCACCACTTGCCCTTGGAGTACCTCTTCCTTAGCCTTCCATTCTTTTTATTCAAATGTTATCTTGAGTAATCTTAATGTAACCCTGATGCTAGTCAGTAGCTTAGTACCCTATGCCCTGGCCTATGGGCTGGCCTAGCTGGCTTCCAGTCTTCCATTAAGCTGTCAAAGTCACACACACACGGGGTCCAGCAGCAGATTCAAGTGCACAGACCAGAAGGGAAGCAGCTGCCCCACCTGGCCACGGGGGAGCGTGCCCCTCAGCCCTGCAGACACGCCCCTGATCTCAGCCTGCACCCCAGCCCTGCTGACACGCCCCTGATCTCAGCTCCATCCCAGTTTTCCATTGGCACCATGCTGCTACTGTTTATCTGTCTGGAATTTAACACCAACCTCACCCATGCGCTTCTTCCCTGAACCACAGCACCTGCCTCTGCCCCACAGAGTCCCACTCACGTTTCCTGCCTCCTCGACCAGCACAGTCCCTTCTCCTGCCCACTGACAGTGGACAGTGCCTGCCCTCCCAATCCACTTCCTCCCCTCTCCGGCAACTTAGTGCTTGTGCTGGCGATTAGGAAGTGCCGGTGAGTAGGAAGTGCCAGCGATGTGACTTTGGTTAACTGACTAGGTCTCCCTCATGCAGTCTCCATTCCTGAGCTCGGGCTGGACTAGATGAGGGATGGTGTTTCTTCACTGATTTCCCCAGAAGGCTTCCTCCTGACTACGCTGGGTAGGCGGGTGCGGGAGGAGGGGGGGGGTCAGTGGTGAGGGCTTTCAGGGTTCCCTTATCCCCTTGAGTCAGAGAACTCATTGTAGAGATGTTGATGGAGTAGACTGTTTATTTCTTGCTTTTTTATTAGTATATTAATTCCATATAATAATGGGTAGACAATATGTTTTGATCATGTTCACCCGTGACTCCTTTGCTCCCGTTCCACGCCCGCTGATCCACTTCCTCTCCCCTACTAGTCTCCCTTCTTCTTGCATGTTTTCGTGTATGTTTGAGTGTGTATGTGTGTGTGAGTGTGTGAGTATGCATATATGTGAATGTGTGTATGAGTGTGTTTATATGTGTGTGAGAATGTATGTGTGTGTGTGAGTGTATATGTGTGTATGGGTGAGTGTGTGAGTATGTAGATATGTGAGTGTGTGTGTGAGCATATGTGTGAGAGTGTGTTTATATGTGTGTGATAGTGTATGTGTGTGTGTGTGTGTGTTTGTATGTGTGAGTGTGTGTATGTATATATGTGAGTGTATGTATGAGAGTGTGTATGTATGAGAGTGTATATGTGTGTATGTGTATGCATGAGAGTGTGTATGAGAGTGTGTGAGTGTATGAGTGTATGTATGAGTGTGCATGTGTGTGTGAGTGAGTGTGTATGTGTGATCAGTGAATCACTCATTGGTGACCTACTGAATTTAGAGTTGTTTACAGGTGCATGGGCATTGTACCAGCGGCCACACCACTGAAGGAAATGTCGTTCTTCTCTAGCAGCCATTAATGGCCTCAAGATCCTCAGGGAGGGAGGGTGGAGCCATGTGAGCCCCGCCCCTTATTTGTTATGTTTATTTTTGTATGTGTGTGTGATGTGTATGTATTAGCGGTGCATGTGTGTGTCACAATGCATGCGCGGAGGTCAGAGGAGTTGGGTGTTGGTTCTCTCCTTCACTGTGGGTTCTGGGAACTGAACTCAGATTATCAGACTTACGTGACAATTGTCTTCACGCTCTCAGCCATCTTACCTGCCCCTTGTTTGCTTGTGTTATATTTTAATTTGGAGACAGCGTCTTGCTGTGTAGCACAGGATGACCTGAACACACACACCCTCCACACTAATAATAAGTAAAATAAAAACAAGCTTTTTACAAAGATACTGCAGAATGCAGAGGCCGGAAGAGCTGGGCTAGGTGAGAGGTGGGTAGGAAAGGGTAGCTCACAGAGGGAAGCCATGGGCCAGCTCCCAGCTCCCAGCACACAGCAAACCCAGGGGGTGTTCTGACCTCATGCTCGTTGTTACCTTGCAGGATCTGTGTCTGTAGACTGTGGCTGGTGGAGTCTGGGCAGAGCACGTTCTTGGGAGACAAAACAGTAGTCCTAAGAGCTTGTCTTCAGACTCACACACATCTTCCTTCCTCTTGCACTGTTCACATCTCCTTCAGCTGCCCAGAGATCCTGGAACCCCACAAACCAGAAAGGAGCTCAGGGGAGTTGCATCCCTACCCTAGAGACTTAGGGACCCAACATGAGGTTGCGGTCAAGGAGGGCTACATCTCCAGGGATTCTGGAGAAGATGCCCAAGCAGACGCCATCTGGGGACCTCGCAGTAGAGGGACGCAGAGACCCAGTCTTGAAGGCAGGAGAAGTGGGACCCGGCCCCCTTAGCCACCATCATGTTTACAAATGCACAGTGACCCTGAAGGTTTGCCTGGACCCCAAGTCCCAGCCATTTCTCTTCAACCCCACCCTCCCTCTGGTCCAGCATATTTTCTGAGACACACACACACACACACACACACACACACACACACACACACACACGTTACCATCACTTCCTCTTCTCTCCCATCTGATATCTGATCCTAGGTAAACAAGTGACTAACAGAATGGATATGACAGACTCAGATCGGGTGTCAGATCTACCAAGCCGTAGACAGAGACTGATATATTTAATTTTTAAAGTGTTTTGTTTTTATATTTATTTTTAAGTGTGCGAGTGAGTGCTCATATGTGTATATGTGTGTGTGTGTGTGTGTGTGTGTGTGTGTGTGTGTGTGTGTGTGTGTATGTATATGTACCTCATGCGTGCCTGGTGCCCTCAGAGGCCAGAAGAGTGTGTTGGAGCTGTTGGAACTGGAGTTATGGGTAGGGAAGAGCCACCGTGTGGGTACTTGGACGCAAACCCAGGTTCTCTGTAAGGGCGGCAGCGGCTGCGAGCATTCTTAACTGCTGAGCCTTCTCTACAGTCCCGTCAGTTTGATTTGTTTATTTACTTATGGACAGGATCTCAGGTGGCCCAGGCTGGTTTTGAACTGGCTCTGTAACTGGAATAGCCTTGAAATGTTGATCTTCCTGTCTCTGTGTTCCAGGTGCTGGGGTTTCAGGTATGTGCAACCATGTGCCACCATGCCCAGCTTATTATATTTAATTCTTGTAACAACCATGTAAGATATGACCATTCTATTTTCTTTTTTCTCTTTCCTTCCTTTCTTTTCTTCTCTTCTCTTCCTTCCTTCCTCCCTCCCTCCCTCCCTCCCTCCCTCCCTCCCTCCCTCCCTCCCTCCCTCTCTCTCTCTCTCTCTCTCTCTCTCTCTCTCTCTCTCCATATTCCTGACTGTCCTGGAACTCGATATGCAGACCAGGCTGGCCTTGAACTCACAGAGATCAGCCAGCGCCTCTGGAGTTCTGGGATTAAAGGCATAGGCCACCACACCTTGAACCATTTCTATTTTCTGGGTGAGAAAACTAAGACATAAAGAGGCCAGACTTCCCCAAGGCCCACTGCTCATGAATGACGAAGCTAGATTCAAACCTAGGTCTGCTGCTAAAGCCTATGGTTTTAAGATACTGTCCTCTGAGCAAAGGCGCCTGGGACTATAGCTCAGACTAATGAAGCCTTTGCTTGTCTATTATGCATGAGGCCCTGGGTTCAGTTCACAGCACAAAAAAAAAAAAAAAAGAAAGAAAGAAAGAAAGAAAGAAAGAAAGAAAGAAAGAAAGAAAGAAAGAAAGAAAGAAAGAAAGAAAGAAAAAGAAAAGAAAAGAAAAAAAAAGCAATCTGGAAGGGAGACTCAGACCAACATTTTATCTGAGATTAGCTAGCCTGTTGTTGGTGGCAGAGCTGGAATTTAAACCCAGGCAATCTGTCAGCGGATTATTAACCTGCTGTATGCATTTAAAAAAAACAAACTTGGTTTTGTTTTCTTAAATATTTTGTTTGTATCTGTGTGTGTGTGTGTGCCAGTGCACACCGAGGGAAGAGGAGGGTGTTACACACTTGGAGCTGGGTGCTGGGAGCTGAGCTTGGCTTCTCTTAACTGCTGAGTCCTCCTTCCAGTCCCATCGCTTGTGGGTTTGAGTTAGGGTCACATGCAGTGCAGGCTGGCAGCTGGCTCTCCGTGTGACTGAGGGGCACACTCTGAGTTACACCCTGGCCCTGATGTACATACTTTCAAGCTCAGTTTCCACTGCTGTCTGCCTCTTGGCTCCTGGTAAACTTGAGACTGCACAGGGTTGTCCAGGAAACACTTGCAGACCAGAGGCCTTTCCTCCTACCTATCAGGAACCCTCTCCAGTTAGTTTAGAAATCAGCCAGAATGCTCTTGTCTAGTGACTGCAGTCTGTTAGCCCTGCCCACTCTGCCATCCGGGAGGCCTGGGGTTCCTGTAGCATCTCAGGTGCCTTTCTCCAGGTTTTCTAACCCGAGGCTCTGGCTGTTGGGAGGGAAGCTGTGAAAGTACCGTTCTAACTTAGTGCAGGCTGGGGAGGGAGCAAGGTAAAACCTCATAGGTGTGTACAAGGGCAGATTTCCCACAAAGTAACTTCCGGGAGATGGGGCCTCCTCATCTTCTGTGTGTCTCTTGGCCTCACCTTGGCTTGTAGGCCCTAGATGCCAGGTCCAGGCTTCTTCTCCTACCTGGAGATTCTCTCAGGCACTGCTGAGAGGACCGGAAGACAGGCAAGGACCCTAGGCAAGAAGCAATGCCATTTTCACAGAGCTAGGGGTCAACTCCTGTCCCCTCCAGGTGACCTAGACACAGTCCTGGAAGGATCCTGCCAAGAGTTGGGTTATAATGGACCATAAACTGCCATTGAGCCTGCAAGAGCTTTGGATCGAAAGCCTGACTTGAGAAAACAGGTTTCTTGGAGTCCTGTACCAGACTTAGATTCTGGCAGCCTAGCACAGATGAAGAACTTTCCTTCACCTAGTCCAACTTAAGTGAGCAAGGGTTTGTTTAGCCCCTCCTCATCGGCAGCACTGTTCCGGGGTATCAGCATAGGTGACATCTCACTGCCCTCTGACCCTTTACTCTATGCTGAGAGCTGCTGCATTTTCTCAGAGGCAGCACCATGGGACTCAGAGGTTTTGTGGGAAGATGGACATGGACTCAAATTCTTCAGTACTCCTGAATCAATCCCGTGATAGTCACCATTCATGAGCCTCAGTTTCTGAATAATCAACTCGCAGCTTCACAGGGCTGGCAGTGAGAAGTCAGATCGAACGTGTTTAAACCAGGGTCCATGGTCCCAGTCATGATTTGCCCATGGCATCAATCAAATCAATAAGCCAATACAACCTAAAGTCTCCTCTTTCTCCATCCAAACATTCTTTGCTCGGATGCTTCCCAGAATTCCCTTCCTCCGGAAGGACAAAGCCTTGCTTTTGGAGTTGGCATCTCAAGGCCTTCCAGGTGGAGCCCTGTGACAAGGGTGTCCCAGTAAGCATGCGTGGCCGCCATGTTGGGCAGCACAGAGCATTACATTTGCCCTGCTGCAGGAAGTCTGCTGTGCCCAGTGGCTGGGCACGCCGTGCCCAGAGCCCTTACATGGCAGCCTTCGCTGAGGGTGTGAGGAAAGGATGCTGAACACGAGCACTTTAGGAGAGAGGCACGCAAGACCAAGAAAGCAGTAAATAGAACTTGGGGATCCAGGCTCAAACCCCAACGGTAACCATCAACATCCTGCCCACAATATATTGCTACCACCAAGCGACTTTTTTTTTGCCCTTTTCCTATTTTGGCTTCAGTCTTCCCCTAGATAAGGATATTGAGGCAATGCAGTGTACGAACAGGGCCTGGGACCCTGTGGGCCTCTGTGAATGAGACCTTCCTGTCACCCCTTGATTATCCCAACTTCTTCAGTTGTTGGGACGAGTAAAGAACACCATGCTTCTGCCCTGGCTCATTGGGAGAGTTTAACAAAGAGACCTTCGCCCCACTTTGAAGTTAACCTCATGGATGATCATAATCTGTGCCTGACAGAGAATAGAGAGGTTTTATAAAGAAAAAAAACAAAAAACAAAAACAGAATAAAATGTTAGTAGACTTTCCTTTGAAAAGATGTTTGTTACCTTGGGAGAATATCCTTCAGACAGTTGGGAGGATGGGAGAAACATTGAGCACGAGTTGATATTATGGTTTTTTAAACTTATTCTTCTTTGCTTTGTTTTTGAATGATTTAACTTAATTTTATGTGCATTGGTGTGAAGGTGTCAGATCTCCTAGAACTGGAGTTACAGACAGTTGTGAGCTGCCATGTGGGTGCTGGAAATTGAACCCGGGTCCTTTGGAAGAGCAGCCAGTGCTCTTAACCGCTGAGCCACCTCTCCAGTCCCTAAACTTATTATTTTTGAAACAGGGACTCGACAGCTCAGGCTGACTTTGAACTTGCTGTGTAAGTTGTGACCTGGGAGGATGACCTTTAATTTGCCTTTACCTTCCACATGCTGGAATTACAGGGGAATGTCATCATGACCGGTTTATGGATCGAACCCAGGCCTTTGTACATGCTAGGCAACCTCTCTACCCATTGAGCTATATCCCTAGCCCTAAATGAATTTTTAAAGTTAGTATACAAAGGTGTGATTGTCATCAAAACATTTTCATATATACCTGTCTTCACACTTGGGTCTAATCTATCCCTCTTGGTCCTCCGTGCACCATGACATGACAATTCTTTTTTGTTTTTTGTTTTTTGGTTTTTTTTTGAGACAGGGTTTCTCTGTGTAGTTTTGGTGCCTGTCCTGGATCTCGCTCTGTAGACCAGGCTGGCCTTGAACTCACAGAGATCCGGCTGGCTCTGCCTCCTAAGTACTGGGATTAAAGGTGTGCGCCACCACCGCCGGGCCTGACGTGACAATTCTTGAAGCCCAGCTGGAGTAAAATGAGGATTCATTGTTCTATTCTCTCTGTTACATGATTGATACATTTCATAACAGAAAAAAAAAAAAAAAAAAAAAAAAAAAAAACCTAAGGCGAAAAACAAAAAACCTCAACAACACACTCCCACTGGGACTTAGGATACCCAAGTGGACCCCTGGCCTTTGGACTTCTGGGGAGATCTGTTTCTGTAAGGTGTGCCTGCTTTTGAAGGGAGCGGTGGATGTGGGGAGTGTCATGAGTGACCACTCACTCTGCATGTTTCCATCCAGGTACCTGTTGGTTTTATATGGAATATGAGCCTCTGGCTTCTCAGGTGCTGCTGCTGATTTCTGATGAAGGGATCGGAGGCATGGGCCCTGGTGTCCGGGTGTCCTGGCCCCCATCCGGTTTCCCAGTCACTTCTTGGCCTCCATTCCAGCTGGTCTGGCCTGGGCTAGAGACCCACTTCATGCCTCCTGGGTGCCCAGTTCCACAGCACCTTCCTTCTCCCTGCTCAGCAGAGCCCCAGCCTGTCTGGACCTCCCTCCCCTTCCTCTGGACGACCTCTCCATTTTCCTGGGCCTTTCTTCTCCCTGCCTGGGCCACGCCAGGTGCACTAAGCGGCTTGGCGATCCCTGAAGGAACCCACTCCTTGTGGGTACTTTGAGTGGACCGTTCTGCTGTGGTTCTTTCAGGTTCTGACCGCTCTCTCCGGCTGTCATGCCAGTCCCGGGTGCCGGAGCTCAGTCTCCTCATTTATTTTCACAGTGCCTATCATAAGGTTAGATATACTCAGAGGGGAAAGGAATGAACGAAAGAACGAACAAATGAATGAACGAGTGGATGAATGAATGGGTCTGACGGGCAGTGAGCGCCTTGTCTTTTCTCACCTGCATTCCTCTACCCTAGCTGGGGACTCTGAGCTAACTTAGGAGCTCAGAGGCTAGGTTTCCATCTGATTCAGGCAGAGTCCGCCAGTGACGCCGGTGGTCTGCGATGCCGCTTCCCGGCCCGTCTGCTGGACCATGTTGTGGGATGCAGCAGTGGAAGCCTGAATGACCGAGGAAAGGTAGTGAGGACTGTTCTCTCAGGCTCCCCGGTCGCCGGGGCGGGGAGAGCAAGAGAAAACAGGAAGAGAAACAAGAGAGGCAGGGAGCGGCGAAGAGGATGGGCGTGAGGGAGAAGGGGTCCCAGAGAGGGAGAGACCTTTGCCTCGTGTGTCTCCAGCCTTCTGACATTGGCTGGGCTGATACCCCCCCCCCCGGCGCTAATTGCTTCAATTAATAACACTGCTCTATAAAATTTCAGCAGCCAAGAGCAAGTGCAAGGAGCGATGACCTAATGCATTAATAATGCAGGCCGGGAGATGGAGTTGGGGAGCTCCATTAAGGAAACGCTGCAGCGGCAGCCTCTGCAGCTGCTAATGCTTGCAGCAGGGCAGTGCGACGCCCTTGGCTTGTGCAGCCCGCGGGGCTGTGGAGCTTTGGGACCAATGGGCAGAGAGGCTTGGGAAGGGTTTAACCTTCTCGTAAACTTAAGAAAGCATCCTTCCCATTCTTTGGTAGGGACAATCGATGTTGATGCCCTATATGCCCTTCAACGCCCTCCCCCCAACAAATTAGCAGTCCCTCCCTCCCCCCTGCCAGTGGCTGAGGTTCTTGATGGTCTTCACATTCATGTTTGAGCCTTTCTCTCTGTGTGCCTCTGCCTTTGTGTGTGTGTCTCGCTCTAGGTTCTTTAGGGAGGAAACCTCTTTCAGGATCAAGATCCTGTACCCGCAACATGTGGAGGAGCTTCCTCCCAAGTCACTGCCACCATCATGCCCCACACAAGCGTCTGTCTACACACAGTCTGTGCCCTGAGCAGCTCATACCCCTGAGGTTGAGCAAGACCAAAGCGGGAGGCGGCCAACAGCCCCCATCCTGAAGTTGCAGGTCACTGAGTGACTCTGAGGCAAAATCAGTTCTTTTGCCATCGGCCTGCAGAAGCCAGGCCGGAAGCTACCCAAACAAGCCCCCTAGAGTAGGCCTTCTTGTGCTTCCCTCTAGGCTTCTGAGAAGCCATGGGGACTATACGTCATCACCTTTTTGCTTACGAGGATCTGTCCACATATCTATCCATATCCAAGGCATTCAACATCCTCTAACACAGGGCTCTGATCTCCTTGGGCAGCCTTGGACGACTGGGACGCTTAGTGCACCCTTTTTGGGGGTCCATGTGCCATCCAGTGACCCTCCTATTTCACCTGCAGGCAAAGTTTATGTTAACAAGAGTCAAGATCTTGAAACTGAGAAGACAAGGCAAGACCCCCACGTTCTTCCAAGACTCCAGTTAAAAATGAAATCTCACACTCCAAGTTTTGGTATCCATGGCCAGGCCCGTGCCTCTATTTCTCTCCCTCCCTCCACCCCTCCCTCCTTCCCTTCCTTTTCCTGTTGCTAGGGAATGAACCTAGAGCTTTGTGCATACTAAGAAAGTGTTGTACCATGGAGCTACATTCTGAGACACTGGTTTGTTTGCTTGTTTGCTTTGTTTATATAATAGAGTCTTACTTTATATAGAGTCTAGATTTATATAGTCTTACTCTATAGTCCTGAAGGGCCTGCAACTCACAGAGAGCTGCCTGGGTCTGCCTCTCAGTGCTGGGCTCAAAGGTGTGCGCCACCATATCACACAAGGCACTGGGTTTTTGTTTGTTTGTTTGTTTGTTTGTTTTTAGACAATGGCTTGAGATATAGTCCGGTCTGTTCTCAAGTTGGCACTCTTCCTACCGAATGCTGGGATTACAGGCATGTATCACCATGTCTGGCTAGTCCAATTTTCTTAGTGCATGAATCTTACCTCTCTTATCAGCATTTGGCTTGGAAATGGTCATGGGACTCAACGTTGGGGGAAATATTTTGGAGGGTTCTCTCCTTCTTCAACAGGATCGTTCCATGACTAGAAATGCTGTGGGCATCCTGCCACCCCACTTGTAGATAAAGCCCACTGGAGGATGGCAGAGGAGGAGAGAAAACTCTCCTTGAGTTGCTGAAGTCAGCACTCCAAGCTTGCCCTTCCCCTGAACCTCTGCTAGGAGATAATCAATTCCTCTGCTGTTGATTCTGATTTGAGTTCCCCAGTTTGCTACTCTTGCCGACAAAAACATCCCAGCTGATACGTCCCTTCCTTAACGCACACTGTCTGCTCCGTCCTTGGGCTCACTGTACAGCGCCTTTTGTCTCTACTGTCCTGTCATGTGATGTTATTTTCCTTTCTGTGTGTTGATAGCTTGCCTACAAAGTCTATGCCAGCTCTCCCAACTCCCATCGACTCTCTCTAAGTCTCCCCAGGGCTTCCAAACAGCAATTACATCAGGAATATTGATTGAGTCCGATTATGTGTGAACACTGAAGCAAGAGCAGTGAGCGAGGCGGGCGTGGCTCCCAGGGCCCTCACAACAGCCTCCTGCGTGAATGAGGACCTCAGCTACGAATCAGATAAGCTCTGGAAAAAATCTGGATGATGACTGGCAAGAGTTAGGAATGGAGGTGTCCAACTCTGTGCCAGGGCACAGGAGAAAGACCTGCCCTAGTCTACGGATCAGGTGAAGTGACCCAGAGATGGGATCTGAAGGACACCCGGGAACTAACTGGGTGGAAAGCACAGACCCTGCACACCAGGTGACGGGAACAGTGGATCTTCTCCTGCCCTTCCCCACTGACCCTTGTAGATTAAATTTTCTTTTGGGGCCGCCAGCTCGCAAGAAAATGACAGACTTCTTGTTAATTATGAATGCTTGGCCAATAGCTTAGGCTTGTTTCTAGCTCTTATAACTTAAATTAGCCCATATTTTTAGTCTACATACTTTTATATGACTTAGTTACCTTTTCTCCATACTCCCCATCCTACTTCCTCTCTGTCTGGCTACGACTCCACCTTCTTCTTCCCAAGGTTCTCTCTGCCTGGAAAATCCTGCCTAGCTATTGGCTGTTCAGCTTTTTTTTTTTATTAAACCAATTACAGTGACTTATCTTTGCACAGTGTAAAGGAGTATTCCACAACTGCTCCCGCTTAACTCAGGCCTCCCACTTCTGGTGTGGACAATTACTGTTGCTTTTTAACTGGTCTTCCTGCCATGCTCTCCTCCACCTCTCCTCCTCCAAGCTCGGAGAGTTACCTAGTAGATCATTTTGATGGCCTTGAAAAAGGGACACCATTTCCTTCAGGAGGATCTGTGTGAGGCAATCCCCACTCGCCTCTCCATCCTTACGTCCTGCCTCTGAGGACTTCTTGCTGTCCATGTCAACCACACCAGACAACCAGATTTTTCCATACCGTACTCTTGCCTGCGTCACCTTCCAAGCTCTTTTGGTATGACTATTCTGACTCAATCCAGGTGGCATTGCTTGGACTGGGCTCAGTGACTTCCCTCCCTGTGCTACCACACCCTTCCTGTGACTGTCCAGCTAGAAACGGGTGTTTCCAGTGTGGGGACTGTGGGTTATTTAATTATTTTCATTTAAAAGAAAATCCTTGTACCTCTTGAAATAGCATGCCTCGGGAATCATTTGTCACACTGTTCTTCAGCATTTGCTGCCAGGCTGCATAATCTGTATTGCTCATACTATATTCCATGTTACTGGATTCTACTATTGACGTGTGTGTGTGTGTGTGTGTGTGTGTGTGTGTGTGTGGTGTGTATGTGTTTGTATGTGTTTGTATGTGTGTGTGTGTGGTGTGTATGTGTGTGTGTATGTGTGTGTGTAGTGTGTGTATGTGTGTGTGGTGTATGTGTATGTGTGGTGTGTGTATGTGTGTGTGTGGTGTGTGTGTATGTGTGGTGTATGTATGTGTGTGGTGTGTGCATGTGTGTGTGTGTGTGTGTGTGCTGCTGCCATCTACTAGGACAAGAATCTGGGTAGGACAAGCCTTTCCCAGGAACGTCTCTCCTCTTGACCCCGACCTTTGCACCCTTAGGCGGGCATCTTGCTTTCCTAGGGAAGAAAGGCAATTCTCCTTCCCTGGGCCCATCTGGATCTCCACTGCTGGAGGCCAGCAGGTCTCACAGCTCTCAGCAGTCATCACAGCACTGGGCACAGCTGGTCCCTGAATAGGCCCTCGGTAAGTGGTGAATTAATGAAGGGATAAACACATAGATGGATGGATGGAGTTAAATTAACAGCTAAACAGATTGCGTCCACTCTTTCTGCTGTGAAACCACAAAGGAACCTTCTCTTGCTGCTTCAATCCTTGCAAGCGAGCCTCGGGGAACAAGGCATCCTAGGAAAGGGCCTCTCAGCAGTGAGCCTTGATTGCTCAAGCTGATCCCATCCTCCAGGCCAAAGTGGGGAGTACTAGGGAATTAAGGGGGCTCCTGGAATGTGTGCCCTGAGCTTTCTGGAGGGACCACTCCCATGCTAGACCTGCAAGGCTTGCCTTCTAAGAAACTCTTATAGATCATAGCCCAGGAGCCTTTTGTCTCCTATGGTGGCAGCTTCCTCAGGCCCAGAGCTGTGGGATGTCCTGTGTGCTGTGAATATATGTTGCAATGATTGATTGATAAATAAAACACTGATTGGCCAGTAGCCAGGCAGGAAGGATAGTGTAGGCGAGACAGGGAGAGAGGAGAAGGCTGGGTGGAAGAAGTCTGAGGCAGAGAGCTGCTGCCAGCTGCCGCCATGGGGAGCAGGATGTAAAGTACCGGAAAGCCACGAGCCACGTGGCAAGGTATAGATTTATACAAATGGGTTAAGTTAAGATATAAGAACAAGATAGCAAGAAGCCTGAGCCATTAGGCCAAACAGTTTAAATAATATAAGCGTCTGTGTGTTTATTTGAGTCTGAGTGGCCCCGCTACACCCAGAAGTCTAGATGGTCTGGAAGGCTCTCCGCTGCAGGTCCAGACACTCTGGAAGCCTTGAGAGAGGCAGCTGCCTCGAGAGAGTGTACAGGCTGCTTGCTCACTTCTGGGGTCTAAATGGAGGAAACACTGAGCAGGCCTGCGTCTGAGGCGGTCCAGACACCGGGCAGCAGGGATGCAGAGGGTTTGCTTAGCGGGCTGTGTTAGAGCCCAGGCTCTGGGAGGCAGGCCCTGGAGGAGGAGCAAAGGAGTCCTCTGTGAGGGTTCCCGTAGAAACCAACCACCCAGGCCAGGTGGAAGTGAGGCCCGGGCTGCTGCTGGATTTGGGGGAGAAGCGCCCCTTGCGGCTGCCAGCGAGCCTGGCTGCACCCAGCCTTGCTCAGGCTTCACCCCTCAGTCAACCCCAAGCGTGATTTCGGCCGCCGCTTATTGGCTCTGAAGCTCCTAGTGCCGCAAAGGGGGAGGAACTATCTGCATAACTCGGAGGCCTAGGCAACATGAAACAGTGGGGTCTCCTTTTCAAAGTGACTAGGAATCCCAGTGTGTCAGCCTAACACCGTCAAACCAAGCATAAGACCCATCGAAGCTCGGGACCCCATGTGATTGCGGGGTAAGAAGAAAGCCTGAGGAACCACAGCCGGGAAAAGGCGGAAGGACCATGCTTTCCTCAAACGCATCCATGTTCCTTACTTTTTCTCTGGAGGGGACAAAAAGCTATTCATCCACCACAAAGGTCGTAGTTGATACTTCTGTAGCAAAAGACAGATTAATCAGAGAAAAATAGGACAGCTGATTTAACTGAAGCTGTGTGTGGCACCAAAGAAGCCTTCGAAAGCGAAGGCCCGGGGACTGGGGAGGTAGCTCAATGGGTAAGTCCTCAGGACTCACAGAGTACAAAAGCTGGATTTGGTGGCGCACATCTGTAATCCCGGCCCTCCCACGGTGAGATGGGGGAAGAGACAGGGGCATCAGCCAGCACCACATACGCCAGCAGCAAGAGTAAGAGAACCCTGCCTCTGCACAGTGGAAGGAGACAGCCAGCTCCCGGAGGCTGTCCTCTGAGCCTCGTCTGTACACCAGCGCACTTGTACGCGCGTGTGTGTACACACTCACAGAGAGAGAGAGAGAGAGAGAGAGAGAGAGAGAGAGAGAGAGAGAGAGAGAGAGAAGTGAGAAAGAGAGAGAGAGAGGGAGGGAGGGAGGGAGAGAGAGAGGGAAGGAGGGAGGGAGAGGGAGGGATAGAGAGAGGGAGAGAGGGAGAGAGAGTGTCACATGCATAAATGTAATACAGTTTTTAAAAAATGAAGCTCCAGGCTGGAGAGATGGCTCAGAGGTTAAAGGCACTGACTGTTCTTCCAAAGGTCCTGAGTTCAATTCCCAGCAACCACATGGTGGCTCACAACCATCTGTAATGAGGTCTGGTGCCCTCTTCTGGCGCTCAGGGATGCATGTAGGCAGAACACTGTATACATAATAAATAAATAAATCTTAAAAAAGAAAAAAAATGAAGCCCCAAAGCCTGGTGGTACATTCCTATAATTCCAGCACTCAGGAGTCAAAGGGAGAAGAATTGTGAGTTCAAAGGCAGCTTGGATGATAAAGTAAGACCCTGTTTTGAAGAAACAAAACCCAAACAAGAAGAGCAGATGACCCAGGGGAAACTACTTTTCTGCTTAGGTAGAAGAATGGACACAAGGAATCTGCTTTGATGACAAGGATCTGGGAAGAGCTTGGCAAGGCCTGCTTGTTCAGATTCTTTGCATTTCTGGATCTTGACTCTTTTTCTCTGAGCACAGGCCTAGATGCCAGTCCCAGGACGGTCTTTAGAAGAGGAGAGGGGGAAGGGACGGTCAGAGTGGCATCCTGCCTATGCCCAGGGACCATGTGATGCGGCTGTCTTAACGTTCCACGCCTTGTCCGTTCCTCCCTTGCTCGGCTGTCTTCTGGCAACACTCACTGCTGACTGGATAGAACTCAGGAGTTCCAGTTTAGTTGGTCTCAAATGAGATTGCCTTCCTGTGCGTGAAGACCCCAAAACCTGGAGTGTACGTTGAGATTGATCAAGGTAGCCATGTGTGTTACCGCTTTTGAGTTAAGGTATGGAAGAAGCGCCCTCTCAAAATGTCGATAATCAACAAAGAGGAAACACACGGGCACCACAGCAGAGAAGGCCTGCTTGTTTGGGGCAGTTTCTTAAGTTCAGGCTGTCCTTGAACTTCTGATCCTCCTGCCTCTGATTTCAGAATGCTAGGATTCCAGGCATGTGCTATCACACTTCAAATATAGTAAAACTTTATAGTTTTTTTTTGTTTCAAATAAACCTCCAAGGGAAGAAATTAAGAACCAATTTGGAGTCATGTGTGGCTGTGTACACTAATCCCAGGCGGATCTCTGAGCCTGGTCTACAGAGAGAGTTCCAGGACAGCCAGAGCTACAAGGTGAAACCCTATCTCTAAAAACCATAAATAAACAAACAAACAAAAAACATGAACAAGGCCAGCCTAAGCTATATAAGACTGTCTCAGTGGAATATGAAGGCTCACTTTTGGAAAGATTGAAGGCTAGAAGATATTATCTCAAGTATACCACTTTGGTATATTTTGAATTACAAGCCAAAAAAGAAAAAGAAAAAAACAAAAAACAAAACAAAACAAAACCCCAAAAAACCAAAACCAAAACCACACACAAAACAAACAAAAAAACAACCCCCCCCCCCAAAAAAAAACAGTGGAACTAAGAAAGGTTCTGATGTTATAGTTTTCTTCCAGAAAGGAAGAGAGAATGCTCCCACTAGAAAGACCTTCTCCTGGTGTTGGGGATGGGAAGAGCATGCTCACAGGACACGAATCAAGGCTGGAAGAACTCTGTACACAAACCAGTTTGGAAACTAACCTCATTCCCACAGTTGGCCCCCCAACCCACTTCCCCTTATCTTGTCGTATGTCCACAATCTACTTCGTGACACTCTTGACCTATGTCCAACTCTTCACTGCTTCATCTGCCTTTTCATTTCCTTACGTGGGCTCCTATATCACGTAAGTCACATTAAATAGCTTTCTATGCTGCACTTCATCTGAGGTAATTTGACTCTCAGGCTCGACCAAAGTCCCTAGGGCAGGTAGAAGTAACACTTTTGTGTCCTCTACAGAGTGAGAAGTTTCCCGAGGACTAATCTATTAATCGAGTGTAGTCCCAGTTGAATAGCAACAGGATTATGTTTGTTTTGAGCTTGGCAGAAATAGTAATAAAATGGATTTGGAGGACCAGGCATAGTGTCCCAAATCTGTAATCTCAATGTGGGAGGCTGAAGAAAGAAGTGGGAGATAGTCTAACTCCAGCCTGGGCTACATCGTGAAGACCCTATTTCAGAAAACAAAACACATACAAATAGCAAAACAACCAAAGAATTGCCTCTGAAATATAAGCAATTAAAAGAAAATTTAAAACCATATCAATGTTTTTATTTGATTGATGATTGATTGATTGATTGATTTTTAGGCAGGATCTCTCTTTCGCAGCACTGGTTGTTGTGGAACTCACTCCATAGACCAGGTTGGCCTCCGACTCACAGAGATCCTCCTGCCTCTGCTTCTGGAGTGCTGGGATTAAAGGTGTGGGCCACCACGCTCAGATCAATAACAATTTAAAGTGGTGGTGTTTGTAAGGTCCTGAGTGATAAGTATTTTTGAATCACGGTAGTGGGTTTCTCCACCTACGCAATAAGCCAGATAAAGTCAAGTTAAAAGTAAAGGACCAGGCTTAATCTGAGTAAAGCAATCTCAGGTGACTCTCCAGGCCCCCAGAGGTGAGGTGGGGGGAGGCAGGAGAAGAAATCATGTAGCAGGTCTAGGGACCAGAGCTTAAATACCCCGTAGGCGGGATCTTGAACGGCTCTGGGGGAGACGCTGCCGCTTGGTGGGCTTTCTGAGAGGATGGGGTTTGGAATGGGGGGGTTGGGGGCCCGAAGTGAACCTTCCAAATGAACACTGAGTTCAATCACTAGAACCCACATTTTTTGAAAAAGCCAGGCATAATGGCATGTGTAGCTAGAGTTTTCTTGCCTTGCCCACAGTCAGGACAAATCTCTGTCACCCGCCAGTCCCACAGCTGCTCAGACCCAACCAAGTAAACACAGAGACTTATATTGCTTACAAACTGTATGGCCGTGGCAGGCTTCTTGTTAACTGTTCTTACATCTTAAAGTAACGCATTTCTACAAATCTATACCTTGCCACGAGGCTCGTGGCTTACCAGCATCTTCACATGCTGCTTGTCCTGACAGTGGCTGGCAGCGTCTCCTTCTGCCTTCCTGTTCTTTTATTTCTCCTCTCTGTTAGTCCCGCCTATACTTCCTGCCTAGCCACGACCAATCAGGTTTTATTTATTGACCAATCAGAGCAACTTGACATACAGACCATCCCCCAGTACAGCCAAGTGCAGACCATCCCAGACACCTGCACTCAGGCCCATGGTCCTAATCATCCTCTATGCAAACCTGCTGGGTAACGCCACAAGGAACCCAAGAAGGGCTCCCACAGGACATACATTAACATCCCACAGCAGGCATGTGCATTTGTAATCCCAAAGTTGGGGAGACAGACAGACAGATTGCTGGGGCTCACTGGTCAGTCAGGCTAGGCTACTTGGTGAGTGCCAGGCCAGAGACCCTGTCTCCAAATACCAGAAGAGCAGCTCACAAGGAACAACAGGCAAGGTTGTCCTCTGAGCTCCCCATTCACACGTGTCTGTGCACACACATGTATCTGCACACACATGTATCTGCACACACATAGATGTGCACACCTGTGCAAAAGTAATTCTTTTTTTAAAGATTTATTTATTTATTATGTATACAGCATTTATGACTGCAGGCCAAATGAGGGCACCAGATCTCATTAGAGATGGTTGTGAGCCACCATGTGGTTGCTGGGAATTAAACTCAGTACCTCTGGGAGAGCAGTCAGTGCTCTTAACCTTTGAGACATCTCTCCAGCCCAAAAATAATTCTTAGAAAAATAATAAAACAAGGAGGTTGGGATCTTAAATATTAAAATGCATTTTGAAATGTTTGAAAGAGTATTTGGAACTTTCTGGATGACACACAGGTGGTACCAATTCAATGTGGGGGAGGGGGGCTTTGTTTCCACCACCCTGGGTGAAGCCCTACCCAGCCCTGCCCATTCCCAACAACACTAACTGGGTGGTAGACAAGAAAGCAGTATAGGGGCTGGAGAGATGGCTCAGAGGTTAAGAGCACTGGCTGCTCTTCCAGAGGTCCTGAGTTCAATTCCCAGCACCCACATGGTGGCTCACAACCATCAGTAATGGGATCTGGTGCCCTCTTCTGTATACATAATAAATAAATAAAATTAAAAAAAAAAAAGATTAGCTCCACTCTACCTAGCTCTAGGAGCTATTAAAAAAAGAAAGAAAGAAAGAAAGAAAGAAAGCAGTATAGACAAGACACTCTCCATTGTCCACATCGAGCTGGTCCAGATCCTAGCACGGCATTTATTATTATTCTTTTCTACTAGTTATTATTCAGGTCCTCGACGTTTGTCTTGCTTGGGTATCTTCTATCCCAAATCCAAACCATGGATTTAGGGGACAAAGAACAATTAGCATCAAAACTTGCTTAAGGGGCTAGAACTATAGCTAGTTGATGGAGTTGATGTCCTGTGAGCATGCTCTTCCCATCCCCAGCACCAGGAGAAGGTCTCTCTCTTACCTAGCATACATGGAGCCCTGGGTTCGATCCCCAGTGCCTCGTAAACAGCATGCCACGGTGGCACAGACTAGCACTTGAGAGGTGAAGACAGTCCTGGGATACGTGAGACCCTGTCTCAAAAACAAAACAAACAAACAAACAAACCCTTTGGGAAAAGGTTGCAATGGTGGGAACTGGTTTCGGTGTTTCTGGGGGTGTTGGTGACAAGACCTCCTTACCCCTCTCTCCAAACCTTATCATTCCCACACATGGAGACTGAGACCATTCCAGAAAACAATAGGGAGTCCAGCCATGTGGACCTTCTGTCTCTGCCACGGTCTTCCTCAGGCCCTGGGCTCCATTCTCACAGTGGGCCATTGCTTCCCTGTGTCTCGGTGAATTCGCTGTAGGGGAAAATGGCGTGTTTGAAGCAAAAGCCCATCACAGTGGGGTTTTTTTCCTCCCTTGCAGAGGCTTCTCTCTGTTTTACCACATACTGGGTACTGAAAGCAAGTAGCTTTTGGTCTCAACTGGGAGCCTGTTAGACCTGAGGTAGACTTTTAATCTTTCCCTGCCTCTGGCCCTGGGGTGGCAGCCCTTGTCTTGGATTCCAGGGGCCTAGGGGAGAAGAAAAAAACACCAACGTGTCCCTTCAGTGAGGTCCGCTGTGCTGACACTGGTGATTGAGACAGATCATCGCTGCAGATCAAGCTGCTGATTTCCATGCTTTGGCAGCAGGAAGTGAAAGGAGGCAGGGGCTGGAGTTCAGAGCCCATCCGGCTCTTAATGGGTCCTCGGGCTGGCCCAGATTTCTTCCTGGGAGTGGAAGAGCCGATGCTCGGGAGAGGGGGGGGTCTGCCGCCGCCCCGCCCCCAGCTCTCCACCTCCGCCTGCCTGCCTGCCTGCCTGCCGCATTGTACCGCTGATTTAGTGAAGACATCATCCGCACCCCCTTCTGAGAGCTACTGGCTGCTGCAGAGAAGTGCTCATACCCACCGACATATGGCTTTTTAAAGTCATAAATTGCATTAGCAAATTTCTTATTAGCTCTGCTGTCAGGAGGGAGCTCCTGCCACATTAGCTTGCTGAGGCTGACTGAGCTTCCTGGCCATTAATTACCATGCCAAGGACTAACGGGACTCAGGCGCTGGTGGGTGGATGGGTGGAGGTCCCGATTCTCTACCTCCATTCCCTTCCTCCCGCTTTGTGGGTGAAAGATCGAGAAAGCCGGGCCTTGGCGACCCGTGAGTTATCTAAGGTCTAGTTCCACAGTGATCCTAGCCTTGGGCTCCTGATCTCTGTGAGGGGGGCACAGGAATGCCCAGACACCATCTGGGCTGCTTGGAGCCGGTTCTTCCTCAGGGACCACTAAGACCTGGAAGTCTGAATCTGCACAGCATCTCATTTGGAGCTGCATACTCAAGGCAGAGGCTGGACTGGGGCCCAGAAAGATGTTCTGGCCTCTCCTTGGGGTTTGAGGCCAGTGTTTCTCACGCATCCTCGCTCAGCTCCAGACAGCTAAAGAGTCTCCTCCCTGAAGGTGACATCGTGTCTTTTGCTTCAGGCTTCTCTTGGTGGCCGTCCAGGGAACTGCATATCCTGGATGCTCAACCCAGATTTCCACCAACTCAGGCTTCCCACTTACATGAGAATTATGTAAAACGCAAACATATTGAGGGGCAGAAGTAAGAGGAGATACGTCCCCGTTTCTCATTTTGTTTACTCTCTCAAACTAATAAACACCTCAAGGGTTTCCGACGCCTGTAATAACCAGACAAGGGAAACAGTTCCTCGTCTTCAGGAAAAATGCACAGCTGATCCCTGGCAGTGGCCGGGACTCAGCTCCTGCCACACATACAGAGCTGCACCCGTTTCTCAGAGATCTGAGACTGTCTGGGTGGAGGCCCCAAGCGGGTTTCATGAAAAAGCAGAGAAATAGGTTCAGTGCTTCGAGGACTTTGTGGGTCAGGTCTGCATTAACCCTGAATTCCGAGAAACCACGCCTGGAGGCTCCTGTAGTCACAATCCTATGTCCCCGTGTGCTCCGGCTGGAGGGGGAGGTGGGAGAGGAGACAGAGGAAGAGGCAGAATAAGAAGGTTCTGCAGTGGGCGTTGGGGAAGGTGTGTGTGGAGAAAGGGGGGCGGAGAAGTGGGGGGGGGGGGCGAGGCAAGCTCTGAGTTCCTCAGCCCGAGGCTGCCTGGAAGAAATCTCTAAAACATCTGAGGATGGATTTGCACACGTGTGGCTTCAGATCCCATATTATCTGGAGCCTTAAACTGAAGTAATTTCTGCCCTGTGAAATCAGAGAAACACTCTCCCTTCTCGTCTTCTTTCTGAGGTCTAACCTACACGATATGCCGGAAGGATAGAATCACGGGCGGGGTCCTTCAAGGCTTCATGACTGCCAATTTATTCTTCAGGCCCCCAGGTTGTCGCTGTGACTTCTATGCTGGGTTCTTTGGAGATTTAGAAGGCACGGATCACCAACCCAGCATCAGTCTCTCTCTCTCTCGAGTTTGGGGGACGTGTCTAGACTTTCGCCCAGGGTTCAAAGGCAGCCTTTAGACCACAGCCCTTCTGCCCCAGGCCCACCTCCACCCTCTTGGTGGGTGGAGACGTGGGACTGGGCTCCTGTTTTAACTCTAACATCACCTTCTAGGGTGGGCGCCACTTTTCCCATCCCCTTGCCTTCCCCTTTAAGGGTGTTGGCCAGGGTCTAGCATCTCAACCTCAATCCTAATGTTTGGTTCATTTTCCAGGAAGCCATTTCTTGGGACCTGGAACCTATACCTCAGCCCTCTCTGCTTTGCCAACTCTGTAATCCAGAAGCCAGGGCATATAACACACCCTCCACCCCCCCCCACACCCCACCCACCCCCCACCCACCCCCCACCCACCCACCCCCACCCACCCATGCACCCCCCCACCCATCCCCACCCCCCCACCCATCCCCCCCCCACCTCCCACCCCCCACTGCGTGCACGAGCGACTCTACCTTAGTTCTCTCCCTCTGGGGACAGTAGGGATGCCTTGTGCCTTCTGCAAGGTCTCTGCTGGAGTTGCTAGACACCAAGCTCATTGAATACTTCGCTTGGTCCTAGAAACTGCACTAGGGGTTCTGCCTCCATGTTTTTTTCGCTCTTTCATAGCCCACCCGATCGCCCGAACTCCCAGACCACTGCCCTCCCCAGCCTCACTTACTCCAGAGAGAGCAAAGACAATACAGACCTCTTCTGTCTCACCATCTTGGTGGGTTCATCCATTCTGTGACTTCCTGGCTGCGGCTGCACAGCCCTCACCCCAAGGCCAGCTCTAGGGCTGTTTGTCCAGTGCAGCAAGGGCTATTCGTGGTCCGGAAGCCTGAAGGTCAGGGTGAGATTGGAAATGGGGTGGGTGGGGTCGTGTCTGCAGGAGCCAGCAGAGGCACTCCAACAAGAGCTAGGAGTTGACTGAAGGGCATCCCAAGCTCATTTAAGCTGGAAGGAAGGCTTTGGGGGCTGGGTGGGAGTCCATGAGCTGTGTACGTGCCGGAGAATGAGACTCTGCCTGAGCCTGTGGATCTTCCTGACTCCCTCACACCTCCACAGTCCTCTTTGCTCCCGACAACCTTCTCCCAGGTCTGCCTGCTTCCCCTAATCCTTCAGGTCTCTGCCCAAACATCATCTCTCCCCAGAGGCCCTCCCTGATGGTCATCTCCCCATAAACACAGCCTCCCCTGCCTGCCCTCCTCTATGGACCTTGTGTGTCCTAAGCCAGCATCAATCCGACACCACCCCCACCCGCTCCTGTGTTGTTTGGTTGTCACAGCATCTGGTAATGATATTGGTAATGGTCTCTGACATGTTTGTATTTAAGAGAGTCCTAGCAGTCTCCGCCACTGCTCTCTCCTTACTGCTCCAGGACAGTGAGCTCTGTCCCATCCTTGCTGTCCCCTCAAGGCTCATGATGGTGCCTGGCTCACAGTAGAGATGTGCCATCAAGAGTCGTGGCCATGAGTGGTATGATTAGGATATGCAGAGGAAGCCGGGACCAGAGAGGCCCGTGAGGCAGAAAGACAGAGGTCACTGGACATCACCACCATGTAGAGACTTTCCAAAGCTTAGTGGATAAAGTCTGTCTCTGTTATCCCAGCAAGCAAAGGCCCCAAGTCCAGCTGCCTGGTTCCTTTCACTGTCCCAGCCTCTCCAACGAGCTAAATATTCTCCACCATTTGATTTCTTTTGCGTGTGTCCTTTCGAAGTTATTTCCACCCGGAAAGCCTTTGTCTATGGAGTTAGGAACTGCCATCTCCTTGGAATCCCGTCTGCTGGAAGGTAGAATGAGCCCATAGACCCTGCCAGAAGCAGATCCTCATTTGGTGCCTGGCAGCAGCCTCCCTTTCCTCTCTGTCTGGGACTTCATCAGCACAGGGCCGTCTCTACCTCGAAGCTCAGGCCTGGGCAGCTTGATCAACCCCTGGTCTCCATGGTGTTCTGAGGGCCCCGCAGTCGGAGACTCGTTAGTAAGTCTGTTTTCCCAAGCTGTCTCAGGCAGAAACACCTGGGGCTGCTTTGTACTTAACATTGCTCCCAAGGTTGCCCCTTAATGGGTCTGAACAGGGTGTCTGCTGAGTAACTGGAATGGAGGTGCCTCAGTGCCTATGAGACAACGGGTCTGGCTGGGTTTCAGGAGAAGGTTTGTTCACCTTCTCAGGTCCAGAGCACAGGCTGACCTCACTGGGAAAAGAGGATCTTCACCCACTCCCTTCTGTGGCCAAGAAACCAGGCGGGGGACAGGGACAGAGTCTCTTCTGCGGCATGATCCACCATCTGGGGACGCTGGCCATGAAACCAGAATCCGCATCCCGGGCACCCCTTCCAGATCCAATTTTCCGTCAATGAAATATTCAGTGGCCCTGCATCTCCCTCAGCTCTTGTCTGCAAGGGAGGGAGGGAGTCCTCTCACTCGTGATCATCCCAGCTCAAACCATCCATCGGTTACCCTGGCCGGGTCTTCTGCTGTCCTACATTAACAGCTCAATGTGTCCCCACCCTCCAAGTCAGGAATATCACTCCCCCTCTGGCCCCCACTCCTGGGCCCCAATGCTTACCCACATCCACACTTGACAGTTAAAGCAAGGAGGAGTTAGTTCTCAACAGGACCCAGACTCCGTCACGTGGGGCGAAGAACTTTGACATCAGGTGGGGGCTTTGCTGAAGATGCTGGTTTTTCCCTGTGAAGACCAGAGTTGTGGCCGGGGTCCTTAGTGGAAAGTAGAAATGGGGATTTCCAATGAACACCCATGGGGGAGGGGGCGGTGCTTGGAGGCTCTGTAATCTCAACATGTAGGAGGCTAACACTGGAGGATCTCTAGTTCCAGGAGTGAATTGAAGGTTCCAGAAAAACAAAACAAAACAAACAAACAAAATAACCCTCTCCCCACACACAAGGCCAAAGATTCCACAAGGCTGATTGATTGATTTTTGCTTATGCTTATGATTGATTATTGTTTATGGAGAGTTGGAATGCTGCAGATCCAAAGACACTCACCTCTGTGGCTGACGACTAGCTTCTATGAACCCCCAAACAAAGGATTAGATACTTAATGTGTAAAACCTACAGCAGAATTTCCCCCTTACTGTGCTATAAAATGCCTACCTAACATTGCCACCAATCTTTAGACAACGCCTTGATTTATAACTTTCTTTTGTTCTGTGATATAAAAGTTCATGTAGCTGCTCCCACACTGGTACATGTTATTCAGAACAATCTGGATCCTGGGTTCTTGGGCCATGTGATCAAACAGCCTGCCTTCATTTTAGGATTAAAAGTCATCTTATAGTAATGACAAATTAGGTTCATTCCTATTCATGATTAAAGCTGTTTCCCAAGGACTGGGCTGTGCCCCACCTGTAACCTTAACTACAAATGGTTCTGTGCTGACTGTTCCCGGAATGGTGGCCATGTCTTTGTTTCAAAGGTTGTAATGACCATCTTGTTATGACTACTTTGCAACCATGTCTTTGTTCAGGAGGTTGTTATGACTCACTTGATATGCTTATGTTCTGCACCCATAACGCCGCCTATTTTACCCACCAAATCCCCCATTTGGGACCCCCCTAGCTCTGCATAAACCTGTCTTCCTCCTGTCTAATGCTGAACTCTCAAGCCCCATCTTAGGGGGAGGCAGCCCATGCACACACATAAAAAAGCTTGCTTTAATTAATTTGGCCAAGATGATTTGATTGTGTTGGTGGTTTTCTCCTCAAGTCTTCGAGATTAACACAGGGTCACTAACATTTGGTTCAAAATAAACTATCTTTTACTTCCTTCGAGGTAAGTTTTTGTCAACACCAGTTAGCCTGAGCTACATGACAAACCTGACTAGACCCTATCTCAAAATAAAAAGTGAAAAAAATAAAAAGAAGGCTGGAGGTACAGCTTGTAGCAGAGTACCTGCCAAGCGTCCTGAGGCCTTAGGTTCAATCCCTAGACAGAGAGAAAGAAAGGGAAGGGAGGGAAGGAGAGAATCAGCAAGGGTGTTTTCATAGACCCCTGCATGCCCTGAACTCTAAAGTCTTTCCGTTTTAACCAAGGACCATTCTCCAGGCTTATCTCTAGTCTAGAGCACAGGCCTGGTAAGGCGCAGAAGGCAGAGGAATGTTTGAGGTCAAGTACGCAGCACTATCGAGCCAGTGTGTCTGATGGAAGTATGGTAACCGATGTTAAATGTGGTGCTGATTCCCAAGCGACGCAGCAACCGTGAGCAGAGAATTCCGGAAGAAAGGGTCTGGGTGAGCAGCCCACGGGCCAACCCTGTGCCGCGAACACGGCAAAGTCTTGCTTTATACATCTTGAAATTATGGGAAAGTAAGATAAAAATCTAATTTCTGTATGCACTATTCAGGTGATTTCAGTCACGTGGTTCATACAAAGTGATATTTCCTGGCAGTATTGACCTGAGAGTGTTGTGTGGACCTGGAGGTGTCGATCTGATAGTATTGTGTAGACCATGGGCAGATGATTTAGATTTGGGGTCTAGCAGATGGGGCTTTGGATCTGAGCTCTGTTATGAATTCAGGTGAATAACCACAGGCCACACCCCAACCTTCCTGAACATTTGCATTGGGTCCATGAATGTTGACTATGTGTGTGTACATATGTCCATGTATGTGCTTAGTTCCACACAGCATGTTCATTTTTTGAGTATGTTTTATATGATAATCACAATGCCAAGCATTTCCTCTTCTCTTCCTTTCTTCCTTCCTCCCTCTCTTACCCAGGGCCGTTGAATTATGGCCCCAGGACCTGAGTATTTTCTTCTTAATGTCGTTACTTAGTCCCATAACTACTCTAGGAAGAAGATGCTATTATTCCATTTTACAGTTGAGTAAACAGGCTTAATAGAGAAGTTAAGTAATTTGCTATAAAACATTTACTAAAGGGAGATTGGGAATCCAACCTCCAAGTTCCTAAGCACGGTGAAAGTCTACACTCACATCAGTGGGAACAAACACCATCTCCCCTGGGAGTTCCACGAGTAAACCAAGGCAATCTGCAGAGGAGAGTCCTGCAAACTGTACTACAGTCTTTTCCAAAGGAGTAGACTCCATTCATGCCCCCCAAAGACTTTGAAATTTATCAGCTTCATCAGTAAGTGTTACACGGTGATTAGGTCAGTGTGACCAACTATGGAGGACGTCCAGTGAGCACCTTAGACAGGCGACCCGACTCAGCATCACCACTGGTGGTACAAAAGTCTATATGGTGCCTCTGGACACACCACACACTCAGCATCACCTTGTGGTATATCGTAAGCCCCTCGAGGCTCTGGAGTGGCCAGGCCCCGCCCTGAGGCTCTCTAACTGACAGGCCCCGCCCCCTCAGAATACACTAAGGACCAGGCCCCGCCTCTTGAGGCACACGAGGGCCCAGGCCCCGCCCCCGAGGACCTCCAAGGGCCACGATCTGCTCACAGAACACTCCAAGGGCCCTAATGGCCGGACCCAGAAGGCCAAATTCTGCCCAACAGAGTGAAAAACCCAACATCAGGCCACAAAATCCCACCGATCCCAGCCACCCTGGAAAGCTCCACCCCCATGAACCCCGTATAAAGCCTGCCTCCCGCTGAGTTTGTTCAAGCTTCGCTCCTGAGCATGGGCAGCCACCCTCCTGTGTCTTTCCCAATAAAGCTCTCTTGTGAGATTTGTCGTGTAGTGTGACTTTCTGGTATTCCTTGGCTCCTGACTGCCAGGATACCGTTCCCCCTCAGAGCTGTAGTACTTACAGGATATTCTTGGCCAAGCATATTTAATCTGAACAAAACAGTCCAAACCCTGATCATGAGACATTTTATGAGAAATCTCGCTTGGACTCTTCAAAAATGTCAGCGGTATGAGAACAAACATAACGCAACGACAAGAACACTGTTCTAGATAAAATCTAAAGAGACGCGGCCGCTAAAGACACCGTGTAAATCCGACGGTGCTCCGCGCCTTTTCAAAACGCTGTAAAGGATAGTTTTGGAGACTCGGGGAAATTTAAGTGCATCTTCTAGGTGAGCTAATATTACTGTATCAACGTTAAATTTATTATATGAGACAATGACATTCCAACTAAGCAGGAATTATAACATGTTTCCATTCTTAAGTATTTAAATGTCCTCAAATCGGTGACTTTCAAAATGGCTAAACAAAACAATATTATATATATAAGTATACATATATTGAGAGCATACAGATAATAGAATATGAATAATAGAAAGTGAATCTAGATGAAAGATTTCTTTTCTTTCATGATTTACTTCTTTTTATTTTATGTGCACTGGTGTTTTGCCTGCATGTATTTCTGTGTGAGGTTGGATGCCCTGGAGCTGGAGTTATAGACAGAAGTGAGCTGCCATTATGGGTACTGGGAATCGAACCCAGGTCCTCTGGAAGAGCAGCCAGTGCTCTTAACTGTTGAGTCATCTCTCCAGCCCAATAGACGAAGGTTTTCCTAAGCTTTCTTGTACCATACTTTCAACTTTTTTTTTTCCTGTGTTTGAAAATTTCCTAGTAAGAATCAAAATGTTGAACAACCAGGTTTCATTGAAAAAAGCAAGTAACCTACCTTTTTTAAAAAGATTCATTAAAGGCCAGGGCTGGGGTTCATTGAGCCTACAGAGGAACACTTCCAAAATGTAAACAAGAGTCCACCAAACTTCTGATCACTACACTTTTAGCAGGCAGGAGAACTCAAGAGAGGACCCACGGTCCCTGGGAGTTAGGCAGCTTAGCAGGCTGCAGCGTCGTCAAAATAACTGCGGCCCTGGCCTCCGGTCTCCTAGGAGACCAAGCTCAACATCCTGGAGAGCCTGGGGAAGTCTCTGAGGTGCTGGGATTTCCATGGTATAAGCAATGCCTTATCCCTGCTCCTGGCCACTCCTGCTGCACAGAAGGCAGAGGACCAGGAAAGGACCTGCAGCAAATGCATGTGTACGTCACCTCCAGTCCCCTTGTTCAACGGGGACACACAAACCAAGCTGGGCTCCTGGGAACCTCCTTTGTTGTTATTTGCAGCAGATCCTCACTGGGAACTGCAGATTGGCCTAGAGGACACTACAGTGTAGCCCAGACTAGACTTGAACTTAAGGCAGTCCACTCGCCTCAGTTTCCCAACGGCTGGAATTACATACATACACGCTCACACCTGCCTCAAACTTTCACGTTTGTTTCCTGTCTCTGTTTTCTGAGTCAGGGTTTCTCTGTGTAGCCCTGGCTGTCCTGGAACTCACTCTGTAGACCAGGCTGGCTCGGAACTCAGAGATCCGCCGGCCTCTGCTTCCTGAGTGCTGGGAATAAAGGTGTGCGCCACCACTGCCTAGCTGAACTCTCACTTTTTTAATTTTAATTTTTAGACAGGGGAATCATGTAACTCAAATTGGCCTTGAACTCATCATGACCTCTTCATGGATTCTTTTTTTTTTTTTTTTTTGGTTTTTGTTTGTTTGTTTTCTTTTTTCTTTTTTGAGACAGGGTTTCACTGTGTAGCTCTGGATGCCCTCGAACTCACGGAGATCTGTTTGCCTCTACCTCCTGAGTGCTGAGATTAAAGGCCTGCACCACCACGGCCCAAGTGGCTTCTTTTGTCTCTGTCTCCCGGATGACAGAGGCACACCAGATATGCATGGCTTCGGGGGATTTAATTGAGGCCCCCAGGCCTCCTGCATGCATGCTTGCCCTCTGACCCATCTCTTTGGCCCAAGCCGAGACATTTTCAACAGCGGCAATCTTCACATCTTTGTTGCATCTTCCTCAGGACTGAGGTGTAGGCTCAAGGCAAATGCTGGTCTAGAACCGAGAGCGTGAGGGAAGAGAAGTAAGGATCGGCCATGGCTGTGTCTACAGGGCAAGGACATTTCAGCTGGGCCTGGGATTCCAGGCTGCCTCAGTGCTCTCTGCATGTGGGGCTTGGCTGCTTCCAGCTGTCCCTGCCCCCACAGAACCATTTGCATCCTCAATTTACATGAAGTTTAATTCCCCAGGGAAGAGCGGCCGCCACCTCTCCAAATTCCTCCTTTGTCATTCAAAGTCCAGCATTGTGACCCTGGGGCTGGTGTGGGAAGTGCAGCCTGACAGGAGAGTGTGGGTTGTATCCCTGGAGGATGCAGCTTAAAGAGAGGTCTGGATTTCTTCCTAGGCTTGGAGTAACGGGTCCCCTACTCTGTGGCAGTCTACCTACCCGGTACCCTCCTGGGTCATCTGCTCAGTTTGTGTTTGAAGCTGTTGAGACTGGCTGTCTGGCTGTGTTTGTGTGTGTGTGTGTGTGTGTGTGTGTGTGTGTGTGTGTGTGTGTGTGTGTGTGGAGGGGGGGGGAATCGCTATCTTGGATAGGTGCCTAATCAGGACCTTCCTTGTAGGCTCAACAAGCGACAGTCCCACTTGCGAGCTCTGCTTGGGGCCTCTAACACAGTTTCCTCCGGAGGGCTAGGATTCTTTTCTGGTCGTCATCTCTTGACAGCACGCCAAGACAGACTTAGAATCTGTTTCCTGTTTTCATGGTTCTGCTCTGTCTGCCCAAAGAAGGCTCGGTCTCCAGGTAAAAATGGGAGCCAAGAGAAAACAAGATCAAATTCAGGACACTGGAGTTACCTTTTCTGTCCGTGTCACCCTGCCAATAAGGCTGGTGACTTTGAGCCGCCCTCCTGTGGCACCTTGCCCCAGGTGGTGAGTGGGAGCATGCTGGAGGAGGCTCGAGCCCTTCCAGGTGCTTCTCAGCCACCTGTCCTAGATCAGACAAAGGACGGACCCCCACCTTTTCAGCCACAGGGCTGAGTGAGGCTGGAGACAGACACAGTGCAAAGACAGCTATCCGCAGAGGAGCGAGAAAAGGCCAGTGACCCCGTGACGTTATAAGCACAGCCAGGAACAGAGAGAGAGGGACTCAGAGTCGGTTACTAATGCAGGCAGACAGAAAGAGGAAGATCAATGGTGTGGCCACCTTCTCCAGTCTTTGAACGGCTGCAGGGGATGGAGCAGGAGTTTGGAACTTGGACTCTGTTAGCTGCTTGTGGGTGACCCCATCCCCATTACCAAGAGAGTGATGGAGTCCCTGTCCCCAGAGACCCTTCAGAAGAGGTTTGACTGGGCTCTGTTTCAAGGCAAGCAATGAATATGTGGTCCCTCCAAGATCCTCCTGTCTGTCCTGGAGCAGGTTACCACCACACAAGTCAGGAGGCCTGGTGTTGTATGCATCCTTCACCAGTAGAGAAAAACAACAGTCTCTAGCCTTAGGACCAGAAAACAACGCTGATGATTTTACTACAGACCTTGTCTCCATCTTTCACTGAACATAATCATAAAACCTCCAACCTCCCCCAAATTCTTTTTTGAGTCTGCAAGAGCAGTCTATTTAGCTTTTACTGGAAATGCTTGCATTTCTCTCTGGTTAAAAGGGGATGGGGCTGCGGAGGACTATTAATGTGGAGCATTTAAACGAGGCTCTTAATCTGAAAAGAATGTGGGAATTAATGCTTGAGTTTGGTCAGAGCCTGAATTATCACAGATAGGTTTTTTTTTTATCCTCTTCTCCTTAATCAATTTCACCCTAATTAATTCATTCCATGGCTGAGTCTTGTTACATTAGACTGTCTGCTGATTATTTCCACAATCAAGAGACTGTATATTCATGCATTTTTAATAAGGAGCAACTGCATCCCTTTTCATAAGTGATCTTGCTGGCTGGCAGTCGGAGCCGCTAAAATAATTACAGAGCACATTTCTTCCTTCTGCAGCCTGGTTTGCTGTCATGTTATCCTGGGTGACGATGTGGAGGAGCCTGCTGCCATCCGGCAGAGAGCTGGGTACTTAACTCGGCAATCTTCAATGTCAAGAGCTGCTTATTCATAGGTCATTGACTTTTAAAAAATAAACACAGGGGTAATTGCTTTGCTGTAGCCTTGAAGGCCACACTAATTGAACACTTGGTTTAAAACCTTGACTCATAGGAGGAACTCCTTCTAAAGGTTGACCCAGGTTTCTGTCTTCATTTGTGACCGGTCCAGGCTGGCTGTCCACATTTGATCTTTACTCATGTGGTGGGGCACTCACTCTCTCCTACTTGACCTTGATACCACTGGGAGTTTGCAAGCCAGACGCAGAATGCAGAGTAATTCCAGATCTTCAACTGTTTCCTGTTTAGCCCAGGAGGAGGACATTCCCTCTAAGGGAGGAAAAATGATTTTGTTTTGGGAAAAACACTTGGCCTTTGGTTATGTGGTATGCTTGGGACAACTCTAAAACGGAATGATCTGAGACAAGAGGACATCAGTGGCCATGCCTGCTCGTGTGAAAGGTCACGTGCCCGTGAGGTAGCTGTGAGAGGAAAGATGATCCTCACAAGCTGGAAGAGCTGGGTTTGGGCCCCAAGACCCATGTAAAGGTGGAAGGAAAAAAAAGTTCCACAAAATTGTCTTCTGTAATTTGCATTCACAACATGGCACGTGTGTCCACACACATATTATGTCCATGAGCAAACACACACACACACACACACACACACACACACACACACACACACACACACACACACACACACACCATGGAGGCATAAGTAATAGAATTTTTTTTTTAAAGGCCACCCAGTTCCTGGTTGAAAGGAGTCTTTTTTTCTGTTACCTCAGAGCATAGATCGTCTGATCCCGGACTGCAGGTAGGGATGTTAGGGTCAAGGGTCCTCTGGTCTGGGAGTTGAGTTGGGTCAGGCAGGCCTCCATGAGAGTCTGTGGGACGCCTCCAACCCAGTTTTTCCCTTTGCCTATCTTAAGTCTTCAACCTTGCATATCATTAACCTTAAAAATAGAAGAAGATGGCTGGGCAGCGGTGGCGCACGCTTTTAATCCCAGCACTTGAGAGGCAGAGGCAGGAGGATCTCTGTGAGTTTGAGGCCAGCCTGGGCTACCGAGTGAGTTCCAGGACAGCCAAAGCTGCACAAAGAAACCCTGTCTCAAAAAACAAAAACAAATAAACAAACAAACAAAAAAGAAGATGACCCTGTAGTGTGCTTGGGAAGAGGGACAGGGGACAGAGGACAAGGGTGTGATCTCCTCAGCAGCTCCTTCTTTAAAGTTTGTCCAGGGAAGCATGGTGGCCTAGGGCTAGGTGAAAGGCCACACTGAAGCTGCAGAGAGGAGGAGGCTTACAGGAGCCCCATAAAGATGGGGGCTCCAAGTGGGGCGGTGGTGGTGGTGGGGGTGTACTCTTTTAATTCCAGCAATCAGGAGGCAGAGGCAGGAGGGTCTCTGTGAGTTCGAGGCCCGCCTGGTCTACAGAGTGAGACAGGACAGCCAGGACTGTTGCACAGAGAAACCATGACACAAACAAACAAAAATATGGAGACTCCAGGGAAGCATAGCCCAGATCAGGTGCACAGGTACAGGAGTTCTCAAGCTTCCTTTAATACAACCCTTTAGTACGGTTCCTCATGTTGACTCATAATGTAAATATCTGATATACAAGATGTCTGATATGCGACCCGTGTGAAAGGGTGGATCAACCCAGAAGGGGTCGCAACCCACAGGTTGAGAACTGCTGACTTAGAGGGAGAGGCTGCCGTCAAAAAAGTGTCTCCACAGGGAGTGTTCGCCACTGCAGTGTGAGAAGATGCTGGCCTGTCTCCTTGCTTGCCTGCTCAGGGAAAGAGCCCAACTTTCAACCTCCAGCTCCTGGCTCAGGAACAACTGCCCGCCCGCCCGCCCGCGTCCCCACAGAGCTCAGGGCCATTAAGTGATTACTCTCATCCCTGCAGATGAGGAAACAGAAAAGGTCTGGGGCAATTATTCTCTGCCAAGAAATAGAGCCAAAGCACTGTCCTTGAAAGTGACAGAGGTGTGGCAGATTAGAAAGACGAGACCATGCTGCTTAAGGTCCCAAGCCATGGTGGGGGGGGATGGTGGGGGGGGTAGGGGGAGGCGCACACCTTTAATCCCAGCACTCAGGAGGTAGAGGCAGGCGGATCTCTGTGAGTTTGAGGCCAGCCTGGTCTACAGAGCACTATCCAGGACAGGCACCAAAACTACACGGAGAAACCCTGTCTCGAAAAACCAAAAAAAAAAAAAAGGTCCCTAGTCAGCCCCAGCTGCCAGTGGGGAGGAAACCTAGGCCCTAGGCCCAGAGAGGTAATGTGTTCAAAGTCACTCAGTTATTTAGAAAAAAGTTTACGTTTTATGTATCATGCATGTCCTCTAACCCCCTCTCCAATAGCCAGAGTATCTCTTGGGTAAATTTCCTTTCAGCTAGAGAAAAAGAGGTTGGCTGGAACATCTTGCCAGCTTGTCATGTGTCTTCAGACTGAACATTTGTTCTCCTTTCTTCCTTGTGGTCTCCTCAGTTCCTTCAGCAGCCCTCGGGGTGTCTCTTCGGGTCATTTCATTGTAAATCAAAACGGCACCAGAACTCTTGGCTTCCTCATCTCTGCTGTGAGTGTAACAATGTCAGGTTATGGTCCTGAGTTCACTAAGACCTTAGTATATAGTGGGCAGGACTTGATAAATGTTTGCTCCAAATGGAGCGTGGGGTTCCTTTTGCCAAGTCTCAAAATGTGAACAAAGGAAGCGGCCTCTTGGCAAGGTGGTGCACACTTAAACTCTAGGACTCAGGAAGCAGAGAGAGGCAAATCTTTGTGAGTTCAAGGCCAGCCCGGTCTACATAGTAAATTTCAGGTCAGCCTGGACTGCATAGTGAAACCCTGTCTCAAAAACAAAACAAAACAAAACAAAGCAAAACAAAAACACCACACCAAAACAAAACAGAGCCAAGCAACAACAAAAACAAACAAAATAAAAAATAAAACAAAACAGAATATAAAAAGGAAGCTGAGATCCACAGTGGGTAAGGCTACAGAGGGATGCTCCCAGGGGAAGGACCCTGGTCCCTAGTGTGTCAATAGGCAGTGATCTTAGCCGCTGGGAGAGAAGCAGAGAGATCCCGGGTCATTTTCCCTGATCACACCATCATGGCCAATCCAGCCTGAGACCAGGAGAAACCACTTCCAAGTTCCGTGAACTGCCCTCTGTGTGCTGTGCCTCAGTGAGTCGCTGGGGTCTGCAGCTTCTCTTCTAGGTTTGGTGCTAAGGTGCTTTGGTTGTGGGGAGGACCCCAGGCAAGTCCTTGTATAGAACTGGAGTCGGGGCGCCATTTCCTCAGAGCCCTGGGCCCTGCACGGGCTCTATGTAGGGAGCTCTTTTTGTTCATTCCCCCCTTTATTTCTGGTATCATTCCTTCCCTACAGTTTTCTCTCCCTCTTGTGTTTTCAGTCCCTCACCCAGGTTCTCAGTCACAGAATTCACCACAGGAAATAAGACTAGACAGAGGATTGGGGCAATGAAGGAGACCTCCCCACCAGCACACTCCGGAAGTGATTAAACCCTACTGAGGGGAGGGTAAAGCTTCCTCAATTAGAGGGAGGCCTTCAAGGAAAGCCAGCAGAGCCCGAGCTGTTCGCCAGGCTCTAGACCCCCTAGAGAACAGACAGACAAAGTTCCATCCTAAGAAACAGACGTGATGCTCTCTTAGGTAGGCTAAGCTGCCTGGCGGGGCCTGAACAGCCTGGGAGAGGCATCCCACCCGTCAGGACAGGTGCTGTACATGTACAGTGGTGAGCTGGGAGAGCTAGGCTAGCTTCGGGCTCTCCTACATGGGTGCTAGGGGTAGACCTTTAACCTCTCGGATGTCTTCCTGAAAATATACTGCGTCACAGGCCGGGCTAAGATAACGTATAGCACCATGTTATGCATGTAGAGGTCAGAGGACAACTTGCAGGTCCTGGGGGTTGAACTCAGATTATCAGAATTGGCAGGAAGCATCTTTTCCTGCTGAGTCATCTCAACAGCCCCCTCATTACTTAAAAAAAAAAATCACGGGCGTTCCCAGCTCCCCTCATGAGGCTTCACATAGGTGGACCCCACATGTAACTGTTCACTTCAGGTTTCTCTGCGTGAGGTTTTGTCAGTCAGTTTGGACAGAGTTATGCTATGTAGCAGACAATCTCAAGCACAAAGGATTACTCCCCACTCCAATTACATGACCGTTATCCAGTGATGTCTTCTCTATTCCGGGCGGAAGAAACAAGAATCCTCTGGGGACAAATCTCCTTCTGGAGATGGACAAGAACAGTGAGGACCCTCCTCAGTGACTCTCATAAACCACTTGGATGTGACACTCTCCATATCTCTTGGGAAATCGAGTCACATGGCCGATTCTGATAACAGAGCTGGTGGGCGGTTCACTCTTTGGTGAGGATGGGCTGTGTGGAGGAAGTGGGTGGGCTGTGTGGAGGAAGTGGGTGGGCTGTGTGGAGGAAGTGGGTGGGCTGTGTGGAGGAAGTGGATGGGCTGAGTGGAGGAAGTGGGTGGGCTGTGTGGAGGAAGTGGATGGGCTGTGTGGAGGAAGTGGGTGGGCTGTGTGGAGGAAGTGGGTGGGCTGTGTGGAGGAAGTGGATGGGCTGTGTGGTGGAAGTGGGTGGGCTGAGTGGAGGAAGTGGGTGGGCTGTGTGGAGGAAGTGGGTGGGCTGTGTGGTGGAAGTGGATGGGCTGAGTGGAGGAAGTGGGTGGGCTGTGTGGAGGAAGTGGATGGGCTGTGTGGAGGAAGTGGGTGGGCTGTGTGGAGGAAGTGGGTGGGCTGTGTGGAGGAAGTGGGTGGGCTGTGTGGAGGAAGTGGATGGGCTGTGTGGAAGTTGGACTTTCTCTTGTTCTGACAAACACTGAAGAGAAACTTCAGGAAGAAAGATTATGGCTCGTGGTCTCTGGGATTCAGTGCAGGGTGGTCTTTCTTGCTCTGTGGCTTTGGGTCTGAGGAGAGGCAAAGCTGTTGTAGAAGTGTATGGAAGATGAGGTTGGCTACCCATGTCATGGTGAGCAGGAAACATAGAAAGGGAAGACCCAAGACTCTTGCTCGAAGCACATCCCCAGTGACATGTACTCCTTCCTGAGAGGCCCGTTCCCGAAGTTTTTACCCACTCCCCAAATAGTACCACTGGCTGGGGACCAAGCCTTCACACAGGAGCCCACAGGGAGCTATGTCAGATTCAAACCCTAACGGGGTGGTAGCAAATAGTTTGGAATAAATAGTATTGTCTCTCCAGAGTGGTTTCAGGTTAAATCACCCCATGGCTTTTAGATATGCTGATGGATGCACAATGGCCAGCTGCCCACTATGAAGTTTGTTATTCATTAAGTCGGTATAACTCCTCTCTGTCTTCCTAAATTTTATCCATCCTTCGCCGCCTGCATCCAATCTCACCTCATTCCCACACCCTTCTTTACTAACTCACCACAGGTTGATTGCCCCTGCAGTCCATTCTGCCCCAGCTACTCTTCCATACGTGTAAGAAGAGGGAACGTCTTTTTTCTCTCAGGAGACCCTGGAAGTCCCGAGAAAGAGTGCTGGCTACGTTATGCATCCCCCGGGGGATCTGTTACTTCAATCTGTTTATGGAACGTCTCAGCAAGAAGTAAAGGGGGTAAAGTTAAACATCTTGGCATAGGAATTTCTTTTTAGGGAGAAGCTCTGTATGCTGATGTGACACTTCCCACATGTCCAGATGGGGACGCTGAGGCTCCAAAGAGCTTAGAAGATGTTCACACAGTCAGGTGTGTCCTCCCTGTCCTCCGAGTCCTCCTCTCACCCCTGGATACTGTGCATGTGTAAAACATATTAAGTCTGTGTGTGTGTGTGTGTGTGTGTGTGTGTGTGTGTGTGACTGTGTGGTACATGTGTGTTCGTGTAGGGGTGCAGGTGTCTTGCATACATGTGTATACATGTATGTGGAGATCAGAGGACAGCCTCAGGTGATGTTCTCAGGGATCACCCACTGTGTTTTTTGAGAAAGGTTCAATCATTGGCCTGGCTGGGACTGTACCCACCACGCCTGGATTTTTTTTCCCAGTGTTTCTGGGAATTGAACTCAGGGCCTCATGCGTACATGGCAAGTCTACCCTTTAGCTGTCTCCCCAGCCCGTGTTTAATCTTCATGGATCATTTCTAAGCCTGTGTCTGCCTTTGGCCATGATCTGTATACCTGTGGTAAGCGTCATGCGCCAAAAGGCCAGGGGACATGGGGATGATGGGTTAAAGAGACTGAATAAGTAAGTCCTTCAGTGAGTAACCCAGAGAGGGCAAGAAGCTAAACTGAGCTGCACAGGATTTAATTTAGCTGTCCCTGAGGTCAGTACCATTTTTTTTTTAACTGCATGCTGATATATGCCTGGACTCTACTTCCATGATTCTAGAGAAATTCTAGCTTCCCTTTCTTAGTAAAATACTAACTAACTAACTAACTAACTAACTAAATAAATAAATAAAATGAAGACTCAAATTTCGCAAGGCCAAAAAAGAATGCAATGGAATATTTTTCTCCTCTTGTCTGCAGTTTTGGTTTTCAAGACAGGGCCATGGCCTCTTCCTCGTCAATGCTGAGGCTGCCTTCCCCTCAAGATTGTATCTCTTCCTGGGGCCAACTTCCCCTTGTGGCTGGGTTCCTGCTTTGGGCTATGCATGCCACGGTCCAACTGTGTCCCCTCTGAATTTCATCTGGAAATTTAATCCCCATTAATTAATAAGGGAATAAGAGGTGAGTGACTTAGGAGGTGAGCAGGTCACGAGGGTGCCACCTGTAAGAATGGATCTGCTCAATGTGAAAGGGTTTGGATGCCTGTGGGGGCGGATTCGCCTCCTTTTGCCACACGAGGATTCGGGAACAAGGTGCTCTCTTGGAAGCAGGTGTCAGATGTTGAGCCTCCTCAGTTGTGGAGTTCCCAGCTTCCAGAATTGTGACAAATAAGTGTCTATTGCTTATAAATGACCCAGTGTCATAAGTTTTTAAAGAAACAGCGCAAATGGACCAAGGTAAACTAAAGGTGGACAACCTATCAGAATAGACCACTTCCCACGTTGAAACTCAACAGAGAAGTGTCCCCCCCCCCCCCCCCCCCCCCGGCAGCCCAAGTTCCCTGCTTTGACTCGCCCCGCCCCTTCCTCTTCCCTGACAGATTCGTTGTCAACTCCACATGTGCCCAGTCCACTCTGGGCTATAAATTATTCCAGAAGAACTTTTTCATCCTGGAAGTCCCTCTCCGGTTCTCTCAGGCATGTCAGATTCCTTCTCACAGCATCCCGTGTGAGAAATGTCTGCAGGCTGGGGTTGCTGTTCAGGGACAGAACATTCGCCGAGTACTCATGAGACCCTGGGTTTGATGCCCAGCAGTGGGGAGCGGGAGGCGGCAAGCAGGACCATCGGCTTCACAGAGGAGCCTGGTTTGGATTCTCCCGGATGCCATCACTCGAGGGCAGTGGTCCTCAACCTTCCTAACGCTGCGACTCTTTAATACAGTTCCTCATGTGTGGTAACCCCAACCATAAAATTATTTCATTGCTACTTCATAACTGTAATTTTGCTACTATTATGAATTGTCATGTAAACATCTGTGTTTTCTGATGGTCTTAGGCAACCCCTGTGAAGGGATCGTTCAATCTCCAAAGGGGTTTCGGCCCACAGGCTGAGAACCACTCTACTAGGGTATACTCTGATTTAGAATGATTTGCTATTGTTGTTGTTTAGCATTTTTTTTATTGATTCTTTGGGAATTTCACATCACGTACCTCAATTCCACTCATTTCCCAGCCCCTCTACCCTTATAACCTCCCTCCCAAAAGAAGATTAAAAAAATAAAAAGAAAAATTAGAAAAGAAAAGAAGAAAAAAAAAACCAACTAACTAACCAACCAAACAACCAAACAAACAAACCAAAAAAAAAAAAAAAAAAAGAAAGAAAGAAAGAAAGAAAAACCATTTTGCTGACCCCTCTGGGTAATGACCAGCTCTTCTATCACCCATGGCTTTCTCTGCATGTACCATTCGGATCCTCTGCCTTTCCCACCTCTCCATCACATGTTCGTTTGACGTGGTGGCCTTGGAGCTGAGGTGTGCCACGCAGTGCACTCTTGTGCCCAAACAGCTTTACTTGGGAATGCTCATGGCAATGAGTCATTAGTCTAGTTTAAGGCCTCTGGCTTCTGCTGCACCATCAATACTGGAACCCCATAGAGACTCACGGGCGTCTTGCTGTTGCCTTGAGTCATGGAGACCCTGCGGCTATGGTTCGGAAGGACTGGCCCCTTCGCCCGCTCCAGCAGCTCGTAGATGGGGAAGATGTTGACGTGAGCCAACTCAAAGCCCTGGATCTGGGCCTGGGTGGCAGTTGATTTGGTCAGTCTGTCAGCTCTGCCTTCCACGGCAGCCATTGATGGACAGGGCCATTGTGGGCCAGCTCTTCTACATCACCTGTGCCCACACCACTGGGGCCAGCTCTCCCACGTGACCCAATGAGGGGTGGGAGCAGGTCTCCCACACCCATGTCACCTCTGGTGCCACTGGGCAGTGGCCGGTGAGGGGCAGAGCCTGCTCAGCCTGGCTCTTGGACATCAACATGGCTTCAGGAGGCAGCACAGACCACAGACAATCACCCACATGGTCTTCTGTGGTAACACAGCCACAGACATCAATACAGACCACAGCTGCAGTAGGACCACAGACCCAGACATGGCCCTCAGCAGCAGCAGAGACTCAGAGGTCACCATGGCCTCAGGTGGCGGCACAGACCTCTCACATCAGGCTGTTCCTCACCACCACTGTGTCTCGTCTCCAGTTCTGCCTCTCTTCACAGGACACGTCCGTCTCTTTCTCCCCCATCTCTCCACCACATACCTGCTGGCTTCCGGCTAGGCCCACCCAGCGAGGGCCAGGCACGGCCCAGCGTCTCCTGATTTAGGATGGTTTGTACAGAGCTGTATGCATAGTTGCTGCTGGATTGCAGCCTGACACTGGAGCAAGACTATCCACTGCAGGATCAGATCTTGTCCCTGCTCAGATGGCTATTGGGTGTGTGAATTTAGACACATCATGTCACCTCTCTGGGATTAGTCCTCCTCAGTCACAAAATGATAAGATTATTGGACTTACTGACTCCATTCAGGGGTTCACACCAGTCAATATATATATACCACTTAAATATATAAAATATCTAGAGACCATATGTAAGAGAAAAAGATTATTTGTCCAAGTGACTTATTTCACTTAACATGATGATTTCTGGTTGCATCCATTCTTCCTGAAAATGTTGTGATTTCATTTGTCTTTACGGTTGAAAAATTCCATTGTGTAATTGTACCACATTTTCTTCATCCATCCATCTGTGGAAGGAAATCTATGCTGGCTTCATATCTTATCGATTCTGGGTGTGGAAGTATGTCTGTGGAATATAAACAGAATCCTTATGCAACACACCCAGGAGCGGTGGAGCCGGGTCGCATATTCTGTTTTATAAGGAACTCCCACACTGACCTCACCTGTCTGCCCCAGTTTACACTCCCACAAGCAGGGTGATGCTCTCTCTTTTTCCACATCCTCACCAGCAGCTGTCCATCGCTTGGATGATGGCCATGCTGAATTGCAGGAAATGGAATCTCAAGGCAGTTTTAATTTGCATTTTTATTTGACTAGCTAAGGATATTGAACACCTTATAAACTATTTGTTATCCACTTACATTTTTCTTCCATTTATTTATTTATTTATTTATTTATTTGGTTTTGTTTTCAAGACGGTGTTTCTTTGTGTAGCCCTGGCTGTCCTGGAACTCGCTCTGTAGACCAGGCTGGCCTCAAACTCACAGAGATCTGACTGCCTCCCAAATGCTGGCATTAAAGGTATGCGCCACCACTGTCACGTATTTCTTCTTTTGAGGGGTGTCTGTTCAGTTTATTGTTCAGAGGATGTAGTTTAGGATGTTCATTTTGAAGTTCTTTATATAGTCTAGATATTAGTCCCTTGTCTGACAGAGTTGACTAAGATTTATTTTCTCATTCCATAGGCTGTTTCTTAACTTTGTTGACTTTTTCTTTTGCTATATAGAAGCTTTTCAGTTGGATATGATCCAGATTTCTCTGTATGTGGAGTTAACATCAGATAATATAATATAATATGATATAATATGATATGATATGATATGATATGATATGATATGATATATAATATAATATAATATAATATAATATAATATAATATAATATAATATAATATAATATAATATAATATAATATAATTTGTTTGTTTTTTGTTTTTCAAGACAGGATTTCTCCATGTAGCTTTAGAGCCTGTCCTGGCAGATAACATAATTTGTTCACCTTGGGATTATTTTCTCTCTCCTTGCTTGTACCTATATCTTGAGGTATTTTTTTCTCTGTTCCTTTAGTGGTTTGAAGGTTTCAGATCTTACATTGAGGTCTTTGAGCCACTTTGAAAAGATTTTTATGCAGGGTAACAGTTTATTTTTTCTAAAGATGAATATTAACTTTTCTGAACACTTTGTTGAAGGTACTATTTTTTTTTTTCAACAAATGTTTTTGATGTATTTGTTGAAAATTAGGGGTTTATAGGGACTAGAGAGATGGCTCAGTGGTTAAGAGTACTTCCTGCTCTTACAGAGGACTCAGGTTCAATTCCTAGTACCCACATGACAGCCTACAAGTGTCTGTAACCCCAGTTATGGTGGATCTGATGCCTTCTTCTGGTCTCCAAGGGCACTGTATATACATGGTGCACATACATACATGAGAACAAAATATTCATATACATAAAATAAAAATTAAAAAAAAAAAGAATTGGGGTTGGGGATTTAGCTCAGTGGTAGAGCGCTTGCCTAGCAAGCACAAGGCCCTGGGATTGGTCCTCAGCTCTGGAAAAAAAAATAATTAGGGGGTTATAGCTGAGTGGGTTTATTTCTGAGTCTTCTATATGTTTTTGTACCAGCACTATGCGATTTTTATCATTTAACAAAATGTGTGTGTGTGTGTGTGTGTGTGTGTGTGGTACATATGTGGAAGTGTATGCTGGTGGATGCCCTAGGAGGCCATCTGGTGTCCCCCTCTATTATTCCACCTTATTCTTTTTAAGACAGACTCTCACAGAACTGGAAGTGCACCCTTTGCTAAGTTGACTTGTGGACTATTCCTTTACACTGTGTGAAGATATGTCGCTGTGATTGATTTAATAAAAAGCCAAACGTTCAATAGCTAGGCAGGATTTTCAGGGCAGAGTGAATGCTGGGAAGAAGAAGGTGGAGTTGCCAGCCAGATGCAGAAGAAGCATGACATGTAGGAGACGAGGTAACCAGCCATGAGCTACATGGCAGCATGTGAATTAATAGAAATGGGTTAATTTAAGTTATAAGAGCTAGTTAGAAACAAGCCTAAGTTATCGACTGAGCATTCATATTTAATAATAAGTCTCCATGTGCTTATTTGGGAGCTGGCTGGCGAGACAGAGGAAGATTGGCTAGTCAATGAGCTCCTGTGATCTGTCTGTCTCTGCCCCTCAATGCTAGGTGACAGGTATTTACAGCCAAGCTTGAATTTTTACGTGGTTTCTGGGAGTTTGAACTCAAATGCTCTTAACCATTGAGCCATCTTCCCAGTTTCCCACGTGACAAATTCTTATCAGGAACTTATTCCTTGTTAATTCATAAGGATTCTTTTTTTTTTTTTTTTGTTTTTCGAGACAGGGTTTCTCTGTGTAGCTTTGCGCCTTTCCTGGAACTCACTTGGTAGCCCAGGCTGGCCTCGAACTCACAGAGATCCACCTGGCTCTGCCTCCCGAGTGCTGGGATTAAAGGCGTGCGCCACCACCGCCCGGCTCATAAGGATTCTTACATATAACATGAAACAGTCCTGACTATCTTTTAGCTTTTTGTTTTGTTTTGTTTTGTTTTTTTGAGACAGAGTTTCTCTGTGTAGTTTTGTGCCTTTCCTGGAACTCACTCTGTAGCCCAGACTGGCCTCGAACTCACAGAGATCCGCCTGCCTCTGCCTCCCGAGTACTGGGATTAAAGGTGTGCGCCACCACCGCCTGACTTATCTTTTAACTTTTATGTTGGTTTCAATTTTCTTTTTTCTTTTGCTTTTGAGGTAGGGTCTCTCTGTGCAGTCTTGGATGTTGTGGAACTTGCTTTGTAGATCAGGTTGGCCTTAAACTCATAAAGATCCTCCTGCCTCTGCCTCCCAAGCGCTGGGATTAAAGTTATGCTCCACCACCATGCCTGGCTTTTAAAATTTTTTCATTTGTCCCAGACTGGCCTGAAACTTGATATATAGCCAAGAATAACCTTAAATTTCTAATACATTTGCTTCTGCCTTTTATGTGCCAGGATTACAGCATGTGTCACCAAGTGTGGTTTTATGTGGTGCTGGGTCTAACCAAGGCCTTTGTGAATGCTAAGAAAGAACCCAACCACCATAGCCACATCCCCAACCCGAAACTTCCATTTTGGTAAGGGACAAAGACAATCGAATAATATTAAAATAGCTGTGCCTCTCCGGTGGCTATTCACAATTAAGTGACTTAAAGAAAAAGCAGTGGGGGTTGACTAGTTTAGTTTAGACGCTTCTTTGGGGTCCCTCATGCAATGTCAATGGGAAAATGGCCAGGGAGAAAGCTGGGGCTGGCTGAGTCTTCCTCATCCGCGCCTTACCATTACCCAAAGCCTTTCCACGTGACTTAGGCTTTCTCCAAGCATGCAAGTTAGTTCCTAAGAGCAGCTAACTCAAGGAAACAAGGGAGAAAGGCAGGGCATTGGTATGACGTAGAAGTGACATGGCTCTACTTTGTCATACTCTGTTGGTCAAGGCAGTCACAAAGGCTTACATGTTAACATGAGGGGGCCAGCTTGCCTTTTCCAAAGATTCAGGACTTTCTAGACAGTCACGGTTGGCTCTGCCGTCTTCAGCTAAAGAGAAGCCACGTGGCTGCCCAAGGCTCTGCAGGCTGACTGCCCCCTTCTGTGGGCCAGCGGGACACAGTTACTGCTTCCGCCTCTGGACTCGGCTGGGTTCCCAGAGCTGGTGGGGTTTGCTGTTTTCAGGACTGTGATTGATGCCCTCCCAGGGGTAGATGTTGAATTATCTCCTCTTAGCCCCCAGGGGGACTTCTGCTCTTTGCATTGGAAGAGTGTCTAGATGGGTAGAGATGGGTGTCGTGACACCATTTTTGGTAATGGCTAAGTATATATGGCACTTAAATGTCAGGATACAAACTTGCAGAAATGCTATTAGACCTGCATAGAAGTGCTGTTTTGTTTTTGGGATAGGGTCTCATTAGGTAGCCCAGTCAGGTCTGGAACATACAATCATCTTTCCTCTATCTTTGCAGGCGTATACCACCACAACAGCTTTATTATTATTTTTATCCCCATTTCACAGGTGACAACACTGAGCCACAGAGACTCGCTTGCTTATGTGCCAACACCAGACGACAAATAAGTACCAGAGGCAGAATTCAAACTCAGGACTCCTTTACCTTGCTTTTGATCAGCAAGCTTTTCCTTCTCATATCTACCCAGCAGGAATAATTTAATTCTCACAGCACCACAGAGGACACAAAGCTGGCAACCTTGTCTGAGCCTAGCGTCCTCCCAGGAGCGCCTGTCCGATTTTCCCTCACCCCTCAGGCCTCCTAGAGCGCTTGTTAGCAGTGTCTACCATACGCCGCTTGAGGGGACCCCATGAGTTCCCACCTAGAGTCACTTAAATCGCTTGCTGCCTCAACAGCAGCGTGCTGCGAGAATTCAGCAGTCAGTGTCGGGTGACATGCTTGTCTACAGTTTTGGTTTGGATTTACCTCTCTTGGCTGTGAGCACGTCCTTCTTACGGGCAGCCTGACCTTTGCCGGGGACAGCTGATGTTCTGGGCTGGCAGAATGCCCTCTGTCTTCCCCGGCCTGTGTCGGGCAGGAGGGACCTGCCTCTTCTTCTTCTTGTCAGTCTGAGTGCACAGTGTTTACCTAAGTGGAGGAAGGGCTCAGGGGTGGGGCGGGGAGAGATTAGGAGGCCTGCGGAATCTTTGTGCCATGGTTCTGAGGGCCCTCGACTGCCACATCGCTTGGGACAAGGGCGGCAGTGAACTGTGTGGGCCATGCCCAGCGTCTTGTCCCAAAATGGAGACTGACCTTGAGGCTGCCTGTCCCTTCTGGTGGCTGACCAGTGGCTGTGTGGACCTTGAGGCTGCCTGTCCCTTCTGGTGGCTGGCCAGTGGCTGTGTGGACCTTGAGGCTGCCTGTCCCTTCTGGTGGCTGACCAGTGGCTGTGTGGACCTTAAGGCTGCCTGTCCCTTCTGGTGGCTGGCCAGTGGCTGTATGATCCATCACACAGGTCCCAGGACAGAATAGGATCCACACTGTGGCTCTCACAGGGCCGAGGCAGGGTTAAGGGAGCCAACCAAAGCTCTCGGGATTAGGAAGAGCAGGAAACTCTTACCTTCCTATGGTAGGTCAAGGACTGGGAAAACTTGGACCAGATCTGAGACTGAAAATCGGAAGCACCGGGTTGGCCCTAACGTCTCAGAGAGAAGTGGCCGCTCCCAGGACCAGATTCCAAAGGAAAGAGAAAACGAAGAAATCCCCCTCCCAGCCTCCCCTTCTGTTTTCTGCTCGTCCAAACCCATTATCCCTCCCACTGGAGAGCTCATCCAGAAGGCTCGGGAAATCCCAGGTGATGCATCGAGCAAGGGGGTGGGGCGCACAGTGGAGCTGCAATTTAGGGCCGCCCGGAGCTGCTAGGAACGTGTGCTTGGCAGAGGTTCTTTCAAGCTGAGATCTGTCCCCCAGGCAGCACCTTCTCAGGGATGGAGGCACCCACCTGCCTCTCCCAGGTATCAGTTTGAACGATCTCTACATCTTATCTCTGCCTCCGAGGGAACATCTCCCAGAGACTAGGATTGCCTGGGCCCACACTTTCGGTTTGGGCTTCTTTGATCCCACAGTGGCTTCCGGAGAAAAAGCTCCGTTGTCTTTGGACCAGCCATCATTCCTCCACTACACCCAGCGTTTGTTTTAGATTTCTGAGACACGATCTCCGCGTGTAATGTAGTTCAGGAAGGCCCTAAACTCATGGTCCGCCTACTTCAGGCTCCAGAGTGCCCAGTGATAGGTGTGGGGCTTTTCAGCCTCTCACCCGCCTCTCTGTACCTGCTCACCGCGGTGTCGATCTCCACTGTGTATTTATTTATTGATCTCTGGTGTTTTGTTTGGCAGCTTTGATGGTGGTGATGATGGTGGTTGTGGTGGTAATGGTTATGGCGGTGATGATGGTGGTTGAGATGGTCAACATGAAACAGTCTTTAGCTCTTCTAAGTACCTCCAAATACTAGACATTTTGTCTTTTTTTTTTTTTTTTTTTTTTTTTTTTTGGTTTTTCAAGACAGGGGTTCTCTGTGTAACAGCCCTGGCTGTCCTGGAGCTCTCTTTGTAGACCAGGCTGGCCTCGAACTCACAGAGATCTGACTGCCTCTGCTTCCCCAGTGCTGGGATAAAAGGTGTGCGCCACCATGACTGGCCTTTATCAGTTTTTTAAGTTTTCTTGTCTCTTTCATTTTTGTGTCTTTTGATGAACCAAGGCTTGTTTCTTTTCTTTTCTTCCCTTTCTCTTGAGCCTGCGTCTTTCTACCTAGGCCTGACTAGCACAGAACTTTCCATATAGACCAGAACGGCCTCAGACTTGCAAAGGACCCCCTGAGCATTTGTCCTGATGCTTACAAACACAAACCACTGCGCCTGAAAGATTTACAGTTTTGATGACGTCTAGTATGCTGTTGGGGGCGGGGGAATTCATGTTCATGCCTTTTTTCTTGGCAAATAGCAGAATAAAATATATTCTGGTGTGTGTGTGTGTGTGTGTGTGTGTGTGTGTGTGTGTGTGTGTGTGAGAGAGAGAGAGAGAGAGAGAGAGAGAGAGAGAGAGAGAGAGAGAGAGAGAACAGGGGGTAAAATACAGATAACACAAATTTTACTATTTTAATCATTTTAAGTGTACAGTTCAGTGGCACTCAGTGTGGTCCCATCATTACACTGAGTCTCTTCCCAAATGCAAGGAGGTTAAGATTTTTCTCTTACGATGTCTTCAGAGTGTCAGCACCTATAGATCAATTTCAATGAACTCTTGTGTTTAGGATGAGCGGTGGTTGAGGTTCACGTTGCATGTGTTTACACGCTCACTCTTGCACCGTTTGCTGACAAGAGTTCCCTTTCCCACTGTCTTGCAAATATCCATTGGCTGGGATTTTTTGCCTGTTTTCTGAGTTTGCTTTCAGCCTCAGGCTTCTGATTTCCATTTGTTGTCTTCCTGGATAGACTCCCTTCCCATCACTCCCCTAGCTCCCGATTCCCCTTCCTACTGGCTGACGGATTCCCAGAGTTAGCTTGCTTGTTTTTGGCTTATTTGAGACAGGGTCTCCCTATGTAGCACATACTGGCCTAGAACTCACTATGTGGTCCGGGCTGGCCTTGAACTCTCCATCCTCCTGCTCCTACTTGCTAAGTGCTGGGATAACAGATGTGCATTATCACGGCCAGCTTGTATTGCAGATTTTACTGAATGCCCCGTCTGTCCTTAGACTGTAGTCAGCCTTGCTCTAGACTGGGCCCTGGGCCCAGCCCCTGAGCCCCCCTGGGGCCAGCCATCTGATGCCATCAGAGCCCCGGAGACAGAGAGGTGCATATGGTCCTGCTCAACCCCAGCATCACAGGCTCTCCCAGCTACTCGCCCAGGGAACCCTGATACTGGGGACCATGGACCTAGCCTTCACTTAATTGGTAGCCTAGTTGTGAACTTCATTAGATCCAGAAATGAGATTTGGCAGGAAAATAATATTGATGGATGATAAAGCTGAACAGGGACACACCCAGCCTTGTGGACCAGTATTCTTCCACATGGAGGGAAACCTTTTAAAGCATGGCTGGTCAGGGGGAACACTAAGATGTTCATGTATCCAGTGAGATTTAAAAGAGGCAAAAAAATCAAACAGAGCCGTCTCTATTTAATCATCCATTGTGAATGGTGAAGACAGCCTAGCAGGAGCCTAGGAGTGACTTTCTTATGTCATTTAGACTCCTCTGCCTGCCTGGAAGTGGGCAAGTAGCCCCCGATTTGCCTGAGTGTGTTGCACCCATTGGAGTGGAGAAGGTGACTGTTGGTCTTAGCTTAGGCACTGGGGTCTGGGCCATCTTTCTAGTCACCTGCCATAAGTCAATGTTTGCTTTTGCAGGACAGCAGACCGAGTTAGCAGATCCACAGGTCAGGGAGTTGTGTGGGGATTGTCTTAAGCGGTTCGTTAGAGGTGACCTCATTAACACTAACTGCTAACCAAGTTCCCCAGCATTCTCGGAGGAAGCAAAAACACCCACTTTCCAGGAGATGCATGAAGACTGCTTCTTCTGAAGGTTGCGTCACATGACAAAGAGTACCTGGATATGAGGGGTGAGGGAATGTGAGGGGCCGGTGGGGCATGGGTGAGCATCATCATTACTAACCAGACACTTAGCCGTGGGTCATGTTCTAGAGGAAAACAGACTGGGTAGCATTTCTTTCCCAGGCTCACTCTTGGGAACAGGAATAAATCAAAGAGGCTTATGCTGGAGCTTGCCTCTGACATTTTGGGGCTCCAGGGACTTTCTTCCTTTCACAGGCTGTCACCTCCCTGACAATAAGATGCTATAAGAAGCAGCCGGGAAAAACAACTTCCATTGCTCTGGGAGGTAATGAGGGAGAGAAATCTGATGGAAAGTCTGCTTGTGTTAAAGAAACTCTTATTCAAAATAAACCTGTTTTTCAGTCTTGCTATGTAGCCCAGGATGGCCATGAACAGGATAGATCCTCACAACTGTAGGATTAGAGTGTGTACCACCATCCCTAGTCACAACAACAGAGGATTTGGGCCAAGAAGACAGTTTACTGGGGGTTCTCAACCTTCCTGATGCTGCGTGTGACCCTTTAACACAGGTCCTCATGTTGTGAGGAACATGTTGTTCAATACAGCTCCTCTATGGTTGTGGAGATCCCCCAACCATAGAATTATTTTATTGTTATTTCTTAACCCTAATTTTGCTACTGTTATGAATCGTAATGTAAATACATGATATGCGACCCCAAAGGGGTTGTGACCCACAGGTGGAGAATTGCTGGTTTAGCCAGTAATGCTCCTGGTACCCATGTAAAAGGCAGGCATGGTAGTGTGTACCTGCAGTTCCAGTGCTGGGAGGTGGGATCAGAGGATTCCTACAGCTTGCTGGATAACTAGTCTGGACAAACTGACACTGACCTCTGGTTTCCACATGTGTGTGCATGCATGCACACACACACACTTACATACATACACACATAATAGTTCTGTTTGTTTTGTTTTTTGGAGGGTCTCTCTGTGTAGCCCTGGTTGTCCCTATTGGCCTCAAACTCAGAGATCCTCCTGCCTCTGCCTTCTAAGTGCTGGGGGGATTCAAGGCATGCCCATTGTTCGAGGCACAAATAATGTTAAGACAGCTTTCCTGTCTCAGGCTAAAGGCAGATTAAAAAGAGGCTTTGTGGTTTGAAAACCAAATGTTGCTATTAGAAGAGCCACTCTTTGAAGACAGATATATCTAGATATAAATCCTAGCCTTGATCCTAGAATCTGAGAGAGTTTGAAGAATTGCTTTTTGTTATGAAAAAGGGTCTCTCTACATAGTCCTGGCTGTCCTGGAACTCACTCTGTAGTCCAGGCTGGCTTTAAACAGGGATCTACCTGCCTCTGCCTCCTAAGTGCTGGACTAAAGGTGTATGCCACCATACCTGGCTTGGAGAATTACTAAAGTGTTTGTTTATAACCTTGCCCCTCACTCCCCCACCCCCTTCCACACACATACACAGTTTCTCTGTGTAGCCCTGGCTGGCCTGGATCTCACTCTGTAGACCAGGCTGGCCTGGAACTCAGAGATCTGCCTGCCTCTGCCTCCCAAGTGCTGGGATTAAAGGTGTGCACCACCACTGCCCAACAGTTTGCTTGTTTCCTTTTAAATTTCTCTTAAATTAATGAAATACCTGTTTCCTTGGGCTATTATGGAGATTATTATCTCTTTAAAATAATAGCTGCCTTTTATCTCACTTTATTATTTTTTTTTGTAAGACACTGTGTGTTACTGTATTGCCCAGGCTAGTTTTAATTAATGAGCTCAAATGATACTGCTGCCTCACCCTCATGAGTCTCTACAGGCATGCACCACCTCCCCCAACTAGCTGATTTAAACAGAGGCTGTTTGTTTGATGTAATAGACTGGCTTGGAACTTGCTATGTAGCTCAGGCTAGTCTCAAACTCTCAACCTTCCTGCCTCAGGCTCCTGAGTGCTGAGAAAACAGGGTTGGGCCGTCGTATTCAGCTTAAATTGAGTGTGATGTGCCAGATAGAGTGCTAAGCACTTTACATCATTGGCTCATTTTAATCTGAGCTCACTATTTAAATGGTGCAACGAACCTAGTTCAGGGTAAGGTACACAGTAGATGCTCAGTAAATGGTAGTTGGTGTCATAGTATCCTGGAAGTAGAGAGATATCCAGTGAGGTTTCATGGGTCAACTGGGGACTTTGTGTACATTTGCTCTGTTAGGTCCGGTTGAATGGGGATGAAAGGTAAGATCACGAAGAACCAGGAGAATTCTATTTCTGCACCAATAAATTCAAGGAGCACCTAAAGGGAAGTCTCTGGGCATGGGAGGGGGTGGGGTAGGGCATTGTGTAGGGGTTGGGACAGCGAACTCTCTCTCAACATTCTCTGGCCACTTCAGCTCTCAGCATCCCACCCTGGGGGATCCTGGGTGGGGGACTCTCTGGTCTTACAGTTCTGTACAGTCTAGGAATCCTGACACCCTCAGAGGAGTTTGCAGCTGCGACAGCCTGTCCTTCAGACACTTGCCTCAGGCCCCGAGCTAAACTGAGCTTCTTGTAAAAATATCCTGGTTTTCTGTTTTTATAACTTATAGTGTGCTTCTTCCAGGAAGCAAACACCTTCAAGGGCAAAAAATAGAAAACCCGTGGAGAGCTCTAAGCAAGGCAGTACTGAGGTGAAGCGAGACTTCTCTGAGACAGGGTTCCGGGGAATCTATGTAACACAGAGTTCTTACTTCAAACCCAAACAAACAAAGCAAAATCCTTCCCTGCCGAGGCCACTTCCCTGTGAACCCAGAGCCCCACAAAACAACAACAACAAAAACCCAACCAAACAACCAAACAAACAAAATAAACTACTACTTTTCGGGTTGCATTATCTTGGCAACACACATATTCATATGTTTAGGCATTGTGTGTGACTGGCTCTTTAAATTATATCTTTTTGTGTGTGCACGTGGGGGTGGGACTGGAAAGATGGCTCAGTGGTGAAGCTTGCTACTCTATAAAGGACCCAAGTTCAATTCCCAACACCCATGTCAGGTGACTCACAGCCATTGGGAACTCTAGCTTCAGAGATCTGACACCTTCTTCTGTCCTCTGTGGGCTCCTGCAAGCATGTCGTGCACACACACACACACACTTTACATACATACTGTCTCAGGGTTTCTATTGCTGTGAAGAAACACCATGACCACAGGAACTCTTACAAAGGAAAAAACATGTAACTAAGGTGGGAGCTTAGTTTCAGATGTTTAGTCCTTTATCATCATGACGGAGAGCATGGTGGTGTGCAGGCAGATGTGGTGCTGGAGCTGAGAGTGCTACATCTTGCAGGCAACCGGAAGTGAACTGTGACATTAGGCAGTATCTTGAGCATATATGAGACCTCAAAGCCGGCCCCCACAGTGACACATTTCCTCCAACAAGACCACACCCACTCCAACAAGGCCACACCTCCTAATAGTGCCACTCCCTTTGGGGGCCATTTTCTTTCAAACCACCTCACATACATACATACATACACACATACACACATACACACATACATACTCCCCAGTACTGAGGATTGAATCTAAGACCCCACACATGGTGGGCAAGTACTTGACTATGAAGCTACATTTCTAGCTCTGTGTGTGTGTGTGTGTGTGTGTGTGTGTGTGTGTGTGTGTGTGTGTGGTGCCAAGAGACTAGGGGTGCTGTATGAGTTCTGAGGTGCTGGTGAGATTTGCTGACAGACAAAGGTTCGGGGCTTCCAGGTCCCCCCAGCTGGGCTGGTGGTCCCCCAACCCCCAGCCAATACGGAATCCCCAGTTATTTTAACATTAAGTGTCGAGCCCAGTTCATACAAGATTACAAAGGATTCTTCTGGATTCTTCTGGAAGGATATGCGGTACATCACAGACATGAAGGAACAGTTTTTAGAAGCAGGTTCTGAAAGAATGTGCCTGAGGCTTTCAGGTAAATCCCCATCCCTGGGACAAACAGCTGCATGTTCTCACCTCTGGAATGAAATTTCAACGAGAGATCATTGAGCTGACCTACTTTGGGCCTCTGACAGCCGTGCGCAGAACCAGGAGACAGAGGAGGGTGCTTCACCTGGGCCAGAGTGCTGGGATTAAAGGCAGAGGGCAAATAAGTATCAGACCAGAGAGTCCCAGGAACGATTCATCTCAACGCCAGTGTAGGAAGTAAAGAAAAGAAGGCAGGTTTTGGCTTACCAGGAAGTAGCCAGGAATGGCGGCTGACTTCTCTCCTAGCTGGGTTGAAAACCAGGCCGACCACACACACACACACACACACACACACACACACACACACACACACACACCCCTTCCATACCAGCTGAGTTGGAAACCAGACTGAAAACACACACACACACACACACACACGCACACGCACACGCACACGCACACACGCACATGCACGCACCCCTTAGCTTAACCTCTCTGATCTCAGGCTCATTCGGACCAAAACAAACGCTGTAGATTCTGTTTTGTCCAAGGACCACCTAGATGACTTTTCCGCCTCCCTCAAAACCAGGGTCTTGACCTGTGGGAATACAGAAGGTTCGTTTGGCTCTTTGAAAGGTTGGGACTAGCTGAAGGGGGTGTGGGTAGTGTCAAAAGAAGGCCAGAAGTGAAGAGCCAAGTGAGGCAGGAGGAAGGGCACGCGCCCAGCCCTCCACAGGCAAGACCCCAGAATCTCCAGTCGCTCTCACTGTTCGGTCCGCTCCCTTCGGTGAGACTCAAGAGGCCACGTCCTCTGCGAGGTTTGATCCACCCAGGGATTTCTAGGCATCAAGACATCGTTTGTCATGTCATGGCCTTGAATTCCTCGCTGGCTGTCTGCCTCGCCCCGGATTTGTCCTCAACCCATGCTCGGCTCTCACTCCGATCCTCCTCCCCAAGCCCACTGAGGTTTCAAAGCCTCCTCGCTAGCACTTGATTACATATTGCCTGCAATTGTTCCCCAGCCCACTGTGATCGGGGCCTCCTCCTCCCTGCCCGCCCACTCGCAACTCCCAATGTGCTCAGCTTTCCACCTCCTCAAATCCCAGCCTCTCTCGCTGCTACTGCGGCGCGCGCTGTCAACGCCCTCTCTCCTCCCCACACACTTCACCCCCTTCCCTCTTAGCCTAGGGTTCACCAGCCCCTAAGCCTCCCACCCCAGTCCCCAAATCATCTCCCCCCGCAACTCAGTCCCTCTGCCTCAGCCCCTCCCCTGCGCGGCTGTACCCAGGCTCTCCACTCCCCAGCTCTCCACCCTGACATCTGGACTCCCAGGCTCGAGCTCTGCTGGAGAAAAATCACAGCCCACGCAGATTGGCGCTACTACCATCATCTGCAGCCTCAGCCGACTTGCTGAGCAGCCTGGAAAGCTTGCTCGGACTCCCGGGCAGCAAGTTCACCCTCTCCCGTATTGGCTTTTCTGAGCATTTCCCACCCTTGAATCTCACTGGGTAAAGAGAGGGTGGGGGGACGCAGGTGAGAGCGCCAGCTCCTCTGGTCCAGCAGGGAACTTATCTTCCTGTTTCGTAACCCCTGCGCCCTGTCTGGGAGAAGCTGGTGCCTCCTGATTTGCCAGGTCACACTTTGAGGGCTCTCCAGCCTTGGCCTCTGTCCGGCCTCTTCTCTCTCGGTCCACTCATCTCTGCTGTCCTGCTCCTGGGTACATGAGTGCTCTGTCCCTCCGGAGCGATGGATCTGTTCCCAGCCGTACTTCACTCTACAGGCCCACCATGACCTTAAAAAAAAAAAACAAAAACGAGTGGCTCTCATTGTCCAGCCCACGGCCACTTCGGGACACCTCCGACCTCTGTCTTACTTGCTCTTGCTGGAGATATGACCCCAGTGACCGCTTTTTCTACTCTTGGATTTTCTTCTTGTCTTGACCCTGCGGAACGCCCTGTTCTCTGATGAAGGCTGGCTTAGCCACACGCTGTCACCTCCTCTGGTCTGTGCCTTTGTGCATTGCTTTGTTCAGTCTGGAGGGCCCATCTGTTCCCGCCACCTCGCAGAGAAACTCCTACTCACGGCTTAGGAATGTGCTCAGGGGTTGCCTCATCCTCCAGGAGTACTCCCGATCTAACACCCTGAGTATGTTCACCATGCTTCTCACCAACACCCAGGGTTGAAATCACCTATTATTCTGGCTCTGATAGTGTAATCCTGTAATCCCCACACTGCAGAGGCTGAGGCAGGAAGATCACGAGTTCAAGACTAGTCTGGGATAGATAGTAGAACCCATTTTTTTTTTAATCATTTTTTTTTGTGTGTGTGTTGTTTCTAATCCACTAATCTGTTAGCTCTTTCAGGCCAGGAACTGGGCATTTAATTCCCACGTGCTTGATGCTGCACAGCTTGGCACACAAACCCTCCATTCATGTTTGCTGAGTAAATAAGTTAGTATTACCTCAAATCCTCAACTAGGTTACTCTAGGGTGGTGAAAGTAATTAGTCTTTCAGAACGTTTTTTGGTACATGTATATAAATATGTATGCTTTATTTATTTATTTATTTATTTATCTATCTATTTAGTGTGTGCGTGCGTGCGTGCGTGCGTGCGTGCGTGCGTGTGTGTGTGTGTGTGTGTGTGTGTGTGTGTGTGTGTGTGTGTGATGTGAAGGTCAGAGGACAACTTGCAAGAGTCAGGTCTCTCTCCTGGACCCCAGGAATGGACCGCAGGTGGTCAACATTGGCAACCAACGCCTTTACCCATGGAGTCATCTTCCCAATCTACTCTCCCCTTTAAATGATGATGAAATCCACATTTATTATTTCAGCCAGTTCAAAATGTGCAGTCCAGAGATATTTGCTATGTTTCAAATGTTGTGTAGCCATCACTGCTTTCTGGGTCCAGATATGATTGACGGTTAATTGGTTGGTTGGTTGTTTTGAGACAAGATCTTGTTTCAGGCTCCATATAGAGTTTGTTTTAGTTTATTTGGTGTCTATTTGTATGGATGAGCATCAGATGCATGCTGGTGTTTCCGAAGCCAGAAAAGGGTATTGACTCCCTTGGTCCTGGAGTTGCAGATGGTTGTGAGCCAGCTGATAGGGATGCTGGGAACCAAACCCAGGTCCTCAGAAAGAGCAGGATGTGCTCTGAACAGCACCACTAATGACACATTGTCATTCTCAATTCATCTGGCTTTCTGTTTCTGTGGATTTGCCCATGATAGATATTAATAATATCTACACTACAAAATGAAGTTGTATAATATGGGGACCTGGGGGGGGGCAGGTCTAATCTCTTTGACTTAACATAGCGTTTTCATGGTTCATCTACGTTTAGTACTTGATTCTTTTGATGATTAAATAATATTCCACTGAATGGCTATTATCACTTTGTCCATTAGTTCATTGATGGGCATTTAGATTGTTTGTACTTCTTGGCCTTTGTGAACAACGTAGACATCAACATTTATATACAAGTCTTTGTTTAAATAACTATTGCCAGTTCTTTTAGGTGTACGCCCAGCAATCGAGTTGTCAGGATATATGGAGAGTCTATGTTTTATTTATTGAGCATCACAAAACTGGCTTACATAGTGACTTACTATATTAACTCTATATTTATACTACCATTTCCATTACATGAGGGGTTCCATTTCTCCATTTCATTGCCAACATTTCTTATTTTCCATTTTTTTTTTAGTATAGTCCTGCTAGCAAGCATGAGCAGTAGTGGATGTATTCTGAGGACTACACTTAGCTTAAATGATCCCTCTTTGTAGGCGCCTCATTGCCAGCTCCAGAGGCAGTTCCCTGTAGCTACTTGGAGCAGTTTGCTCTGACCCTGAACATTGGGTCAAGGCTGCGTTTTGAAGTCTGTATTTGAGTAGGGTGATGAGTAGACCCAGTTCATGTGACTGAGAAGTGGGTGGTGGGGTGGGGTGGGGTGGTGGATATACTTCCTATGGCTATAATATGAATTTTGCAGTGGTAAATGTTTGGATTTGGTCTCACTATATAGCTCTGGAACTCAGAGTTGGCCTGGAACTCACAGAGATCTGACTGTCTCTGCCTCTTGAGTGTTGGTACTGAAGGTCTGTGCCATCATGCCCTGCTTTTCTTTTTAAGATTAACTTTGATTAGCATGCAGAGAAATGAGTTTTGCTCTGACATTTCATACACATGTATGGTTACACTGTGTTGTGGTTTCTCTAAGTTCCTGACAACTGGCAAGTTCCTAGCTTTAGTCCTTGCTTGGACTGCACTGTGCTCCTGTCTCAGGGCCTATAACTTGTCCTTTTAGCTTACTGTGGTTAAGCCAGTTCATGGAATTCTTCTTGCAAGTAGAACCCAGGACAACAGATGCACTCCATCACCCTCACAACCTACTTAAGAGGGACTTCAGACTATAAGCAAAGCACACAAACTCTAAGTGACTCCGTTCCTTCTCACCTAAAAATCCCTTTGTGTGGCTTCAATGACCTTATCTCTGTCCATGACCCCAGTGGAATTCAAAGGCAAATTTTGTGTCAAGGTTATCCAAGGTCACCCAGTATATATGCTGAATCTTCAAGGACAGGCAACCAGCCTTCGGCTCCCACCTCTGTGTGACTCTTGGCATTTGTCGTGGAGTTTTTTCCTTCCTAATAACAGAAGTTTTGGAGTTTTTTCCTTCCTAATAACAGAAGTTTTGGGGTCAGGCTGTCACCAGCGCTCCCAGAGCTCTTGGGAGGCAGGGGCAGCCAGGCTATGCATTGTGGAGGAAGAACATCCAACTGGGACTTCTAAAGCACCATATTCTGATCTTGTTCCTGTCCCTGGCTTCACTTTGCAATGCTGAGCAAGTCATGGGACTGTCTGTTTTCCCATCTGTGGAAGTAGAAGAGAAAAAGAATACTTTCTCTGCCTGCACAGAGATGCAAGTTAAAAATTAGGTCACGGCTATGGACAATCTATGAAGCAAACACACACACACACACACATACACACACACACACACACATATAATCACTGGAATTTGACTCTTATTGCTAAAACAACAACCAAAAAAAAAAAAAAAAAAAAAAAAGAGTGTTTCTCCATCCACTTTTCTTGAACATTGACAAACACTTTTAAAAGTTACAAGTAAGAAAAACAAGAGACAGGACTGGAGAGATGGCTCAGTAGTTAAGAGCACTGGCTGCTCTTCCAGAGGACCTGAGTTCAATTCCCAGCACCCACTGGGCAGCTCACAACTGTCTGTAACTCCAGTTCCAGGGGATCTGACACCTTCACACAGATATACATGTAGGCAAAATACCAGTGCACATTAAAAATAAATTAATTAATTAAAAAGTAGACAAAAGACGTAAGTCCTGTTCCGGTTTTTGGCTGGATTTTGTTTGGTGGGGTCTTATTTTGTAACCCTACTTGCAATTTTCTGTGTAAATCAGACTGGCCTCAAACTCACTGTGTCGTCAGGGGTCACCTTGATCTTCTGATTATCCCCCCCTTTTACTCTCTGATGCTCTAATTTGGAATTGTAAACGTGTGCCGCTAATCTTGGCTTTGGGCAGTGCTGGGTGAACCCAAGGCTTCATGCATGCTAGGCAAGCACTCTGCCAACCCATTTTCTACTAAAAAAAAAAAGTAAAAGTTTTAATTTATATTTTTATGGTGTTTTGCCTATGTTTATGTCTGTGTGAGGGTGTCAGATCCTCTGGAATTGGAGTTACAAACAGTTGTGAGCTGCCATGTGGGTGCTGGGAATTGAACCTGGGTCCTCTGGAAGAGCAGCCAGTGCTCTTAACTTCTGAGCCATCTCTCCAGCCCTGACTTTTTTTTTATTCCCCCTTCTCTCCCTTCTTTACTGCATCCCCTATTTTCTGACTATTCTATGTAGTCAACTCTGGTCTCAAATTCCTGATCTTACAGCTTCAGCATCCTGAGTACTGATGCTACAGGTATACAACATCCTTGGATAGGCATGATGTTGCATTTCCTCTTGTCTTTTCATTTGTGTGTGTGTGTGTGTGTGTGTGTGTAGTATGCATGTATGTATGTATGTGGTTTCCCATGTGTATGGGCTTATGTGTGTATGCATGCCTTCATGTGTGTGGATGTGTAGATGGAGGCCCAAAATTGGTTTAGGGTGTCTTCCTGGATCCCTCTTCACTTTATTATTAAGACAGGGTCTCTTACTGAACCTGGAGGTCACGTATTCCAGCTAAGTTTGCTAACCAGCCTGCCTGGGGCATTCTTTGTCTCTGCCTCCCATGTGCTGGGATTACAGGTGACTGCCGTGAACATCTCTCCTCATGTTTACAAGGCAAGTACTTTATTCAATGAAGCATCTCCCCAACCACCTCTTGTGATGTCTTAATGATCATACTTATTATCCTTTAGAGTAAAACCCAACCTGCCGGTTTCTAAGAGTCTCTGTATGTATCTTGACCATTGACAATGGTTTCCAACCATGTTGCACATTGCAGTGAACGGAAGGCTTTGGAAAATTCTCATACCCATGAATCACTTCTAGCAATTGGGACATACTTGGTATGAACTGTAGGCTGGACCTTGAAAGTTTTAAAAACACTCCCTAAATGGTTCAAATGGTACAAGTTTGGGAATCATTACCTTTAAGGCTCATTTTATTTTGTTTTTGTTTTTTTTTGGTTTTTCGAGACAGGGTTTCTCTGTGTAGCTTTGCGCCTCTCCTGGAGCTCACTTGGTAGCCTAGGCTGGCCTCAAACTCACAGAGATCCGCCTGCCTCTGCCTCCCGAGTGCTGGGATTAAAGGCGTGCGCCACCAACGCCCGGCTTAAGGCTCATTTTAAAACACAATTTCCCTGCACTTATTCTGAGGTTAATTCTCACCTGGGCTGGCCCTTGCACCATTTCCCTTGTAAACTGTGGTGGGAAACAACAGGAGTTTAGCCTGAGATCCGTTCTTCCTACTGTGAGCGCCTCGGTCTCCATTAGGGTAATTGAACTCTCTGCTCTAAGTGCAGGGAAGCCATTAATGGAGGCTTCCCAGATCTGCGTTCCTGTTTCCTGTTCCGCTGGGTGTTCCCTCTGGCCGGCTAGGTCAGGATCTCCCTCCCTCCCTCCCCCAGTGCCCTTTCACTGTACCCGACAGGTCTTACAGGTTTGACTTCCTGCTCTTATCACTATTCATGGGCAGCATCTCCCTGGTCCGTCGTCCGTCCGTCCGTCCGTCCATCTGTCCGTCCATCCATTTATGTCACAGCCATCTTCTGGATCCTGTCACCCAGTTGCTACCAGAGTTCCTCAGACTTCCTCCCAGTCTGAGACACCTTGTTATTCAGATCCTGGCCAGGCTGATCAAGCAATTTTGCATTCTCTGTTTACCTATCCCTCCCTGGGTGCGGCCAGATGGAGCTGCGGTTGATGGAGGACTGTAAGCAAACCTTGTCGGGGACCTTCCACTGGCTCTGGGTCACAGCACATGGGCCATCTTTGGGAGTCAAGGTGATCTGAACTTGACCATGCTTTCCCTTGGGCCGGTAAGGCTACCCACTATCCTAAAAACACAGAGCTTCAAATCTGCAAGAAACGTGAATGCCTAAAGTCAAAACAAGGACTGTTTCACCAGGGACATCATCCCCATTCAGGATGAGTCCCTGTTTGTCGTCTGCCCTGGCCCTCTCCAGGGATGGGAGCGAGGGGGGACAACAGAAGAATAAATACTTTCAGTCCAACGAGCATTACAGAGTGCTGAGCTTTTTTTCAGGCCATATGGTGCCCATGACAATCCTCATTGCCTCTCCTCTGCTGTCAATCACTCCCCCTTCCGTCGGCCTCAGCATCATTCCCAACTGAGAGTGGGAGTCCAGACCAACCCGGGACATCAGTAATGGGCCTGAATCATTCCCGTTCTCTAAGAAAGTCTCCATTAAGTTGTTTGAATTCTTTTCTCTCTGTCTCTTTCTCTCTCTGAAGGCACCAACTTTTCAAAAACAATATCTGAGACGTTTCGAAGGAGTGTATCGCCCATACACAATACTGAGCATAAGAGCTCTTTCCCATTTTACCTTTGCTCAGGTGGAAATCCAGCCTGGGGCAATAGTTGCTTTGCCGGGATACAGGGGTCACTTTTCTCGTGCATTATTAATGCAGCGTCACTATTAATAATGACTGAACCTACTGAGCGTTTACTCTGTGGCAGACACAGTGCCAGGCCCCTTCATAATTCATTTCAGCTACTCCTTGCCCTGCCCCATGAGGGGGCAGGTCTTATTTATTCATTTCACCTTTGAGACCTTGCCCTAGAGCACTGAAAGGCTTCCATAGCTAGTGAAGGGAGGTTCCAGGTACAAGCCTGCTGCGATGACTGCAAAGTGCGTGATATTTGTCTTTACAGTTTTCTGGAACGACCTTTCTTTGTGAGACCATTGTTTTTAAATCCTAGTAACAGCTAGGTGTTGTGACATACTCCTATAATCCCAGCAAGTGGGAGGCAGAGGCAGGAGGATTCACTCACAAGTTAGAGGCCAGTCTGGCCTCCATAGTGAGTTCCAGGACAGCTAGGGCAACATAGAGCCTGTCTCAAAATAATAAAATCCTCCTCCCTTCTTCTCCTCCACCTCCTCTTCCTCCTCGTCCTCCTCCTCCTCCTCATCATCATCAGGGGCTGGAGAGATGGCTCATAGATTAAGAGCACTGGTTGATCTTCCAGAGGACCCGGGTTCAATTCCTAGCAACCACATGGCAGCTCACAACTGTCTGTGACTCCAGTTCCAGGAGATCTGACACCCTCATACAGACATACATGCAGACAAAACACCAACGCACATAAAAATAAATAAATCTAAAAATAAAAACAATGAAATAGGTGATGAGACAGCTTAGCTTATATGACCTGAACTTGATCTCCAAATCTGCAATGAAAGCAGAGAACTGACACTTGAAAGTTGTCTTCTTTCAAGGACAACCCACCCCCCCACTCTTCCTGCACTCCTACCCCCCCCACACCCATACCTCACACACACATACCCCCCACAAACAAATAAATCCAGGTAACATGGCTTTCTTATTGCGATTTTGAAAACTAAAGTCTATAAGATTATTAGAATTGTAAAAATGGGGGTGCAACTTTATACATTAATTCTCACTTGAAAAATCACGATCAATGGGTTGACTGGCCAATTTTTGTTTCCTTAGTTCCTGGGAAGGGTTCTGGACATAAGGAGGTTATGGGAAGGGAGCCACTGTGATATCCTGGGAACTGAGTACAGATACCTGTTCAGGCACCTTTGGGTCTGGCCTTGCTCAGTCACTGCCTCCTCTAAAAGTCTCCTTATTTCACAGAGGCCTAACACAGTGATGGGTCTGCGCAACCAGGCTGAAGCCTGCTGGGGCTCTTGAAGGAAAAGACAGCAATTTCCAGAGTCCTGTGGCTTAGAAATAAATCCCCCGAACTGATGATGTGAGCTCATCTTCTTCTAGCCTACTCAAAAAGCAATAGAGAAGACGAAGAGAGAGAGAGAGAGAGAGAAAAAAAGTTCCTATGACAAAACTAAAAAAAAAAAACTAAATAAAAAATAAAAGCAAGACATCCTCATCCTTAGACCTAGAGAATTCCAGTTTCCCCGCAGAGCCTGGAGCCCTCTGAGGTGCCTAAAAGGAATTTTGCAGGGATCCTTTTCACCCTAAAGAAACCGTGGCTCCAAGAAACCGGACACAGCTAGTTCACGCACCGTGACTCCAAGTTTTTCTTCCATTTCAACTCCACTCCTCCTTCGTGATTTTGCTTCACATCCATTAGAGGGGGGGAAAAAAGGTAATTTCTGCTTCTTCAAGAAAGACCAATAGAGGCTAAAACTTCTAGAAAGATGGGGATTCAAATGATTTAACGTAATTTCAGGACTAGCCTTGGTTTTATTAGCCGAGGACTATTAGGAAGTGAAGGAAGAGGCCCTCCGAGGCAAGATTCATTTCTGCCTTCCACGAAAGGAGAAGGGAAACACATGTTGGCTCAATGGGGTTCAGGGTATAACTTAATTCTTCGTCTGTTTAGAGAAACAACCCACAATTCCTCTTTCTTAGAGAAAAAAGGAATTGAACTCAGGGCATCAGGCTTGTTGGTAAACTCCTTACCTCTGAGTCATCTAGCTGCCCCAAATGTAGATGACGCTTAAAAGAGAAATTCCGAATCAAAAAGTACTCCGTTCTCATGGTTGGGTCTTCGTCGGGTGTTATCAGCACAAACAGGCTCCAGCCTCTGCCCAGGCAAGCTCAGAACCCCAGCTGGAGAAGGGGCTTCATTCCAGCAAGCCTTCATATTGAGGAACAGGACCGTTCCCCCTGTGTTGAAACAAACAGTGTTATCCACTATGGGATCCAGTCCAGGCCAGTGCCCATCAGATCAATCAACCTCTTAAAAGTCTTTTTAGGATATTCAGCTACAGTCATGAATTAAAGATTCAAGGGAGAGAAGAAGAGTGCCCAGCTTCCAGTGGTTAACACAAGGTTCACATCCAAAGTGTGGGGCTGCGGCTCCTTCCCCAGGAGGCCTGAGAAGATGGAGTAAAATGGAAATGACTTCAGTGGGACACGGGAGTCAAGTTATAGCTAAATCACACGTTAAAAGGACAACAACAAAAATCCAGACTTTTCTGTTTTCTGCCGCTATGTCTGATTACGTCCAAAAAGTGGCTGAGTGGAAGGTTTCACTAACCTGCCCACCGCTGTACTTCCAAGTCTCTGATGAACCAGCCTGCCTCCATCTTCGGCTTGCAAACCATCTTATACTAAAGGCAAACAGGCTCATTCCTGTTTATGACTGGACCTCTGTTTCTCAGGGATTCGTCTATGCCCCACCTGGACCCTTACCTACAGATGGTTCTGTACTGCCTGTTCCAGGAGATGGCAACCACGTCTTCATTTTAAAAAGTTGTTATGACCACCTTGCAATCATGTTTTTGTTTCTGGAGGTTGTTATGACCAACTTGTTATTCTTATGTTCTGTTCCTGTCACCCCACCCATTTGCCTGCCCAATCCCCCATTTGGAAACCCCCTATTCCTAAGCTATAAAAATCCTTATCTTACCCATGCCCAATGCTGATCTCTTTAGGGAGAGACAGCCTATGTAAAAGAATTTTTAAAAAGCTTGCTTTATTTAGTTTGGCCATGATGATTTGGGTTGGTGGTCTTCTTCCTTGAATCTGAGGGACTAACATCTCTAAGTCATGACTCCTATGTATGTGCAAGACTGTGGATGTGGTGAGGGGTGGTAGCCATAACCTCTAGATTTTACTTTCTGATTCTTTAAATTCTTCAAAATGTTTGCAGGTTAGAGTTATGCGAAAACTTTCTGGGCACAGGTTGGCAAGCAGGGTGTCTTCAGGGGCGACAGTGGTCCCACAGGCCTCCCACCATCAACGTAACACAAGAACTGTAGAATTCTGCAATCGACATCTTGAATTCTCTGTTGTTGTTGCTTGGAGACAGAGTCTCATGTAGCCCAGCTTGGCCACAGAGTCACTATGCAGCAGGAACATGGCCTTGAACTTCTGGTGTTCCTGCCTGTGAGGGTAAGTGTATGCCACGACCACACCTGACTGCCATCAGGAAACTCTTGTTATCTTTGTGTTTGTGCTCTGTGAATGAAGTCTAGTGGGACAACGAGGTCTTCACTTCCCTGCGGTCCTGTCTCAGTTCTCCAGGACACACTGACATCTGCTCCCTGCCCTGACACCCAGGCCCTGCCAGGCCTCCTTCTCTCTTGCCGCGCTGTTATTGCTGCCACCCTCCACTTGGGATGTACTGGGGTGTGGCGGTGGAGAAGGTCTGTGTTCTGTTGCTGGATCCCTGGCAGGGATCTGGGCACAGCAAGGGGATGGTTGGGATTGGCTGTGCTCTCCAAGGCATCAAAGGTCAGGACAGGTGGGCAGCAATCCCTGCCCTGGGGTGGCGGTGCCACTGTACATGTGGCTGGTGATGAGGCTATAGCCTTACCCAAGGACAGAGTGGCCCGTGGGCCACGGGCTGGGGCAGAGGGACTCTGGGAATGAGGTGGCTGAGTGAGTCCTCATTCTGGACTTGGGCTCTACGTCATCATTTTGCAACAGAACTTCTTGAACAGTGATCAGCTTCAAAGACTAGGGACGGGAAGTGGTGGAAAGAAGATTTCCTGTTTAATCCAGGTTTTAAATATCTCTAGCTTGGCACAGACAAGGAGGTTTCCCCAAATGAAGTGGAACTAGAAAGTGGGGGTATGAATGCAGAATGAAGGGGGAGGAAAGGCAGAAGTCATCATCAGCGTGATCCCAAATGCAGGCCTGGGCACAAAGATCCTCATCACAGAAAGGTAACGGCCACGTGGCCTTCCAGCGTAGGCTGACTCGATGCCCACGGAATATTTTTGGCTCCAGGCCACGCCTTCACAGTGTCCTGTGGAGAGGGTCATTTTGGCAAGAGAGGAAGATGTAGGGACACTCATGGCTGACATAGACCAGTGAGGACCAGGCCCAACAAGATCAGTGGTGTGGGCTTCGTGTAGCAATGGCTTCCTGTAGGGCTTCCTGAATCGTGGCGGGCAGAGACGAGAAAATGGGTCAGAACCTCCAGGATGCACACACTGAGGCCCAGCAGGCAGTATAAAATGTGCCAGCCTGCTCCCGGTTCTCCTTAGATCAGCGGAGAAGGAGCCAGGTGACCTTGCACTTGAGCACAGAATGGAATGAAGTCGAGTCTCAGCTGTGAGCTCAGCGATGAGGGAAGAGCAGATATTCTCTGGTGAGGGCTGACTTAATTAGCCATTTTAATAATTCATGAGTCTTTAAAACGCCTGCCAGATCCAGAGCTCAGATTCTGCTTCTGGTATTTAGCTCTGGTTGTCTCTTCCACAAATTGTGCCCCCTCACAGGACAGCCAGGAGGGAGCCTGGCAATAAGAGGCCTGGGTTTGGCCAAACCGTGTCCAGTTCTTAACCCTTCGGGGTTCAAAACCTCTTGGAGAATCTGGTGGAGGATCTGGACCCTTGCCCTAAGAAGATATGCATATGTACTTACAATTCAGGGCTCAACTGTCTCACCAGAAGTCCCCTTTCTTGAACCCTTGCTTAAGGATCCTTGATTTAGATCGTTTCTGAATCTATTTTTGGCTCACCCCCTAGCCAGGCTGTTAATCTGTCACCGCATTGCTGTGACTCTTTGGGTTTGCCGGCAACCGTCTCCTGTAGATTGTCTGCAAAGTGAAAAATGCATAATGCGATATTTGTTCATTAGGCTGAAGCCAATGTGAATGCAGAAAACAGAACGGAGTGAATGGAAAGCCGTGAGTCAGCTCCCTGCCTGCCACCTGCTACAGAGGCTGCCTGCTGAGGCCTAGGGGGTGGGCTCTGGGGTCAGACAGACTGGGGCCCTTGAATCTCATCCCAAGTGCCTTCTGGCTGTGACTTGGAGGAGCATCTTAACCATCCCGAACCTCAGTTTCCACATGCGTAAACTAGGGCTGGTAGGATGTAGCCTGTATCCAGATTTGGAGAGGACCAGGCTAGCTCAGTTCTGTAAACGCTTCTGCATGGTACTTGTGAAATGCCAAAAACTCCAGAACACTGCGTTGGTTGGTGCTGGGGGAGGGGACGTGCTTCAGAGGACACTCTGGGCTGGAGGCCTGTCCCCTTCCTCTCCGCCAGGCTAAGGTCTGAAGGGGCTGCAGGGGTGCTGGGGCATTCTGAAGCATTCTCTTTGTCACAGCCTTGGTGTCTTCCCCTCCATGCGGCGGCGGAGGGGTGGGGAGATATAAGAAACACTGAGGAGGGGAGACTGTGGGCTCTTTCTGGCTGCGAGCCCGAGTGCAGCAGAGAACAGAGCAGAGAGAAGGGAAAGCTAGCCAAAGAGCCCAAGAGCCAGGCTTCTCTTCTATTTCAGAATGGTGCAGGAGCCGGAGGGAGACGCGGCTGGATCCACCCCGCCCCCGCCCAGGGGAATTCGGAGCCGGAAAGTCAGCAAGGTGTATCTCCTGTTCTGCTGGGCCTCACAAGGACGCGGAGAAAGGGGAGTACTGGATGGATGACAAATGTCCCATCCTGGATGAGGTCTGGGACCGTGAGGTCGGGGTGGCGGAGGGGGACTTGGTGCCAAGACACGGGTGCTACCTCTCATTTTTCTAGCAACACTCCAAGATAAACGGCATCATCCTTCGCTGCCGATGAGGAAACCTGACTTCAGAGAAGCAACTCAAAGGCAGCAGCTGTTTATGTGTTGCCAAGGGATCTACACCAGCCCGGGGTTGCTTGCCTCTGAAATCCTCTTCTCCTTCCCCACACCGGCTCAACTAGGTGAAAAGGGGAAGCCTGGGCAGTCCTAATTCTAGGTCCTGGAAAGCCACCCCCAGATGCGGACAGTGCTGTGCAGAGTCTCAGCTTGGTAAATATTTGCCCCGTGACTGAGACAGAGAGAATGCTCCTTTCTTGGTCCTGGGCAGCCTCTTGGCAGTTCACACGCACTGTTTACCTTTTCCTCCCACATTCCCCCCTGAGGAATCATCATCCCCGCCCCCCCCCCCTTCCTTTCCATCAGTCTGCTCAACTGAAAACAAGGCAGAGCGGTGTGAAGCCGAGTGCCTGCCATATATAAAACCTGTCTCCAGTCTGTCCCCTGTGGCCTCAGGTAGCCTTCCAAACAGCAAGGATTCTAGGGAAGAAAAATATCTTCACATCATTTAGTCAGGTGGACATAATGGGATGGGTGTCTTGGGGGGGGGGGGTCTCCCAGCCCCACCCCTGAGGAAAAGGGCGGGGAGGTATACAGTTACCAAGAGGAAAGTGTCTGGGATTTCCTGGGGAAGCTGCCATCTCAGGGACTGAAAGTGAATCAGTAGGAAGTTCGGGAGCCGGGAGGTTCAGTCCCGCTGGGGCCTCTACTGAGGTGGAACGCTGTTGCTCTGGGGTGAAGCTGTGTCCTGGTTGGTTTGCAGCTCATGGTGCCAGGGAGAGAGCACAAGACCTCCACCCCCTTCCAGCCACCGACTCCATGGTGCTAATGAGCCCTGATTGTTAAATGGAGGGCTTTGTCATCCTGGTGTCTCTACAAAATCCTAGCATGGCTCTGTATTTTCTAACCAAGGCCCTAGGCTTCTTTTTATAGCACGTCGGTTGGGTATGACATGTTCCCCCGGGGGTCAACTTTCTATTTTATTGCCACTTTAAGAGTATCTGAGCATGTGTTTAGAATTTACATCTAAATAATAGATTTCTGGATGGGAACAGCGTGTATTATTACTTGCATTTGGTAAAGTCCCCTTGGATAAGAAGAACCAGCATAATATTAATTTTCCTTGCCGTCACTTGACAATATGAATTGGTTTTGTATAAGAACCAGGAGCTCATTGGATTGAATTTAGGAAACTGGTAAAAACAAATCTGTCTTCAGTGGGTTTGAATGATTACAGCATAGTAAACACACACAGGCTGGAAGGTTAATTTATCATTGCTTCCAGTTTTATTTATTTGAGACTCCTTCATCATGGGTATAAACAGCCTTTATTAAAGATTATGAATCCAATTTCCAAATGAGCTGTAAATGGCTTTCTATAGAGAGATTATTTGATTTGTTGTTTTCTTGAATAAAACATGGTTTTGCCCCGTGGGTTATGGAGCCTGTATATTAATATTGGAAGATAATTCTGTTGTGCTTGGCATCTGTGATGTGCAATGTTGGATTTGTTCTCTGATCTATCTGTCTTCACTCTCTTTAATAAATGCCGAGACCGAATGCCTAACCTCTTAAGACCTGCACTCCAGTGAGTCATAAAAGAATGTCTGTCTGTATGGCAGTTTATCACTGGAATGATAATTCTGGTTCCCTTTAAAAATGCGAAAGTGTCTGCTCTTCAAAACAGACTGCGGTGAAAGGCTAGAGAGATGCTGTGGGTCACTGCGGGGAGTCATAATTGACCTCCGCCTTTGTCGCATAGAAACAGGCTGACAGGGCATTAGCTCATTGCATACCGCTGAACTACCAATATGCTGCCCTCTGAGGTGGAGGCTGGGGCCAGGACTTTGCCGTTTGCAATTTAGAAAATTACCTAGAGCAGACCCTTGAGGGGAGGCAGCCTGCAGGAGAGAAGTCCTAGTACTTCCCCGAGTGCTGCAATGCACAAATGCAAATATTACAAAGGGAATTGGTGCCTGGGTGGGGTCTTCATTGTGCAGGAGGCTAGGAAGGTCCTAGGCAGGCCGTTTCTTCCAGTCCCTCAAGGCCAGTCAGTATACTTTAATATATTAAAGCTGTTGTCTGAAGGGCTAGAAAAGTTAACGTCTGAAGAGATCCTATCTCTCTAGGCAAGTTCCTTTTGTGTTGCTATTTTACTGCATCGTGGACTCCAGAGTCAAAGGCATAAAGTTCTAGTGGCTGAGGGTTGTCACTGAATGTCAGTTTCAGAAGAACTGAGTCCCTGCTGCTAATGACAGTATTGTGTCCAGCCTATAAGGTAACAACTTTCACATTTAAAAATTCGTTTTTATTTTTGAATTAGTTTTTTTTTTTCCCTTCCTCCAAAGGATCTCCTTATACAGCCCTGGATAACCTAGAACTGTCCATATAGACCAGGCTGGCTTCAATCTTCAGGTTATTACCCTCTCTCAGCCTCCTGGGGAGCTGAGATTGCCAGCTTGTGCCACCCTCCCCTCCCCCCAACCCCAGCTGGTCCATAGAACTTTAAAGCAGCATCCAACCAAAGGCCTGGGTGTCCAAATTAAATTGGGCCACAGCCCGGTCTTTGAACTTTATTGTCATCGGGGTTTTAAGCTGCTTCAATAATCCTGTAGTAAATACACATAGTTAAAGTATGTACTCTTGAATGTGTTGTGTCTCAGCAATGAGTCAGCCTAGACTAGTACAAGGCATCAAGTCAGGCTAATGTCTTAAGGGGGCTGGCCCCCTTGACACAGAGGGTGAGGGAGGCCCCGAGACTATCTGACATACATCTAAGTCTTCTCTTCAAACTCCAGACTCCCCTCTCTTCTTAACCCCCCCCTAAGGAATTCAAGTTTATCATTTCTCTCTCCCGTGGAAAGTAATTCTCTTCCTTCCAAGATGTTTCGGATAACCTTACTTCTGATCACATCTACAGCCAGGCATTACACTGGATCCGTTACATGGATACCAGAAGAACAGAACAACCTTCCAATACCAATAGACCGGATACTTAACCCGACTCGGGAAGTCATGCTTTATTCAAGAAAACAACAACTCAAGGAATCTCTCTATTGATGGCTCATTTGGAAATTGGATTCTTAAGCTTCATTCTTTTACTTTTGGAGACAGGTGCCCTGGCTGGACTCAGACATAGCCTGGGCTAGCCTTGAAGTCTTGCTTCTCCGGCCTCTGCTAGGAATTTAGGTGTATGCTACTTCCCCTGCTTTCATTCATTATCTTTAATAGAGCCTGCCTTAACCTCTGTCTGGACGGAAGGTTCTGGTTATCTTCTCTGTCTTGATAATCTTGTAGGTGTCTGCTCCTACATTTAGCATATGGCATATGTAAAATTACTCAGCTTTTTTATTCACTGATAGATTATTAATACGTATATAAATATGACATAATATCTTAGCTTATTTTAGTGGGATCTGCAAATTTTGCATCATCTTAGGATTTCAGTTTGACTCTTAGCAGTAAAACTACTTTTTCAAACCTAACTTTGCTTTCTATCTGACAAGAGATTATTTCTCTTCATTCTCTGTTTCAAAATTCCATTCTATTCTAAAAGCCATGGTTTTTTTTTGTTTTTTTTTTTTTTGTTTTGTTTTGTTTTTTTAATTTTATATCTGTGAGTATCGTACCTGCACGTAAGTGTACTTACTACGTGCATGTAGTGCCCATAGAGGCCAGAAGAAGATGTTGGATCTCCAGGGACTGGACTTATAGACAGTTGTGAGCTGCCTTGTGAATGCTAGGAACCAAACCTGGGTCCTCTGCAAGAGCAGCAAGTGCTCTTAGCTGCTGGGCCATCTTTTTGGCCACCCCACACCAAAACAAAACAAAACAAAACAAAACAAAACAAAACAAAACAAAACAAAACAAAACAAAACAAACATAAACCAAAAACCCTGAATTTAAACCTTGCCCTTCAAAGTTTTTAGACTACCAACACTCACACAACACACACACACACACACACACACACACACACACACACACACACATACACACCCCACATTTTTATGCTCTGAGTTCCTAAATTAAACATGTTATAGTCTAGCTTCATATTTGTAGACTTTTACATTTACATTTAGAATAGGAACTTCCACTTCTATTTAAAAAAAAAAAAAAGATTTCTTGAACTTCCATGTAAAACAGAATCCCTGCCCTCTCCCCATCCCCTCCTTCTCCCCGTCCCCTCTGTCCTGTAGGAAGAGCATTAAGTCCCCATCCCTCTCCCTGTCCTCTCCCTCTCCCCGTCCCCTCCCTCTCCCCGTCCCCTCCGTCCTGTAGGAAGAGCATTAAGTAGCAATGACAGTGAGTGTGTGGTTAGAGTGGGGTGTGGGGGGAGGGGGCCTCTGCAGAGGCAGTTCTGATGCTCCTGCGCGGAGGGCCCGTGCCTCCCCCATCCCGTCAAGCCCTGCCCCTCTAAGCCCCCTTCCACCAGCTTCCCGTGGGCTTTGGGGTTTCCAGGCAGGTTCAGGGTTCTCTCACAGGAGACAGCATGGGGAAGAACCTGAAATGCTCAGGGCTACTCAGAGCTCGCCTAGAGAACAAGGCACCAGGATAAAGGCTGTGTTAAGAAGAAGTTGTGAGGACCAACAGATAGCCAGCCAAGCATTTATGAACAGCTGAAAATAAACACATAATAATGGCTTTTAATGTGTTTAAAGTGAGCAGGGTGTGTGTGTGGGGGGATGCATTTAAAGTCCCTTCGGATCCTTGAGTAAGGTGGCTTCTTCTAGGAGTTGTCAGAGAAAATACAAGTTACACTTGGGACATTTTGTATCAGAAAGCCAAACAGAACTCCAAAATTGATAGAGCCACAGCAAAAGGACATAGGAGTTGATCCGAACTGCTCACACTCACCAAATCTGGTATGACTTGAGTATCAAAAACTAAGACACTGGGGCTGGAGAGATGGCTCAGCGGTTAAGAGCACAGGCTGCTCTTCTCGAGGTCTGGAGTTCAAGTCCCAGCACCCATAGGGTGGCTCACAACCATCTGTAATGGGATCTGGTTCTCTTTTCCGATGTGTGTGAAGACAAAACAGATCACTCATACACATTAAACAAACAAACAAACAAACAAACAAATAAAACTAAGACACACACAGAGAGAGAGAGAGAGAGAGAGAGAGAGAGAGAGAACCAAAACTGTACTAATGTTCACAAAAAAAGAGAAGGGCTAAGGAGTTATAAGAATACCAGATCTCTATAGAGGGACAGAGTGTTACCCCACAAACCGCTTATTAGTTAAAAGTGGAAAGTATATTCCATGATGAGGTCTGCCATCTTAAATGATCAAATTACTATCAATGCTGTAGAACAACACTCTCACATGCTCTTTAGAGTACACAATGTGGAATACACAACGCTCTCACATGCTCTTTAGAGTACACAATGTGGAATACACAACGCTCTCACATGCTCTTTAGAGTACACAATGTGGAATATACAAATAGTACCTGTGATATTTTTTCCTAGAGTCTTCAACTTGAATCTTGTCAAGTGTTTAGAACTATATTCTAGGTTATCAGAAACACAAGAAATAGAGGAACAAACTCAACAATGCTGTAAGGAAATGAATAGACAAACCTAGAATATTTCAGAAATATTTCAGAAATATCACTGTTGGGGTTGGGGGTGTGGCTCAGTTGGTAACATGTCTGCCTAGCATGCATGAAGGCAGAAATAGCAATATCATAAATAGAAAATGCAAAAACAATTCAGAGAGGGGACATTGGGACCCAGCCCCTTCCTCTCTGTGTCTCCGTGTCCTGGCCAGCATGAAGTGAACAGATATCCTTGGCCATGAACTCTCAGGGCCATGACATGTTGCTTCACCACAATTCCAAAAGCAATGGGGTCCGGTGACCGTGGAATAAACCCTGGAGTCAAAGCACATCTTTCCTCCGTGTACGGCAGTTTAGTTAGATCATTTAAAGCCCTTCGGAGCAGACAGCCATCTCCCCTAAGTTCCACAAGGGGAGCCTGGAAAGATGGGCTGGGTAACCAATGAGAACGGGGAAAGATGAGGAAGAAAAGGGAGCAGTCTGCAATAATGCCAACCTTCGAGTCTTGAGGACCGACGTCCCTCGTTTCACCTGTCAGTCTTACAGTAGTCAGAAACCAAGCCACTATAAAGAAAATGAGGTAAGTAATTTGAGGTCCACTTGCAGAGACATCTCCACGCAGTCTTTCATGCTACCAATGATGCAACAAGATCAACTCTTTTCTGTACAAACATTCTGAGAATAAAAACACACTTTGTTTCAGCTTAATTATCTGGTGGTTAGCTGCTTTAATTCTTAATTTCATGGTGCTAATATATTTTCTAAATAAGACGAGAGGCAAAAACAATTAGAAACTCAATTTAAAAATAACATAAACAAGATCACACAATGACAAAAGAAAACCCTGGGGAAGGTGGGGTGTGGTGATGCACACCTTTGATCCCAGCACTTCCAGGACTTGGGAGGCAGAGGCAGGTGGATATCTGTGAGTTTGAGGCCAGCATGGTCTACATAGTGAGTTCCAGGACAGAAGAGCTATGTAGTGAGGGCCTGTCTAAAAAAAAAAAAAAAAAGTGCAAACAACCATGTCTACCAAACTTGTTTTGTTTGAAACTAATTTGTAGGTTAGCATACAAAGTGATGGTTTTTGTGTGTGTGCATGTGTGTGTATGAGTGTGTGTGTGATGTGTGTATGTGTGTGTATGAGCGTGTATGTGTGTGCATGTGTGTGTGTGTGTGTATGTGTGTATGAGTGTGTGTGCCCCTGTATATATACATACACCTGGAAACCAGTGGAGGATGTTGGATGTCCTGCTCTGTCACCCACCTTATTCCCTTGGAGCAGGGTCTCTCTGAACTTGAAGTTCACGTTTCAGTTAAGCACCCAGGATCCGCTTGGCTCTACTCCCTAATGCTGGGGTCACAGGCATCAATGCCATGCCTGGCTTTTATGAGGGTGCCAGGGAGTCAAACTCAGGTCCTTGTGCTGGCGAAGCAAGTGTTCTTACCCACTGAGTCCTCTCACCAGCCCAAAGTGATAGATTTCATTTTGGCATCTTTATTCACAAACTTTTATCTTATTCCTGGTCCTCCACTGTTCCTCCTCCATTTCTCCTGCCCCTTCTTGCTGGTCCCCTCCTTCCTCCCAGTAGTTCCCACAAGAATTTCATTACCTTCTCTTTTTCCTTCCCTTCCTCTGTCCCCATCCCCCCTCTACCCTCTTAAGAGCCCTTCTTTATCTCTCATTCATATCCATTTAACAGATTTTGAGAAAACGATCATTTCTCTTGGAGTTAGGAAGACATGGTGGGGGTGGGGGATGTAGGCCTTGGTCCAAGTACGAGCCAATGTCCAGTAGAAAGGAAACAGGAAGCAAATCAGCAAAGACTCGCAGGAGTGGGCTCAACACACACAGACACTTGTGAGTGACAGGGTGAGGTGCGGTGGCGGCTCTCCCTCTCCTCCCACCTCCCCACTCCCCATTCTCCCCCCCACCCCCCCAACCCCCCACTCCCCCACCCCCACCCCCGCCTCCAAGCAGATGCCAGCAGCATTTTCAGTATTTCTCGACAGGGCCTCCATTTTGAACGTCCCAATCTGTTCACCCTCTAGACACCCCTCCCCACAGGACTGAGGGGTACTTTCCTACCCGGATCATATCCCACCATACACACCTTCGAGGCTGCTCCATTTCTCCAGGACTGGAGAACTCCCTGCTCAGACAGCCAGGCGGTAGGCTCTTTCCTCAGTCTACTCTCCTAGGGATGCACATTAGCTCTCTGGAGATGACATGATGACAGACGGGGCAATGATCACGTCTCCCTGTTCCTTCATCTTTGTATTACGTGGCCTAAAGCACCCCTTTCCTCCTCTTCCGCTTCCACTCTGATTCCGGTGTGTTATGATACGGATGTGCCCGCTAAGAATTCACATGTGAAATTTAAATCCCAAATTCATGTCACTGGTAATTGGAGGTGTGCGGTTGGGAAGCCATCAGTGTTAGATCAGATCAGGGTGCCCTTCAGCGGCTGTGTAAGAAGACAGGCACAAACTAGCATGCTTGGTCTGTGTCGCACGGTGAAGCCCTCCACCATGCTATGACAGAGCAAGAAGGTACTTAGACCAAGTAGGTACTGAGTGCTGGAACCATGTTCTTGGACTCCCAGCCTTCAGAACCAGGAGATGAATTTTTGTTCCTTGTCATCTGTTGCCTCAACAGAAAGTGCAGAGATACTAAGTGTCTAGAAAGTGTCTCCCTTGCCCATTAGTATATTCTCTATGGCTTCCCATGCTCACTTCCATCACAATGCATTTAGAGTGTCTAACACAGTCTATTGGTATTTACTGAATGAGTGGTCAAGGTTTTCAGGATGATCAAACACCCCGATTTTCCTGGAAGGGTCTGGTTTTAGCACTGGATGTTCAACAGCTTCAGAAACCTGTCGGTTCTAAGAACCCCAAACTAATATTTCAAAACTTCTTTGATGAGCAAATAAAAGAGTAGCAGTATGTCAACATCAACATTGAAGGCCCTCGCCTTTTCTTATGTGTACGAGCATGAGTGATTTGGGATGATGATGCGATGATTTCGTTCCTTCCCTATATTCTTCAGCCCTCATTGAACCGAGAATGCAGTAGGCAAAACATGATCTGGCTGGATTCCTGTCTGTTAGCATTTAGGGTGTGTGTGTGTGTGTGTTTACTCTTTCATGAATATGAGTGTCTGGGCTTGCAGAGGCCAGAAGAGGGCATTGGATTCTTTGGAGTTGGAGTTGCAGGCAGCTGTGAGCTGCCCAGCGTGGGTGCTGGGAACTGAACTCTAGTCCTCTGAAAGAGCAGCTAAAGCTCTTACATGCTGAGCCATCTCTCTAGCCCTGGGTTGGATCATAGATATTCTATAACAACTCATGTGTGGAAGGCTTGGTATCCAGGCAACAGTGCCCGGAGTTGGGACCTTTCAGCTCGTGATGGGACCACGAGGGCTCTGACCTCACAAATAGATTCATTCATTCATGGCTTCATGGATTAATGGGTTTGGAGGAGAGGCTTGATCAGAAAAGCAAGTTCTCTTTGCTTCTTGGCTGCCAAGAGTAGCTTTGCTCTGTCTCCTGCTGCTTCTAGGATATTCTCCCCGCACTAGAGGCCCCAGACGACAGAGTTAAGTGACCGGGAAGCCTCAGAGGCAGGAGCTGTAGCTCTTTCGTCCTTTTGAGAAGTATTTTGTCACAGTGATGGAAAGCTAAGAAACACATCAACCCTGTTTTGCCTCACAAAAGGAAAAAAACGGCTTAACTTTTTCATCCAGGCTCCTACTCTCTGAACTACAGAAGAAAATGATTTCTGTCCTGGCTTCCCAGTTCCTTCGAGGTTACGTACACAGTCTAGACACACAATGCCCTGGAAAATTTAGGACTTAATTTTTTCAGTTTGTTGAGAAGCCCTATATTCAAGAATGCCATGATGACCGCCCCTCTGCTCCTGTTCACCAGCAAAACCGGCTAGAAGAGAGAGGCCATGGGGAGGAAGTTGTCCAAAGATAAGGCTTGTGGTATCTCAATTCTGCAAATGAGGAAGAGGCGGTGGAAGGAGGAAGTCCATTCTCATTTTTCCCAAGATGGGCAAAGGTAGAGAACTCTAAGATCTCACCATGGGAACCGGACAGAAAAAAGATACGGCCAAGGCTCCGACAGGGTGGTCATCGCTGACTTTGCTTCTCAGCTGGCTACTGCCGGAGCTAGGCAGTGCTCTATGTCATGTTTCGGAAGACAAGTGCTCTATAAATAAATTGACTTGGAACAGTCTCAAATACACATAAACCACAATGGCTTTAAATGTAACCCTTGACTTTTATTTTCTTTCTCTTCTTGAGAGGTCAGCAAGGAAGGTTATGCAAGAGAGCTTTTACCAAAATCCAACCTAAGAAACCTGGAAGGACGTTCCTGTATCCTTTATTTATTTTTGAGACAGGGTCTCTCTGTGTAGCCCTGGCTATCCTGGAACTCACTCTGTAGACCAGGCTGGCCTCAAACTCACAGAGATCCACCTGCCTCTGCCTCCTGAGTGCTGGGATTAAAGGTGTGAACCACCACCGCCACCACCGGCTCCTTCATTCTTTTTTCAAAAAATCATTCCCATATTCTTGCTAACAAGCATCTGGGCACCCCCACACTCTCTAAGCACACTTCTGTATATTAGACTTATACATTATGCACCAACTCTCTTAAAAATCCCTTCCCTAGAGGAGGTGATTATTCATTTTGTCATTCAATTTCCCACTGCTAAAAATTTCATATGTAAAATCACTGCATGCTAATGGGGTGCTGTGTAAAGAGAGAATATTTTTAGTGAGTCAGCTGAAAGGGAAAAAAAATCATTAGTAGGTCTTCTATCTGAAGATCTGAGGAGGACAAATTTCTGAGGTATACCTTGAAAAAACTTGGAAGTTATCAGAATGCATTGTACTGGAATGGTGGCCTCAGATTCTTAAGTAGAGGTGCCCATTTTAAAGTAATATTATCACTTAATGATTTTTTTTTTTTCCATTCAGGATAAGGCTGGTTAGCTCTCTTTCCTCCCAGGATCATTGGCCAGGACAACAGAAATAGAAATCTGAGGTGGTGGTGGTGTTTGTTCTCATTGAGTGGGCGTTCATTTGAAAGAGTCTCAGGTTTGTCAAAAGCTCATTAGAAGGCCACTTAAGGTCTGGTTTGCATGATCGAAAGAAGGCCCAGCTCTGCCTTCATTTAAAAATATGTTTAATTTGGGTAAAGGAGCTAAAATTCAGCTGAAGCTCTCCAAGTGAGCGCTGATAGCTGTTAGCATCGAAAATGTTCTTGCCAAATAGGAAACGATCGTGAAGGCAGGCTTCTTTTCAGTAGGTGAGGTTTCATCTTGGCTTGCCTTTTAAAAAATATTGTTTTTAAATTCTAGATTTCGAGGGTCTGCGTGGTTGTGTGGGCTTTTATTTATTTATTTTTTTAAACTGGGGAGTTCTTTCTGGCTTCGCCATCTTCGGAATTCTTTCTGGGCCGTGGTTGCGCCAATCAATCTTCTCTGGGCACTGTATTTTGAGTATTAGACCCTTATTTCCTCTTCAACTTCCGGCATCCTTTTTGGGCTGTCTGCTTTGGGCTTCTGATTTCAAAGGGGCTACTGGGGGAGACCCGCCCCACAAGCTCTCAGATACTGTGAGTCTGAGCGGCTTTCTGATAAATTACTGCTGTGCAAGGAAAGCAAAGGGGAAGCGTCAACGGAAGCCCCTTTCTGATTAGTCTGTTAGCTGAGCTGCATGGGCTCTGCACCGTAAAACAGAAAATGAACGGCTTCCAAGACGCAGCAAGACTGAGGAGCTGGGCGCCGGATGGGTGATGATTAGTGGGGGTCCTTCAGCTCGATTTATTTATTTTTTATCGGCTTAGCTTGTTTTCAACGACACCTCCATACGGGGCGGCAAGATGTGCATGTGTGCCCATGGCAGGGAGGACCGGGTGAAGGAGGAAGGTCCTCCAGCCAAGCGCAAAGAAAAGCCACGCTGCCTCCTGGCGCAGTTGCCAGGACAGCGCGGCCGGAGCAGCAAACGGCAGCCGCCGCACCGCGTTCCGACTGCGAGAGCAAGTGACGCATTGCAGGTACAAACCAGCCAATCAGAAGCCGGCTCAACGACTGCCGCCGCGCCCGCCGCCGCCGCGGTGCTCCTCCGCGCCGCAAAGTAGCGCCTCCCGGGCGCGATTCCACCGGCCTCCTAACGGCTCGCCTGGGAAGGAAACCCACTTACGTCACCCGCCCCCCTGCTCCCCTTTACCTCCTGCCTGGGTCTGCCCAGTGCCTGCGGAGCAAGGGGGTCTCCCGGAGAGCCGGGGGGCGGGGGGAGGGGGTGGTGGTGGCCGGGACTCGTTCGCCGTGTTCCGTTATCTGGCGTGAGGCGGAGGGATCTGGCGGAGGGAGGTGTTTATGAGGAGCTGGGGGCCGGGGAGGAGAATTAGTCCGAGCGCAGCGAGCGAGCCGAGTGGTTGTGTGGTCGCGTCTCGGAAACCGGTAGCCCTTGCAGCATGGTGAGTGCGGAGCCGAGCTGCCGGTGGGGCAGAGATGCCGCGGCGCATGGACCAGGAGAGGGGGGCCTCCCCTCCCGGACACCCGCCAGGAGCCCACTTGAGCCAGAAGGATGGCGCCAAAGAGGCCAGGAGGCCCCCGCGGCGGTTATGTCGCAGGTGTCCCCCCGCTCGGGTTCTCCCCCCGGGTTTCCTCTGAGTCGGGGGGATCCGCTGCGGGGCTTGGCCGGGGCGGGGTGGGGTGGGGAGGGGGAAGGAAGGATCGGGGTGCGGGGGTGCGGGGCGGTGTGGGTCCGTCGGGGAGAGCGAGCGCGCGCGCGGCGCCGGAGCTGCAAGCTGCTGGAAAGGTCAGCCCCGGGGGCCGGATTCAAACCGCCAACGGCCGCCGCGGAGCGCGGGCGCCAGGAAGCGCCTTTGTCCGCCCGGCCGCCATGCGCTGGGGGTGGGTGGTGGTGGTAGTTGGGGGCAGGGAGGGAGGAAGGGAGGGAGCGCGGGGCCCCGGGGCGAGCGGGCGCCGTTAGCCCGCGTCCCCGCACGAGGCGAGGGGAGCCGGGCCGGGCTCCGGGGGCGCGCTGTGTGGGTCGAGCCCGGGCGGGGAAGCCGCGGCTGGGGGTGGGGCGGGCGCGCGGAGCCGGGGAGCCACCGCCCGGCCCGGCCCGGCCCGGCCGCGCTGGGCTCGGCTCGCGCCCCAGCTGCTGCCCTGGCACCTGCAGGACTGCGGAGGTCTGCGGGGATGGGCGGGGGAGGGGGCCCCCCGCAGCTCCCCCCACCCCCACCCCCACCCCCCGCAGCGCTGCCTGTTCTACCCCATCTGGTGCTGTCTTCCAGCACCAGACTGGATGTTGAAATTTTTTTTTTTTTAATCGTCGAAGAAAGCAAGGTTTTTTTTTTTTTTTTTTTTTTTTTTTGCTTGAAGTCGGGAGCTTTCTCTCCAAATAACACAGCCGCGTTAAAGCGAAAGCAGCCCACTTCAGTGGGGGGCTCCGCGGCGGCGTTTTCCGCCCACGGCGAAAGCGAGCTGGTGAAAGTGTTCAAAGTAGCAATTAAGGGGCGGGTCGCTAAATTCTTGAGTGCTCAGGTGCACTCCTGTTCACCTCGACCACACGCGGCGTTCCTTGAAATCGACTTTGTGTTTTGGTGTGGAAGTTGCCGTCTGATCTTAGTTCTTTTAGGCAATAATGGCTGTCAAGGACTGTACAGTAGAAGAGGATACCGGAGAGCAGGAGATTTTAGAGAGGATTTTTTTTTTCTTTTAAAAAAAGGGGATCCTCCTGTTTCCTGTAAAAAAAAAAAAAAATTAATGAGGGCGACAATTCGCAATACTTACATGACTCCCTCTGCCAAGTGGTTACGGCAATGGGTGTGTCCAGGAGGCAAGGTGACATCTTACACTCTAGTTGGGGGATCCTTGCCAACTGAAACCTCCAGCCTGTCTGGGTGTGGGGAGAGTTCACCTTGGAGAGAGCTAGCATTCATTCAAGTTTGGTGAATTCTTTGTGTTTTGGTATAATAACTTCTGAATTTTAATATGCTGGCAGAAATTGTTCTTGTAAGGCAAAATAGGACCTAAATTATAAGCATGTAATCGACACTCGTAATTGTAGTTCTTTTTTTAGTTACCAAGATAGAATTTAAAATTTTCCTGGAAAATTATGGTTTATATCTTGCAGTGGTCCTTTTCCCCAGTAAGTTTTTATAGTTATATGCATCATTGATACATTAAGGGTTTTTGTTAAATGACAGCCGTTCTGGTTACTTCATAATTTATTAGACTTAGATTCTGCAGACTCTGATAAAGGGAAAATTATCAGATAATTATTATAAAGCTCTTGAGTTACATGTAGTCTGTAGTTTTATTGGAATATTTTTTATTGGAAGGAATATGTTTTATTGAGGTCAGGGTGATAAAAGATATGAAGAGGTGGGAAATGTTTTGAGTGTGTTTAAGTTGTTCCCTAAGCTGAAGATCTTGAGCAGGCTCCGAAAATAGAAGAGTTGGCTTTGGCTCCATTATAATAGAATTCTATAGCTTCAACTAGAATTTAGGCTTTCAGTAAAGGTCTTGATTTGTATGAAGTTTGTTCTACAGGTTTCTCTTGGTTCAAGATGCTTTATAGTAAAGTACCATCTGTCAGAATAAAGACCCTCTTTTTTCTTACAGAAATAACTTAGCCTTTGATGCAGGTAAAATAAATAATTTCTATAATTGGAGAAAATAATAATGAAGCCTTTAATGTGTATCTAAGTAGCATTTGGAGAAATGAACAGGTAGATGAAGATGTAGCATTTGTGTTCACTTTAAAGCCCACAGAATCATAAATTTATTCAGATAAGTACTCTAGATTTTTTTAACCACTTCTCAGCCTTTTTGAGTGCTATTTAGAAAATGATTAAATGTACATAATGCATTCAGTGCAGGTGACTTTGTGATGCAGATTGGTTTCTTGATAAAGGTCTACAGTGGTAACGCAGAAGGCAGGATCTAGTTCAGTAGGTTGGGGTGGAACCTGAAAGTGTATTGGAAATCTCTGGAATGACAAGAACAACAGGAGGGATTACATCAATAGTTGCGGAATTAAGAGTTAAGAACTAGTCATCTCTCTGGTGAATTAGTCTTCACCTTATTGAGATAAACACATGTTAATGAGCTTGTATTTTCCCAAAAGAATTATTAATTTTGGTTCTAAGAAAATGACACTCCATAGACGGAAGAGTAGTTGGAAAAATTGAGTGCCAGGAAGCTTGAGCTCTTGATTTTTAGGAGTTTTTATTCTAGAACTTATTGGTAAAGTTTATTTTAAAACTTTGAACTCAAGAAAGAAAAATTTTCCTGAAACCTTGAAAGCAAAGTTGATCAGTTTTCAAGTTATCTGAGAGAGAAACTTCCTTTCTCTGTGCCTGGTTCATTCCTTGAAGTTGGTTTTTATGCTGTGTCCTAAGATTATTTTTGCCAGGAGACAGGGAGCTGACAGTTTGGGGACCTTAAATTTTGACTTTTTAAGCCAACTTAAGACTATTGGAAGATTGATTTATTGTTAGTGTCTTGTCTCCCTGAGACCTTATTTTTTTTATGTATCACATAAGCCCTCCCCCATCTTTCACCCAACGTATTGCAAATAAAATCGGTGGAGTACCTGGCTGCTTTCCTGCACTAATTCATGCATGCATTCCTTCTGATTTCCACATACTACAATGCCTGCTACACATTTAAGCTTAACATTTTTAGGCTTAAAATCATTTTGTTTCTAGGGTGCTGCTGGTGCCTTTGGGTTTTAGTTTGTACAGTAAATTTGCTTAAAGTTAGTGTGGAACGTGGTGAGTTTAGCTGAAAAAGGCTTTGTCTGGCCATGCTTTTACGTTTTTTTTTTTTTTTTGTATGGCAATTGTGGTTGTTTGGTTAGCTGGTATACATTGATAGCTAATCATTAACTACATGATTGGTGTTGTAGATGAAATCCCTGAGAGGTTGAGTAATATGTCCACAGCTTATAGAACCAGGGTGCTGAAGGATTGGTACTTAGAGCGGGGGGAGGAATATATATATATTAAATCATAGGCTCTTGTACACTTGAGCATAATTGATGGCATTTCATTTTCAAGTCAACTAGCTCCTTAACACCCCTCCCCCTTTTTTTCTTACTGCACCCAGGACCTAACATGCTTGGCAAACACTGTTTTGATGAACCTACATTTTTTTTAAGAGAAATAAATTAATTCAGTTTATATTGTTGTGTGGTTAAATTGAATGTTGCTTTTTAAATTAAGTCTTGCTGAGTAGCCTGGACTGGCCTTCAGCTAATGACCATGATGCCATGAATCCAATCAAAATGGTTGAGGAAAATTATTGGATTCCCTTTCAAATTCTTATGCTGTGCCCTAGAGAAATATGTGAGGCCATTCCATATAAAGGTTCAACCCTTCCCCAGGGATATGTTCACTTAAAACATGAGGGACCAGGCTGTTTTTCTTCCCTCAGCGAGATAATGGAGTAATCATGGTACATTTAACCCCATGCTGGTAGGGATTCTTATTTTTGTTTTTTTTTTTTTTTCCCAGACAAGGTTTCACTGTGTAGATCAGGCTGGCCTGGAACTCTTAAGCATTGAGATTAAAGTCATGCACCACCATCATCTGGCTTCTTGGTGGGATTTTTTACCTTAGCAGTTTGGCAGACCACATGACAGGTGTTAGATGTAAATATGCATGAGCACTGGGATATTTTTACAGGTGGAGGCTATAACAACAAGAAACCTGTGTATTTTGTTTAGAATCCTGGGTTTCTTTGCATTTGCCTGCCAGTCAGGTGAGTAGTAAAAGTGAGTGGTGCTTCTCCCCCCTGTCCTCTGTTAGGTTGGGGCCAGGATATTATGTTTAGCCATTTATGGTAGTGGTTTTTCAATTTGAGATTCTTAAATCATTGAATGGCAATTTTTAGTGATTTGATATTTAAAAGCTGCCATGGGAGGTTAGTTTAAATTTGGGTAGTCTGTGCCAGAGGGTGGTGCACGTCTTTAAGCCCAGCACTCAAGAGGCAGAGGCAGGCAGATCTCTAAGTTCGAGGCCAGCCTGGTCTACAGAGCTAGTTTCAGGGACAGCCAAGGAAAAGCAAAGAAACCCTGTCTCCAAAAAGACGGGAGGTGGTAGTCTAACTGAAAAAGGAAACTGGTTTTATAGGATTTTGCTGCTTAAAATAAGAACTCTAAATGTCCTAATATTTCTAGATATGTTTTAATTGTGTATATATTTTAGGTTTTTAAAGTTTCAGTTCATTCTGAGGTATTTGGCATAATCTTGGAGTTAACCTTGCTTAAAGTGTACACATTCTGCCTACCCATTGTGTCTAGGGATCGTAGCACATCGTGAGCTGTAACTGCTCATCTGCATACTTGTAAGTCATTAACCCACCTTCTGATCTCTTTGTAGGCTGACCAACTGACTGAAGAGCAGATTGCAGGTAAGAAATACCCTGCTGGATTATAGCCATTGGGGCTTATTAAATAAATTTAATAGCAAAACTCAATATCCTTAGATAAAATAATTGACTTTGATGTATGTCATTAATGATGTCAAATTGAATGTAGTATAAATACAGTAATTGAACTGGCTTTGACAAGTGTGAATGTAAGTGTGTGTGTGTGTGTGTGTGTGTGTGTGTGTGTGTGTGTAGAGGGAGAATGAGAATAGATATACAGGTTTTATTTTTATTTTTTGTGGGTTTTTGTTGTTGTTTAACTACTGTCCAAAAGGTATGCAACTTCAAATAGTTACCATAACAAAAGGGGGCAAGTACACACACACACACACACACACACACAGTAACTCAATTAAATTGAAACAGAGTCAGAAAAAGGACATGGAATTTACCCTACTTTAATTAGTTGGTGGTTTACATTTAGAACTACGGACAGATTAAGCAATCCCTAATTCCTACAAGACTGGTGTTCTCCAAAACCTAAAACTTGAGTGCTAGCATGACACCATTAATAAAGGATTGTGCATTCTACTTCATCCGCAGATGGGTCGTGGTCAGAATGCTTGAACAACAAAAATACTGTATAAAAGTGGACTTTGGGTGTGTGTAAAGATAATATAACACATGAAACATTTCTGATCCCAAGCATTTCAGATAAGCAATACTCAGTCTGTATAATCGATTGGTGAATAACCATTTCTCTAAAGAAAAGTTAACGATTGTCACTGATATTCTGGTTTCTTTTCAGCTTTTATAACTCTTAGCTCTCACAAATGCTGCTGTGGTAACAGCTGTGATATCGATTGAGATGGACCCTTTGTAAGAGAAAAGAAGTTCTGGCATAAAACCCACTGTCTTTATGCAGTGCTATTTAACTGTGCCAGGGCTTTTGGGTTTATTCTGCTGCTAGTTCTGAAATGATGTAGTTCCGAAAACAAGGTCCTGTTAGGAAGTACTGGCTGGACTGGAACTCATTGAGTCCTACCTCCTGAATTCGGGGTTACAGGCATCACCACCGTGCTCGGCCTCATTAGACTTGTATCTAATTTCACTGTTTCCGTTTTCCCAGTAACCCAGTGGCAGTTTGGTTTTCCCTCCCTGGTGCTGGTCTTGAACCCAGAGCCTTTTGCATGCCAGTCAGGTGCTCGAACACTGGTTCTGTCCCTGGCACTTGGATTTTTGAGACAGTTCAACTGTATCGCTCAGGTTGCTCTTGAGCATCCTCTGAAGGACGAGCTGGTTTGGAATTTATGACCCTCCACCTTCCCCTCCTGAGTGCTCTAGCTTATTCTACTGCTTGAGCATTTTAAAGCTCAACTGTATCACCTGTTTCTGTAATCCAGAAACCTGGACACTGTTAGAAATGACTAGTTCTCAAATAGCCATCACCCAGTATTTGATGACTATGTAAAGTGGAAAGCTACTGAATTAAAGACCAAGTTTAAATAGGGGTTTAACTGCTTAATATACATGGAAATCTAGGGCTTGCTCTTGCGGGGTGGTGAAGTACACCTGTTGTGTATGTTGAGGCAGTGAGGCAGAGCTTTCTTTGACTTCCGTTGAGGTGTGGCACTTTATTTGTTATGCTGTGGAATAGTCACAGCTGTACGTAAGCTGAACAACCCCAACCTCATTACACCATGAACTACCAAGATTTCTTTCTCTCGGCTCTTTTCATGTGTTTTTCCCTCTTTGGGGGACTAGCTTGGGCTAATGCTTGCTGTCTGAAACTCTTGACTGTCTCATGTATCTGCCCTTTGTTTCTCAATATTCTGGCCAGATGTATTGGTCCCTCCAACAGACATTTCAGGAGAGAAAATGTATCCATTCAAGGTTTCTACCATATTTGGTCCTTCTAAATACATAGTTCTTTTAATAAAGCTTTCTTTTTATCTGGTCAGTGTAGTAGGATATAGTCTTCAATGACTTGTGGCATTTTTATAAAAAAATTCCTGTAATTACCAGAAAATTATTTTTCCAAGGTAAGTTCTAGCTGAGCTTGGTGGCATATATATGCTAAGTACTAAATAAATGTTTTTTGAAAGGGTAAATTTTATCTCAGAGTTGTGTAACACCAAAAGAATACAGAATACTGCATAGATCCCAGTGGTACAAATATCGCCAAGGCCCTTCCTCCTAAGTTCAAGGTCTGCTTTAGAGGCACAATATTTCTTTTTCTCATAGCTGATAGATGACTGGTAGACAGTAATATTCTGGAGTCTAAAGGCTACTTGTCCTTCCAGAAAGAAAGGTTGACCAGCTGGGGACATACAGTGCAACATTGTGTGAATGGTTGAAACTCTTTTTATCCTTATATTGTAATCATCACTACTGCAGATTTGTTTAGACATTCTAACAGTAAGTAACGTGGTCTAGGAAAAACCCTACTTTGTTCAGGTTGAAACAATTACTAAAATTTAATTACTTTATTAAAGAATACCCATCCTAGTATGACATCAGTAACCAGTTAATTTTGTTACAAGTCTGCACTTTATTGTTTGACATTTGAAAGACTTATAGGAAAAGGTACTTTTTAAAAAGATGAAATCTACCTCAGTCTTAATGTCCAAATGTGATTAAAAACAACATTCTTATTCAATTTATAGTAGTAGTGAACATAATGACAAAGGTCTGCTATAGAAGATAGCTATGACATTCAGTGTTTTTACTGCATACTTAAATTTTAGCTCTTGGATTTGTATTTTGATAATTAATGAGAATTAAGGCTTAGAATAAAATGTTTCTGTGTGTATACAGATTGTGCTGGTTTTGAAGAGCAAGTGAACTATAATATATAAGGCAGGTGGATACAAAATACATATTTTGAGATAGAGGTCTTACAGGAGTTGTTCATAGCTCTGAGTCTTTAGCATAAAAATAGTCTTGGGGCTGGAGAGATGGCTTAGTGGACCCGGGTTCAATTCCCAGCACCCCCATGGAAGCTCACAACTCTCAGTAACTCCAGTTCCAGGGGATCCAACACCCTCACACAGACATGGATGCAGACAAAACAAAAATGCACAGAAAATTAAAAAAAAAAAAAGCCTTCAAATATTAACAACAAAAGCACATGCCTTTAATTACAACACTCAGGAGGCAGAGGCCGAGGCAGATGGATCTCTAGTGATGTCTACCTGGTCTACCGAGCTAGTTTTTTAGGACAGCTAGGGCTGTACAGAGAAACCCTGTCTAGAAAAAACAAAACGAGATGATGGAGAGCCTTTAGTATATGAATATAAGTTTGGCCCTTAAATAATCTCATTATTTCCTTTTTTGTGTATATAAATAGTGGGTATAACATGATGTTGTTGTTTTTTTTTTTTTTTTAATTTGAGATAAGACCCAGGCTCTAGTTCGTGGTCCTCCTGCCCCAGCTCCCCCAGTGCTGGGATTACAGATGTGTACCACTGTGGCCTGGCCTATGGATGTTGTAAACCTTTGAGATCTAGAATTTGTAAATTTAGCCATTTCCTACAATTTAGCTTAGTTGCATCTTAAACATTGGGGGGGTTTATGTACTAATGATCATAGCCAGGTGTGTGATGGTAGAAAATATAAATAAATACTTCATTCTGAATATTTTAACCTTTTAATAATTTAGTAGGTGATAGATAGACTGTGTGCCTACACTGATTGTTTCTAGGTTTGTACAAAGGCACTCAGAACTTTAAAAAGTATATAAATTAGTGAATTAGACAGTTCTCATCAAATCCTGTCTTTAGAGGGGGAACACCTTGATTTGTTTAGTAATTAGGTTGATCTAGGTTAGTACTGTGTACAATTATTCAATTATTGTAGTCAATTCCTAATTAAGCTTCTGATTGATAATAGATGAGTTCCTCAGGAAATAAGTAATATTTAAGTGGACTAGAACTGTGTATACATGGAGAGACTAGTGAGTAACTACAGATGAGTCAGTAATGCCTAATCTAAATGAACAGCTAAACAATTGTTTGATGCTGAAGAACGGTACTAGTATCTGGTAATTGTGGGTAGTTTTCACAAAAGAACCCAATTAGGAGGCAGTTTTAATAGTACAAGCAAAAGATGAGGGGGAGCTTTGAGCCAAAATATTGGTTGCAGAAGTGGAAAAAAGAATCAGTAGCATTTAATACAACTTATTTATAGGCTTCAGAGGGGACCACTTAAAATGACTTCCCTGGAGTTGCTGGGCAATACAGAATTTATTTGTTACATATCTTGCTTGAAGTCAGCCAAGGGGAAGCTATTTTATTGGGCAATCAGAAAGGTGAGTAGACGAAGGTATTTGCTGTGAGTGGGCATAGATGAAATGATTAGAGAGTGAACGGATAGAGCTGGAAACATTTGACCAGAAAAACGGTCAAAAACCAGAGCCTTGTTAATGAAAAGCAGGAAGAAAATCAAAATGCTCTTCTGGAAGCCAAGAGAGTTGTGAACTTTGACCTCTCATTTGGATGAGTCAGTTAAGCGAAAATTTTCAGCTGGTGAATTTGTGCTACAAGTAGTATCAGTAGTGGGTTGATACAGAGGGATGTATGTGAGTAGTGGTACTCTCCACCTAACCTGATTATACACTTTGAAGTTTTGCATTCATGAGCATTCTTGGATGTCAGTGGACAAGTCTGGAGACACAGGTGGGGTCTAGAGACGGTGAACTGGAAAGCACAGAGTAAAACAGCAGCAGACAGACGTTGTATGGATACCGTTCTTCAACATTTTGTTGATTGTAGACATGCCTTTAACCTTTGAAGGGACCGCCAAACACCTGTAGATTGGATTTTCTAAGATTTGAAAACTCTCAGGTAGCTCAGTATGAACACATAGTGATTTGGTTGGCCAGAGATTTTGACAGATTATCACAAGGTTTTTCCACCTGGCTTACTAGGAATTGAAGCTCCGTTTGAAATACTGTACATCTTTGCCTTCTTGAAGAGTTAGTACATCATTTTTGGGTTTTTGAGACAGGGTTTCTCTGTGTAGTCCTGGCTGTCCTGGAACTCACCCTGTAGACCAGGCTGGCCTCAAACTCACAGAGATCCTCCTGCCTCCGCCTCCTGAGTGCTGGGATAAAAGGTGTGCGCCACCACCAGATGAGTTAGTCCATCTTATGGGCTGGTTATTATTGTTAATGCGCATGTTTGGATTTCCGGTCTTCCTGACAGAATTCAAAGAAGCCTTCTCACTATTTGACAAGGATGGCGATGGGACTATAACCACAAAGGAGCTGGGGACTGTGATGAGGTCTCTGGGGCAGAACCCCACAGAAGCAGAGCTCCAGGACATGATCAACGAAGTAGATGCAGATGGTGAGTGCAGCGGGGGGCTGGCCGTTGTGCTCTGGAGGGGTTTGCATTGCACTTGACGTGTGTACAAACTGTTTCAGGTAATGGCACAATTGACTTCCCTGAATTTCTGACAATGATGGCAAGAAAAATGAAAGATACAGACAGCGAAGAGGAAATTAGAGAAGCATTCCGCGTGTTTGATAAGGTAGAGTTCAAGGGCTGAATGTGCAGAGACTGAAATGGAGCTAACGGGACCTACCTGTAGTCTTTGGAGAGGGCTTTTCCGATGGTTTAAACCAACAGAAGGGTTAGGTGAATGCTCTTAAGAAATCCATGTGAGCTTGGATCTCCAAGTCGTGGCTCTTCTTGCCTTTGGAATATATGGGTATCCTACTTAATGACATTTATAAATCCAGTGTGGATTCTTCCTGTACCCCCCAGCAGACTTTCTCTGTGGAGTCCTGGCTGTCCTGGAACTCACTTTGTAGACCAGACTGGCCTCGAACTCACAAAGATCTGCCACCACCGCCCCCACTTGATGTGATCTTCTAACATGAAATTGTTGGTTAGTAGTGTAATTCAGATATTCCTCAGACATCTCTTCCTCCTTTTTGTAGGATGGTAATGGGTATATTAGTGCAGCAGAGCTTCGCCATGTGATGACAAACCTTGGGGAGAAGCTGACAGATGAGGAGGTGGATGAAATGATCAGGGAAGCAGATATCGATGGGGACGGTCAGGTAAACTATGAAGGTGAGTCACAGTTGCACACTCTTGATTAACTTAAATTGAGAGGCTGCTTCCTAGCTGAAAAGCTGGAATCTTTACCCCCCAAATGAGGGTGCTAAAATAACTCTCACTAAACTTAGGCCATTTAAAACAAGACTATATCACAGCTAAGACTTTTGAATGTCAGTTCTGCACCTAGAAAATGGACATTTTAATAAGGTATTAACATTTGAGTGGAACAGTACAGTTTCTGTAGAAGGTGGTGGGTGAAATAGACTTGTATCTGACTGGGCTCTGGCTTGCTTTCTGACTCTTGTCTGAGACTGTTTGAATTCAAAAGTGTCGTCGACTACTCAGAACTTGAGGATGCCTATTGCAGCGAGCATGGCTTTAGACGTGGAAAGGATTCGAAGGGAGTTCATCTTTGCCTTTTACTTTCTCACTTGTATTTTCCTGACATAACAGTTGTAAATTTAACCGTATAGAAGTTAAACAGTTGCCACACTGAAGGTACAATATTGACTGCTGACCCAGCAGATACCAAATTCAAGTCTAAACTCAGCCAAGATGGCTTTCTCGTCCTGTTGCTGGTGATGAGCTCTGGGCCTGCCCATCTAAGCACGCATTGTACCAGTGAGCCACATCCATAGCCCCAGCATTAACTGGCTCGTGTTCAAGGATCCCAAATGCATTGATTTCGGAAGTTCCAACTTGGGCCATAAACTGACTTTCCTGTTACTGTGTAATTCCAGTGAAGGGACAGAAACTGCAGTTCAGAGTTAGGGTTGCTTTTGTCCTTTTGCCATTGACTCATAACTCTGTTTCTTATTTTTTCAGAGTTTGTACAAATGATGACAGCAAAGTGAAGACATTGTACAGAATGTGTTAAATTTCTTGTACAAAATTGTTTATTTGCCTTTCTTTGTTTGTAACTTATCTGTAAAAGGTTCCCCTACTGTCAAGAAAATATGCATGTATAGTAATTAGGACTTCATTCCTCCATGTTTTCTTCCCTTATCTTCTGTCGTTGTCCTTAAACCTTCTTTTAGAAAACAAGTAACATGTTGCATGTGGCTTACTCTGGATATATCCAAGCCCTTGTGCACATCTGAACTTAGCTGGCGTTGGTCAAGTGAGGGAACATCTGGGTTACGCCTTCTAAAGCCGTTTGGGAACTGTCAGCATGCCGTGGAAGCGTGGACTGGACAGACAGTCAACAATGGGTATTCAAGTTGCACTACTGCAAAAGGGGCGTTTTATCCAGGGACTCGTACACTCTGTTTTTGTACTGCTGGTATTGTACCAGAAACATTTTCTTTTATTGTTACTTGCTTTTTAAACTTTGTTTAGCCACTTAAAGAAAATCTGCTTATGGCACAATTTGCCTCAAATCCATTCCAAGTTGTATATTTGTTTTCCAATAAAAAAATTACAATTTACCCAATTGTTGCTCTGAATCTGAGTGATTTAATACCTATTGGTGTAATAGTTCTGGGACAGCGGGAAGCCTTTCTCCTTGGTGTGATTCAGCTGTGGTCTTTGGGGATGGACTCCTGCTAGGAACTTCCTGTCTTGCTCTTAGGAAGATTATGGCCTGGTGTGGTGGTGCACCCCTTTAATCCCAGCACTTGGGAGGCAAGAGGCAGGAGGGTTTCTGAGTTCAATTGCCAGCCTGGTCTACAGAGTGAGTTCCAGGCCAGCCCAGACTCCACAGTGAGACGGTTTACAAGAAGAAAAAAATAAATGAAAAAAATAAATAAATGAACCCTTTGTAAGGAATTGGCATCCACACACATTTAGTGTTTACCATCTTTTTTAATTTAAAAATTTTGCATTTATGTGTGTGTGTTGCCTGTATGTGTGTGTACCATGTCCTAGTGCCCTCGACAGTCAGAAGAGGGCACCAGACCCCCAGAACTGGAGTCACAGATGGTTGAGACCACTATGGGGGTGCTGGTAACCAAACCTGGGTCCTCTGTAAGAAAGAGCAACGAGTTCTCTTAACTTGTGGACCAACTCACTTTTCAGCCTTGCTTCCTTCCCTGTCTCAGCTTGTCAGTGTGCTCTCTTAATTTAGGAATTCCAGCTGTGCTTATCTGCTTGCAACATGTCCTACCGAAAGGGTCTAAGATAAGCAGTTAACTGAGCTGTGTTTGAGGTCTTGCTTCTCCCATTTCTTTCTCTGTTATTTAAGATACGGTTATCAAGGGTTTTGTTCTAACTGCCTTTTAAATACGTAATTCCATAGCAAACCAGAGCAAAGATTGTGAAACAGTTGTTATGTGCTTACTGTGGCCCACAAGTTTCGGGACTGCCCCAGAGGGTGGGTCAGCTCTTTACACAGCGGGTGACGCCCTCATGGTTCAGAGGAGGAGGAGGGAAGAGAAGACACTGCTGACTGCTGGGCCTCGTCCTCAGGGGAGAGCTTTGTGTCCAGGTGTCCACTTCTGAGGCCCTTCCACCGGTGGTAGACTTCTAAAGGCTCCTCAGCAGCATTTCTGGCTGGAACATTTCTTTCTGAGGTGTTAGCTTTCACGATCTGTGGCTGTTGGGTTGACAAACACTGAATGATTTTCAGGTTTATTGTCTGAGCCGCAGTTAACCTGTAAGACGCCATCACGGTTTCTAACCTTTGGGAAATGTCCAGTGAAATGGTGACTTCGAGCATAGTCTCTGGCCTTTTGTCCAAAGTGCTCAGCCAGTGTTACCATGGTAAACCAGGTCCTGCTGGAAAATGAGAACGGGCAATTAATCATGGTATTTCTCCAGGTAACAATCTGGAAGTCAAATTTTAATACAAGATACCAAGATAATAATACAAGATAACCAAGAATGCTGTTAAAGGGAGAATACCGTGTGTGGTTGTGTGTGTGTGTGTACACATGCTGGCTGGACCCAAACTTGGCAGCAGTCAGCCTTGGCCTTCTCAGTGCTGGAATTGCAGGTGTGTACCACCATGCCTGGTGTCTTCTTTCCCCAGTCCTGGGGATCAAGGCCATTGTCATAGTTTTTAGTTTTAGTTTTCTGTAGTCATAGACTGCAGAAGACATGAAAAAGGTGAAGTATAGAGCAGATAATTTCTGTGATCACAGCTGTTCAAATCTTTGGAAGTACTTTGTAAGCGATCGTATCTGAACCCAGGGCTATGATTTTAAACGATCTCCAAGTCTGTACCATGTTACTGGTTTTAGTTTATCAGGAGTATGGTAATAAATTCTTTAATATTTATAGTGTGTTTGCTCTCAGATTTCTGCCAGTAAAGCACTTTAAAAAAAGAATTACATGAGTGTATGTGCATCATGTGCATGCAGGACCTGTGGAGGCCAGAAGGGGGCATCAGGTCTGGAACTGAACAGTTAATTGCCATGTGGGTGTTGGGAACCGAACCTGGGTCATCTGCAAGAGCAGCAAGTGCTCTTAATAGCTGAGCCGACTCTCAGGTTTGGGAAATTACGTTTGTGTCAGAATGTTGTTTAACCATTTATGGTAGTGATTTTTCAATTTGAGAGTCTTAAGTCCATTGAGTTGACAATTTTTAGTAATTTTTTTTAAAAACTGCCATGGGAGATTAGTTTAAATTTGGGTAGTATAACTGAAAAAGAGGAAACTGGTTGTGTTGGATTAACAAACAACCCTAAACTTTCTAATACATATATTGTATGGTTTTTTTCAAGACAGGGTTTCTCTGTGTAGCTTTGGAGCCTTTCCTGGAACTTACTCTGTAGCCCAGGCTGGCCTCAAACTCACAGAGATTTGCCTGTCCTGCCTCTGCCTCTCTCTGCCTCTGCCTCTCTGCCTCTCTGCCTCTCTCTGCCTCTCTCTGCGTCTCTCTGCGTCTCTCTGCGTCTCTGCCTCTGCCTCCCGAGTGCTGGGATTAAAGGCGTGCGCCACCACTGCCCAGCTATATTTTTAATTGTGTATACATTTTAGGATTTTAAAGTTACTTTGGAAGCATTCTGAGGTATTTGGCATAATTTGGAGTCAAACTCTTCAGCCTTCAGAGATGAAGTTTATCATTGGGAAGTACTGTATTTTCCCAAGAAATTTTAGGAAAAGAGCATTGAACATCTGTGGTTCTGTCTTAAAAGCTATTGTTAACCAGAAAAGAACTCCTCATGGCCCTGTGTACAGTGGTGGTGCCTTTGGCTGGTTCTGTTTTTCCTTGCAGACTGCCTCCTGTGTCCCAGGCCTCTAACTCTTCCAACTTCTCCTTGAAGTCCTCATTCTCTTGTCTACCTCCCATGCACTAGGACGTCCCCCGGCCATGTGATGCTGGGGGTAACCGCAGGACCCGTGCATGCTAGCCAAGAACTCGGCAAGTGGACTTGGGCCCAGCCCCGGCCATATTTTCTTAGCTATGTTCCGTTTGTTTTATTGGTAAAAGTCCTTGAAGTCATTGACCCATGGCGTTTCTATTTTTGAGGTAAACCTCTCTTCCCTCTGAAGGTTCTCTTCTCACTGTAACACCTCGTGTGGGTTTCTGGACTTCTCTGTACCTTCTTCATATTCTTCAGTCTCTAGGGTCCCAGTCCCTAGTCTACTGAGCCAGTTTTACAGCCTCAGCTGAAATAAGAAAACGAAATGAACACGGGGTGGACTTGATTAACCTGTTACATTTATTTCCATGTTAACCATGCAATCTCCAGTCATTTTTAAACTTGGTTTCTGGTACTTTTAAAAATAGTACATTGAAGCCAAGTGTGGTAGTGAATGTCTATAACCTTGGCACTTGGAGAAGTGGAGGCCTGGGCTGCAGGAGACTGAAAGAAGAATCCCAGGGATTTGGAGGAATTAGATGAAATCCTTGTTTCTCCAGGTTCCCAGCACAGTTCCAGGGGAGCTGGGGTTGGTCTGCTGCGCAGCAGGTAAAACGAACCAACGCGCTGGCCACATGAGCCTGCTGAGCTAGATCCCAGAACCCACGTGTCAATGGAAGGAGACCGGATGTCACCAAGGTCCTCACATGTGCCATGGACACAATGTCACATATACACACACATATAGAGAGAAAAGCAAATCTTAAAACTGGCCGAGTTGTTCTTAGTTCCTGTCCTGGGATTGAAATCAATTTTCATTTTAAAATCACAAGATGCTTTATTCAAGAACATCAGTTTTTAAAAATTTCTTTTTTGTATATGGGTATTTTGTCTCCGTGTATGTCTGCACTATGTGTTTGCCTGGTGCCCGGGGAGGCCACATCCCCTAGAACTGGAGTTACAGTTGTGAGCTACCAGTCTCTCCAGCCGTGAACATCAATTTTTGGAAGGTCCCACTGTTAAGATAAATTGGTACCTGATACAACCACTCCTATGAATAGTTCTTCTTGTGTTCCGATTTTGTTTTTGTGTTATTCTGTGTGTGTGCATGTGCAGCCCAGCATTTAAGTAGAGATCTTAGGACAACTTCTGAGAGTCAGTTCTCTGCCCACCATGTGGGTCCCAGGGACACCAAACTCAGACCATCAGGCTAGGCAGCCTCGGGCACTATTTTTCCCCCCTCAGAGCCCTCCTGGCCCTGAGACTATATTTAATTTTAGATCAGTTTGTTTTCTGTGTATGATTGTTTTCCCTGCATGTATGTGTATGCACCACGTGTGTGCCTGGCGCCTGCAGGGTTCAGAGGGCGTCAGATCTCCTGGAATTGGAGTTACTGGATGGGTTGTGAGCTACCATGTGAGTGTTGGGAATCGGACTCCGGTTCTCTGGAAAAGCAGCTAGCGCTCTGGACTGGGGTTCTTTGGGAAAGCAGCTAGTGATCTTAGCTGTGGAGCTAATTCTCCAAGCCCACACTGAGGTCAGTTTTAGGAAACAATGGAGTCCTCTCACTCCCGAAAGTTGGAGATGGGAAACTGAAGCCTCGTGCTGTTGAGGGCAGCGGAGCATTGCAGCCAGATCGGGATTTGAATTCTTCAGCGACAGTGTGATGGTGTCACTAAGGAAGCTGCCCTCATTCTCCAGATGGAACGAATTAGCACGGGCGTCGCAGCGCTGCTGGGAGGGCGACCTGAAATGTAATGTATGTGAAGTCCTCGGAACACAGTAGGTCCTCCACAGAAGGAATCACGGTTGAAAACGCCGTTTTAAAAGCAATCTTTCTAGGTTGAGAAGCTACAGCCAAGAGAGGCCCAGCGGGCCAAGGGACTACGGAAGAGATGGGTGGTCTGCTCTCACAGCTAGTGTTCCGGATGGCCCCCCACCTCACCCCGGAAGTGGATGTTAAGGAAGAACCCCACCTTAAAGCTAAAGGCGCCTACCTGTTTTCCTTTCTAGGATGTGGGATTGGGGATAATTTGTGAGGGGATGGTAGAAATTGTGGGTACCATCAGATGCGGGCAAGCCTGCCTAGATACACACATACCCAAGAACTCGGGCAACTTCACAGTCCCCTATACTTTATGACACACGCACACGTGACAGTCTCTAAGGATGTCCACTGAGTCAGCTTGGCTGAGGCCTGCACAGGGCATCACTTCCCTGTCCTCACCAGTGGAGGTGACCTGCAGGACTTTGCACTGGTCTTTTAGGCGCGCAAGCTCAGAACCGGCGGGTGGCCGGGGCTCCCAGCACAGGCCTGGAACCGGCGGGTGGCCGGGGCTCCTAGCAACCGGCTGCCAGCCCGGACCCGGGGAGAGAGGAGGTCGCAATGGACGAGCCAGCCATCGGCATCAACCCCTCCGCAGTACCAAGAGAAGACCTGGGGCGTGGAGAGCCGCTCGCCTCGACCTCGGTAGGGTAGTCCGCCCCTTGCGGCCCCCCGCAGCCTCATCTCTCGGAGCCCCGGTGCCTCTTCCGCATCCCCGCGCCCGCACCTGATTTTCTTCGTTGTATTTGATTTCTTTATCCTGCCTTACCTTCTCTCTCCATCTTTCCTTTTCTTTTTCTTTTGTATTTCCCCCACACCTACTTGCTTCAGTAGAGCGATTAGATTTCCTGCCCTTTCTCCTTCTGTTAAAGGAACTGTTGGCAATTCTACCAGACGTCCTCTGCCCTGCCTCCTGGTTGAGTACTTTTAAAAATAAATTTGGGTGAGGGTGTTTAGCCTATCATTTATCTTCTCCTTTAAAGTGAATTTAAAACGACAGATGTTCGGAGTCACACGGACAGCTCCTCTCTTCCGGACTGGTCCTATTTCCCCCTCCTAATCAGCCCACCCCACTTCTCTGCTTTGGAGGGAGATGTGAGAAACCTGTCTTGACCTGCCTGAGTACATTTTCCAAGTTCAAAAGGAGCAACTGAAAAGTCAACAGGAATTTAATAAAGAGCATGCTGGATGGGAAGAGGTTGGTTCGGATGCATAGCATGGCATATCAAACCACGGGAATTCTTTTGTCTTCTGGAGAAATGTACATGTTTCATTGGAGCACTATAGAGCTTGTGAAGTTGTTGCAATCAGAAGAGACTGAATTACATCCATTATGTTTACCAGTTATTCTTTTTGGCCCATTCTTGGTTGAGATAATTCTTATTTCATAATGAATATTACAAACAGAAAGAGTTTGCTATTTTAATGATTTGCAGTAGCACAAGAGGAAAAACTACACAGCTGGGTTCTGTGGACAGAGGGGCTGAAGGAAATGTGGAGTCCTCATCAGCACACAGAGTACTTGCTGCGGAGACAAGAACCCCACTGGAAACTGAGGCATGCCCAAACCATCTGCTTCTTAACTCGGCCGATGAGATATTAAAAATAAAATCTACCATTTCTCAAGCAATGACTTGGTAAGTGTGGTTGTGGGTGTGTGTCTTCCTTTCCTGTTCCCCACTTCTCGAGACAGGGTCTCATTATGTAACCCCCTGGCTGGCCTGGAGCTCACTATGCAGACCAGGCTGGCCTAGGTGGGTGCACCACCACCCCTCCACATCCAGCTAGTTCATATTTTTATACTTCTGTGAGAAAGCACAATACATGAAGATTAGTTGAACAACTTTCTCATGTGGATTTCTCACTGGGCAAAGGAGCTGTGGTCTAACATCAAATTTTGTCACATTTGTTGTTCTTAGAACATCTCTGTAAAATAGGAATTGTAGGATATTTTGTTTGTGTTCTGACAAATAAAGCTTGCCTGGAGATCAGAGGGTGGAGCTAGCCACTAATTAACCTTAGAAGTCAGGCGGTGGTGGCACAAGCCTTTAATCCCAGCACTTGGGAGGCTCACACCTTTGACCCCAGCAATCCAGAGGCAGAGGCAGGAATATAAGGAGGTGGGAACAGGATCTCACCACCCCCCTATTTGGTCTGAGGATCTGTAGAAGTAAGAAATCTCTAGTGGCTGCTGCTCTGCTTCTCTGATCTTTCAGCTTTCACTCTAATATCTAACTCCAGGTTTTTATTGATTAAGACTAATTAGGATCGGGCTGGAGAGATGGCTCAGAGGTTAAGAGCACTGACTGCTCTTCCAGAGGTCCTGAGTTCAATTCCCAGCACCCACATGGCAGCTCACAACCATCTGTAATGAGATATGGTGCCCTCTTCTTGTCTGCAGTCATACATGCTGTATGCATAATAAATAAATAAATCTTAAAAAAAAAAAGACTAATTAGGATCCCACTTCATCTGGTGCCCAATGTGGGGGCATGAATTATGAAAAAATCGCTTGCCCATGGCTTCGTAGCTACTAGTACACGTCAGAGCTGCTCGCAGGGGCTCCCACCAGAGTCACCACTTCACCGGCTAGGTTTTCCTTTTTTCTCCAAGCTCTCTGGATGAGTTTGGGATTTTTCTGTTTCAGCCTCTTTACAGCCAATGCCACGGGCATGTGGACCCCAAATGCCTCTGGAGTTAGCTGCTTTCACAGGCCTGTCCCCCCCCCCCCCCGCCCCCAATGCAGATGGCTGGCTCTTCGGCTTTTTTCCCCCGTGGGTCGTGGGTTTTCCCTGAACCCCTCCTTGGGCTGCTGCCACACTAGGTAGCTGCCTTTACACCCACTCAGCTTCTACTGTTCTGTGCAGCAGCCAGCCTCACACTTCACCGTCATCATCGGTAGGTTTGGTAAGACAACTGGGAATTCTTATAGGGGGGAGGATTAGTTTTTTAAAAAAAGTTTTTTCCCTTGTTAAAAAATAGGAAACTATTACAGTGGAGAGAGTTAGGTCTCTGTATGATCACACAATGGATGGTTTAAAAATGGAACAATTAAATGAAAGGATAATGAACTTTTTTTTTTTTTTTTTTTTTTTTTTTTTGAGACAGGGTTTCTCTGTGTAGTTTTGGAGCCTGTCCTGGAACTCGCTCTGTAGACCAGGCTGGCCTCGAACTCACAGAGATCCGCCTGGCTCTGCTTCCCAAGTGCTGGGATTAAAGGTGTGCACCACCACTGCTGGGGTAATCAACTTAACAGGAATTGACATAATGTTAGTTATCATTTTGATAATTCTTATTACCTTTGATAATTCTTGGTTTATCTCTAAAAATGTTGGTTGATATGAGTGCCAAGATACAGGCTTTAGAAGAACTTACTAAAACAGATCATAGAGATATTCAGACCCTGACAGAGGAATTTAAAGGAGAACCAACCTATTACATTACAAGATTAGAGAGGAACAGCCCAAGGTTTTCAAACAGCTAACCTTAATTTATCTAGTCACCTTACAGGAACAACTGCCAAATGACAGATACCCCCAAGGCCATGAAAGAGCTGACAGGATTCCTGTGGAAATGTTAGATTTGAGGAGATTTAAGGAAGTGATAGTCTCATATGGTATACATTCACCTTTTGTGAAGCAGATGTTAAATTATGGTCAACTAGTAACAGAAATGTCCCACAAGACTGGAAAGACTTGGTTACAGCAGTATTGGAACCTGGTCCTCAATTACAGTGGAGGACATAGTGGAAAGATGAGGCTAAGACCATTGAACACTGAAGTGTAGGGCTAGAGGTATTGAAATCTCCCAAGACCAACTTCTTGGAGAGGGAGATTATGCTGATATAGAAAGACAGTCTCTATATGATGACCACACCCTGGCTCTATGCCATACAGCAGTTTTGAATCTTGGGACAGAATTGAAGAAGTCAGAGAATTAAGTCATTTACAAAAGTTACACAGGGCCCAAAAGAAACCTTCACTGATTTTTTACAAAGGCTGTCTCCAGCTGTAAATAGAGTGATACCAAATTCAGAAGCTAGACAAGTAATAATTAAATATTTGGCTTTTGAAAATGCTAATTTTTGATGCAAAAGGATAATTAGGCCTTTAAAGGCAAGATCAGCATCTATAGAGAAATTGACCTGAGATACAGTCAGAATTAAATTTCATAACCATGATGATGCTTGGATAGAAGAGGTGATTTCCAGAGGCTTGAAGGAAAATAAAAATGTCAAGTGTTTTCATTGTGGCAAACAAGGTCACCTATAAAGGGATTGTGGACAGGGAGTTCCTAGAAACAATGTTTTCTCTAGGAATAATCCAAAAGAAGGTCCCTCCCTTCTGGATTATGCAGAAGGTGTGGCAAAGGCCAACAGTGGACCAATGAATGCAGATCAACAAGGGATAGACATGGTAACCCTTTGCCTTTGGGAAACATCTTGGGGGGGGAGCTCTTGCAGGCCCCATGTCAAATTTGGTTCAGTTATTCCCTGTCACTGTGGGGGAAACTCCTCCCCAGAGCAATTAAAAGACCTATTGCCTATTGTAAAAAAAAAACAAAAACATACTGCTCTGGATGATAGAACAGCTTTAGAAGATAAAACAAAAATTTCAGGAGAAACCAGAACAAGAGAGACCTCTTGATTAGAAGAGGTGATAGTTCATCAACCAGCATGACCACTCAACCTAATTTAACTTATAAGACTAGCAAATGCTTTTCATTTGATCAGATATAACTTGCCAAAAGGGAAACTCCCCAAAGTTAGGGTTGGGGCAGGGTTTTGTTTTTGTCTTTCCAGAAAAATAAAAACAACCATCTCGAGGAATTTAAAGACCTTTGGACAAATAAGCATCCAAAGAAGAAGGGAGAACTTCCCGGAAAATTACGAAGAAAAGGAATAATCTGACCTAATGCAATCTCTGAAGTCTCCAAAAAGATGATGGGCCCCCACAACGATGATTCCACATGGACTATGGTAACACAACTAAGCTGACAAACACCACCTAAAGATTGACTTTGGACTACAAACTGCTCAGGACAATTTCAAAGTGGCTAGCTGAGATGATCCAGCCTCAGAGACTACCCTAGCCAGGACTTGAGACAAGCCGTGCACTTTCCCACTACATAGAGATGGGACAACAAACAATATAGCTAGCTCTCTCAGGACTTGACAATAATCCCAAATACTTTTTTCAGGGTCCCCTAAAGATGCCGTCACCCCCAGACAGCAGGAAGTAATCTTAAGAACGCTACACTCACATTCTCAAGAGATGGTGTGGGTGGTTTTTGGTTGTTCAGTGGGTTATGGATATTTGTTATTATTTAGGGGAGGTTGGTTACAAGTTGTTATTGGTGATGGTCAGGAAAAAAAGCTGAACAAAGGAGATTAGATTCAGATATCTCATTTTAAAAATAAAAATGGTAATATAGAAATAGGATAAAAGGGTAGATTATTGAATCTACTTTCAAAAAGCAACTACTAGTTTTAAATCTTTTACATTGGCTTGGATTTTTGTATACTGATACAAATTTGAGGTTATTTTTGTTATACTGTATATATGTTATAGAAATGAGAGGATAAAAAGGTAAATTATTGAATCTACTTTTAAACCAAAAAAGCAGCTACTTATTTTTACATATTTTACATTGATATGGATTTTTATATATTGATACAAACTTAAGGTTATTTTGGTTAGAACATACTGTACATACATTTCTACTCTTGTTCAAGGTATTGTACCTATACAGCTTATCTAACAATGCAATATAAATTTCTAGTCCTTGGAAGTTAGTATTATAAACTATTTAGGATAATAAAGAAATATAGGTTAGTAGTCACCTATTACAATCAAACTTGTAGTCATGTTAGGTTTGTTTTCAAGGTCAAACATATATTTTAGATAGGCAAGTGGTCTTCAAACACCTCAGAGATCTACAGAATATGGCGTTTAAGGTTTTTTTCCCCCTTCTGTGTAGCTTTGGAGCCTGTCCTAGAACTCGCTCTGTAGACCAGGCTGGCCTCAGACTCTGAGATCTGTCTGCCTCTGCCTCCCAAATGCTGGGATTAAAGGTATGTGCCACCATGCCCAGCTCATTTAAGGTTTTAATAATGTAAGGTTTTGTTTTTTTTGTTTTTTGTTTTTAATGACAATGAGACATGTCTGCTCCTGGCAGCACCAATCTACTTGAGAGAAGATGATGGGCACTGAAGAAACGCCATATGGAGTTTACTTTTTTGTGGCCAAAGTTAGCCACTGAGCAAGAAACTGCCCTTGCCTCAACTGCTGACAGTATGCTGTCCAAATTGGACAAGCAGGACAGAAAAGAAAGTAACTGCTGAACTTTGCTAAGACAAGGCAGGATAGTCTTTCAAAAATCCTGTTTCACAGAAAAGTCTATCAGATATTCTAGACCTGTAGGCTGAAGATGGATGCCCCAACATTGCAGAGGAACCTTGGGTGACTGTCCAGGCAGCCAGCTGTTTCTGTCACTTCTTATTTTTGGAAGTTGTTTGCTCTGCACTTCCTGTTTACTCAGGTAATATGTCCTTTTCAGGTCTCTGATGGAGTTGAAGACCAGATAATTATAGGTACAGTTTTCCTTGTTACCAGATTCAGAACAGAAACTCATAAAAGTGGTGTAAAGTGTATAAGGTTGAGAGATATAAAAGATAGTTTTGGTCTAGTAATGCAAATTAGAATAGAACGTGAATTAGGTACAACACTTTGGACTCACCAAGACAGGATAGATAATGGAGAATTTTCTCTGAATTTGTCAAATGCTAATGGACTAGACATTGTCAATGTAATTATTGCCTGTATATATTTGTATGTAATTATTGTATTTATTGCATATAGTTTTTCTATGTTAGCTAAAACCTTCACTTTTTATTTGGACAAAAAAGGGGAAATGTTGTATGATATTTTGTTTATGTTCTAACAAATAAAGCTTGCCTGGAGATCAGAGGGTGGAGCTAGCCACTAGTTAACCATAGAGGCCAGGCAGTGGTGGTATAAGCCTTTAATCCCAGCACTTGGGAGGCTCACATCTTTGATCCCAGTACATGGGAGGCTCATGCTTTTGATCCCAGCACTTTGGAAGTGGAGACAGGAATATAAAGTGGGTGGAGACAGGATCTCCCTCCCTCCCAATTTGGTCTGAGGATTTCTAGAGGTAAGAAGTCTCTAGTGGCTGCTGCTCTGCTTCTCTGATCTTTCAGCTTTCACTCTAATATTTGACTCTGAGTTTTTATTGATTAAGATTAATTAGGATCATGCTTCAAGCAATGCTTATTTTAATTTCACCAAAGGGATTTTGAGATACTTAAAAATAACTTACTAGCTTAACACTTTAAGGAAATAGTATGGGTGAAATATATCATTATGTATCTTTCATTTTCATGATAGCTAATAAATAGGTTTGGTAGAGGCAATTTAGTTTCTTCAAGTAAATATTTTATACGTCATATATAATTTCAAGAGATCACCTTCTAAACAAATAAGCAGATTTTGTGTTTGCTCATAGACACAGATCCGGAAGAGTTCAACTCTTGATAGAGAAGGATGGTGGAGGGTAACATTAACGGTGTGTATATTTCCACTCCTTCCCATTTAAGTTCTTTTTGTTCCTGTTAAGGTTTTAATCAGTCTTCTTTTTCAGTCGGCAACACTTAACTGTGAGAAAATGGTTTGTTCGGATCTACACAGGTTACATTTCCCACCTATGGCTTTAGGATTGGCCATAGGAACGAGAAATTAGCTTGAAGTGTTGGACATAGTGAGAGTTTAGAACTAGGGTTCCGGGTCCTTTACTGGGTCCCCAGCCAAGGCCAACCATGATCTCATGGTCTCTGTCGCACCTATTGTTGGAGGGGATTTGGCTTCAGATTTTATCGCTGATGGCAGAGAAGCCAGTCTGTTAACGTTGTGTCTTCGGGTGACCATTGCTGTGACACAACACCACAACCAAAGCAGCTTGGGGAGGAAAGGGTTTATTTTACTTACATGTCCACATCACTGCTCATCACTGAAGGAAGCCAGGACAGGGACTCACACAGGGCAGGAACCTGGAGGCAGGAGCTGAGGCAGAGGCCGTGGAGGGGTGCTGCTTACTGGCTTGCTCATCATGGCTTGCTCAGCCTGCTTTCTTATAGAACTCAGGACCACCAGCCCAGGGATGACACCACCCCCAAGGGGCTGGGCCCTCCTCCACCAATCACTAATTTAAAAAAAATGCCCTGCACACTTGCCAGCAGCCTGATCTTATGGAGGCATTTTCTCAATTGAGGTTCCCTCCTTTCAGATAAGTCTAGCCTGTGTCAAGACGAGCCAGCCCAGGTGGTCAGTGTATAAAGTACATGAAAACAAGCTGGTAGCCTATAAAAGAATGGGCAGTTTCTGTATTGTGGGCATTTTCTATCAAAATGCTTCAACGATAGAGGCAAATTCCAATTGAATTAATTTTAGCAGAAGAAATGGGATGAGCTGGAAAGCTAGGCACAGAATAGCAGGCACTGACACTTCAGCTCCAGCCACTCAGCCACCCTGCAGTCACGGTTGGAAGTACCAGACCTCTTCTTTGCCTATAGACCACGTGCTGTGTTAATTCATTCTCCTCCTGAGGCTGGTGTTAAATTCCACCTCACTCTCAATGCTCCTTAAAAACAGCACACCCAAATCTGAAAATAAAAAGCTGTTAAAAGGGACTGGAGAGATGGCTCAGTGGTTAAGAGCACTGGCTGCTCTTCCAGAGGACCCAGGTTCAATTCCCAGCACCCATGTGGCAGCTCACCACTGTCTGTAACACGAGTTCCAGGAGATCTGACACCCTCACACAGACATGCATGCAGACAAAACACCAATGCACATAAAGTAAAAATAAATAAGTAAAAAAAAACATACCTGCTTTTGGGGGAGCCTTTAGCTATCCAAGAAACTGCTCTGTACTCACTGGCCTGCATGGTCAAAGAAGGACTAACTTTTGGGCTGGAGAGACGGTTCAGCAGCTAAAGGTGCTGGCCCCTCAGGCTGAGGACGTGTGCTCAATCCCCAGCCCTCATGTGCTGGAGGGACTTTTTGTCCTCAGACCTCCACATATACACCGGGGTAATGCCAGTCTTCACTCTCCACACACACACACTATATATATAGGGTCTCACTCTATATCCTTCGCTGGTCTGGAACTCACTGTGTAGACCAGGCTAGCCTTGAACTTGCAGAGTTCTGAGGTTTAACCGTGCCTGCAATGGAGTTGAAAGGTAGCTTTTAGCGGTTACCCTTCTATATGCTCAGCAGTTGCTTCAGAAAGGAAAACATCACAGTGCCTTTGAAATATTCTTCTATCAAGAGTGTTTGGGGTGGGGGTGGTTGGAGACATGGCTCAGCAGTTAAGAAGAGCACTGGCTGCTCTTCCAGAGGACCAGAGTTCAATTCCCAGCACCCACATGGCGGCTAACGATTGCCTTAACCCCAGTTCTGAGGGATTCAACACCCTGCTCTGGCTTCTGTATGCACTGCACAAATGTGGCCAAACACCCTTATGCATCAAATAAAAATAAATGTTTCTAAGAATGTCTGTTAGGGGCTGGAGAGACGGCTCAGCCGTTAAGAGCACTTGCTGCTCTTGCAGAGGACCTGGGTTCAGTTCCCAGCATCTACGTGATAGCTCTAAATTGTCTATAATTTCAATTCCAGGGATCCAACACCCTATTCTGACTTCTGTGTGCACCGGACACGCATGTGGTGCACAGACACACATGTGATAAAACTCTGATGCACACCCTAATAGCACTTGGGAGGCAGAGGCAGGCAGATTTCTGTGAATTCAAGGCCAACCAGGACTACATAATGAGATCCTGTCTCAAAAATCAAAATTAAACAAAACAAAACAAAAACACTGATTCACATAAAATAAATAAATTAAGAGTATTTGTTAAAATTGATAAGAGTTTTTTCTTAAATTCAGAGACAAAGAAATGCCACGTAGAAATGGCTGTGCTGCACATGGTCTCACAACCGGTGTCGATTTCCCACAGAATACTCCAATACCTGGCACTTACCACATCAAGACTTTTCTTGAAGAGTCCCTATTAAACCCAGTGAAAGCAACCTACAACTTTAAAAACGAAGGAAGGAAAAGGATACCGCTTGTGCAGAGAAACGATCCAGTCCCAACCGACCTCCCGCATTACAAGCCTCCCGACTTCTTGGAGCTGTTGAAGAAGCAGATGGCCTCCTACTCGTTCAAAGACCGCCCCCGGCCAAACCCCACCACCCTGGTTGACAAAGACGAGGTAAGGAGCGGCGGTCAGAGAGGGGGTTCTGTGGGAAAAGCTGCCGATCGACCGTACACTGGGGGAAGGTGCGTTAGGTACAGGGAATAAACCCCACCCCCAAGGGGAACCCCTAGGATATCTCATTCCCTACAGCAATTGAACAAAGCAGAAGATGGCTTAGCACCCCGAACACTTGTTCATCCAGAGGACCCGAGTTTCGGTTCCCTGCACCCATGTCAAGCAGCTCACAGCTTTCTGTAACTCCAGCTCCAGGGGATCCAGTGCCACTGGCCTCCTCAGGCATCTGTATTCACGTCTATATACTTGCCTGCGCACGTGCGCGCGCACACGCGCACACACACACACACACACACACACACACAGACACACAAACCAGAGAAATCTAAAGATGGAACAAGGGCTTGCAAATGTGTCCAGTGAGATCTTTCCTGTGAGGTCTTAACCCAAGGAGAGTGCTCAGAGGCACATTCTGGCAGGCTCCCTCACCCGGGGAATCTTTGGATCTATCTGGCCTTGGGTCACACACTGGCCTCATGAGGCAGTTGATGCGGTGGCCTCTTCTAAACGGAAGGTGCTGTCTCTTGCTGATCAGCCTTATTAGAGTGTAAGCATAACCTTTAAAACTCTCTCTTGGCTGGAGTGCAGCTCAGGGGTAGATCCTCAGCTCACCACTCACAAAGCCCTGGTTGCTTGACCCTTAGCATCAAAAAAAAAAAAAAAAAAAAATTTTTTTTTTCTTACAGAACTGAGTCTGTAATCATGGAGGGGTCCAACTCCACTCAGATCCACCAAAAGTTCACTGATAGCCGAGCGCTGCTGTGTTTATGGGACTAGGCTGTGCCAAGGGCAAGTGCTTCTGGTCCAGAATAGTTCAGTAACAAGACAAGCCACGACAAATCAAGGGTTGAGATAAAGAGTGTGGCAGGGAGCCTCCAGAATACTTCAGTAACAAGACAAGCCACGACAAATCAATCAAGGGTTGAGATAAAGAGTGTGGCAGGGAGCGCCAGGGAGAAGAAGAGCTCAGTGTAGGCTGGGTGGGAAGTGTCAGTTAAGTAAGGCTTAGCTGGCCCCTGATGATAAACATGGTTTCTTGTAGGTGACTTTGTTGTTGTTGTTTGGTTTTGGGGACAGGGTTTCTCTGTGTAGTTTTGGCTGTCCTGGATCTCGCTCTGTAGACCAGGCTGTCCTTGAACTCACAGAGATCCCCCTGGCTCTGCCTCCCAAGTGCTGGGATTAAAGGCGTGCACCACCACTGCACGACATGACTCTTTTTTCAAAATTTATTTACAATTGTGTGTCTGTGTGTGGGTATGTGAACATGAGGAGAGGCCAGAGGTGCCAGGTCCCCTAGAGCTGGAGTTACAGGCAGTTGTGAGCTGATGGATATGAGTGCTGGGAACTGAGCTCAGGGCCTCTCCAAGTGTCCTTAACCACTGGGCTATCTCTCCAACCCCTCATGTAACTCAGTGCTTACCACAGGCTTCCTCAGACTCGCTTAGCTGGGAACCTTGAAGAAGGCTGAAGAGACGTTTCTTTTCTTTTTTCTTTTCTTTTTTTCTTTCTTTTTTTCAGACAGGGTTTCTCTGTGTAACCCTGTCCTGGAATTAGCTCTGTAGACCAGGCTGGCCTCAAACTCAAGAGATCCACCTGCCTCTGCATCCTGGGTACCAGAACGAAAGGTGTCCGTCACCAGGCCCTGCTCAAGACAGCACTTTTAACTGAGGGTTTTGACCACAAATGGAGCCCTCTTTCCCGTCTACCACAATGAGAGGGGCAGGCAGGGTTTTGGCAGCTGGAACCGAAAGGATGCACTTCTGGGCCCTTGCATAGCCTTTTTGAAGGGCTGTGTGATGAGTAGGTCTCTTCAAGGGACGTTGGCTTGTTTCTTCACTCATTTCCAGGCCTCCATGTCTTAAACGAAGAGAGGCTGGCTACCATCAGTCCTCAAGATTCAAGGCCACTGGCTGGACACAAGAGGTTGTAGCTGGGTACCGTGGTACACGCCTCTAATTCCAGACCGAGGCTGAGGCAGGAGGATCTCAAGTTCCAGATAGCTTGGGCTACATAATACTCTATCTTCAGCCAGGCAGAGACAGGCGGATCTCTGAGGTCTACACAGAGCCTGGTCTACACAGAGAGTTCCAGGACAGCCAGGACTACACAGAGAGATCCTGTCTCAAAACAAAACAAAAACCCTTTGTCTTCAAAAATAAACAAGAAAGAGTTGTGATTGCTAAGTGAACGTAAAGCTTCCAGCCGGATGTGGACCCACATGCGACATGGAGCTGCTTGCTAACGCCTCCCTGATCCGGACTATGAAAAGAGCAGACCGTAAGGTTCCTTGGGTAAACCTGACTCTGTTTGCTTCAGTGAACAAATACATACCCTGGGTTATACTTGGCTTTACGACTTGGTATCAGGTAACCGAGCTACGGGTGAAATCCTGCTGGCCACCTCGACTCCTAACTCGTTCTCTGCCATTTCCTCCCTCCTGCTTTCTCTCCGGCTCTTCACCCACCCCCAGGGCCAGCCAGAGGCTCACCGTGGAAATATCACACAGAAAACTGTGCCGGGCCCAACTGAAAACCTTAATTAAAAGACCCAGGAGCTGAGCTTACCCAGAGGGCCGGACGAGCCTTCTGCAAACATGGCCTTCCTGTCTCTTCATCTTGTCTCTTCTCCTCCCCCTCCCCGCGGCCCACAAAGGATTAAGTTCCAGAAGCCGGGGAGTTTGGTGTTTACCTCTGTGAAGGTATCTATCCGAGAATACGTTCAGAACGGAGACAGAAGAAATCTGTCTGCTCGCCTGTACAGTTCAAATTCTGATGTTTCAATAGCCAACCTCGATAGAAGAATTTGGATGGGGTAGGCATAGTATATGTACATCAATGCCATTTCCTAAAATAGTGTGGCAGTCTCAGTTTTAGAGGATAGCTCATCCATACTGGTGGCTTTTTGTTTGTGTTTTTGGTATTTTGAGATGTAAAAATGTGATATCTCTCTCCCCGCTGCCTGCTTTTTCCCACTGGTCCATGGTTCCTCCCCTTATTTCTGAAAGAATTCAGCTTCCTTTACTCTGTCCTCCCCCCCCCCCCCGCCCCCACAGTGATTTTAGTACCCATAGAAATGGCTGGCTGGCTTCTTGGTTTCTCCATCCCTATCTCAGCCACTCAGATTTTTTCCTCCAAGACTCATAATTTCAGCCCCCCATAGTGTCAATTAGATGACTCTTCTCCGGTCACCATCTAGCATCCCCGCCCCCATTCCACCCGAACTCACTCATTCTTGCACTTTTTACACTGCTCTCACCCATCTCGTGTTTCCTCTCTGTCACAAGCTTAAATTTCACACTCAGTCACGACGCCCCCTCCCCATTTCCACCGTCATCATCTCTGGCTTGTTTGGCGAAGCCACACCTTGGCTAAGCCTAACTGTGTGCCTGGCAGCTGTGTCCATGTTCTCAAGGGACTGTCTCAGTTTTTAAGGCCTTCGCAGCCAGTGAGATCAAACGGCTTCTTAGTCTGTTGACATCCTCACTCCTACGGGGGGCCCTATCTCTCATCCTTTCTCTGACACCTCTTTCCAATCCGTCTTGGTTCTTCTTCTCGGCCTTCTTCACTATTTCCGCTCCTCTGTCCTATCCTGTTCACCTCGGCATGCCCAGGAATTCATGATCTTCCGCATCTGCACTGTCCCCCTGGAGAGTGAGCTCAGCCAGTCTCCGGGTAGTGAACACCGCCTACCGGTCAGTGATGGCCGGAATTCATGTCGACAGTTCCGAAATCGCCTGCCCAGATGTGTCCTTGAGTCCCCCTGCCTCTTTGATCTCTTGTGCTTGAAAGGTGACTGCAGGGTTTCTCAGCCTCAGGACTCCTGCCGTGTTGGGTAAGTCTTCCTGTGGGAGGGCTATTCTGCACGTCATCACTGGCCTCTACACCTCAGATGCCATTGCTATCCTTCCCTCCCAGTTTTAGTAACCCAAACCTTGCCAAGTGTCCCTGGTGGACCGCAGTGCTCCGGCTCCTGACCCTGGGTAGCGGCGCTGTGATGTGTGTGGCCTCGAAACACTTTTCCTGGGGGTTGACAGGCCTGTTGGGAGTGGAATTTGCTTGCTCAATTTCTTCCTTAGCAAATTCATGCTGGGCCCATAGGAATGCTGCTGCTGTCCTTTGCCACACAAGCTGCTCTGTGTTCTGTGGCTCCATCACATCGCTTTTCCAGTTCCCAGGGGCCTTTCGTGGAGTCCTTAGATTTTTCAGCATGTGGTTATCTGTGACAACATGTTGCTCCTTGCTCTGCAAAATGTATTTTTGTGAATTCCCCAAGGCCTGGGCTGTTTTCCTCCCAGAGAAGGTTCACTTTTTCCTTTGAAACTTGAGGGGAGCTGTTGAGCTGGCCCTGCTCAGAGGGGACCATTTCTTTGGTGATGACTCACTTCTGCAATGCAGACCTTAATCAGAGTCTATGCAAAGAACTAGCCCAGGGTTATATTTCCTCAAGTGTGGGGTTCTCTTTCTGATTCCCCTTGATATCAAGGCAGCCCTCTTCAGTCCGTTGGCAATGGGGTGAGGTGGGAAAGGCTGGCTCTCAGGAACTAACCTTTTGGGGTCTCAAAGGCATATGGGTGGGGTTCTTTTAGACTACTCTACCCTATCATTGGTTGGCCCAGGTTTTGGCCTCTAGGTACTTCTGGGGCTCTGTAGTTCCCTCAGACTCAGCTGTACTATTATGCTTGATTCAGTCTGTACCAGCAAACATCAGCAGGCTAAAGCCTTTATCTCCCTGGTTTTTCACTGTCCTTTGGAGTC